>NC_072731.1:97364482-97964482 GCF_026930045.1 Uloborus diversus | reverse complement strand
CGCCTAGTTTTAGGCTTGTAAAATAATTGTCAGTAGTTATGTTTCTACCATTCCCCAAGTATGGTTTAGACAGTTTTAAAACAACATGCTCGTGAACAGCTTGGTCTTTTGATCTCTCACTATCTGCTCCAGTAAAAGGAAATCCATTTAGAACATATTTGGAATCCACGCAAACAAGAAACCAAAACTTTATTCCAAATTTATCCGGTTTGTTCGGAATATATTGGTTAAAAGGACATCTAGCTTTAGATGGAAGAAGTTGCTCATCTACAGTAAGGTTCACTCCTGGTTTGTAGCATGATGCGCTGTTTTCAGTTAAAGGGTACCATAACTCGGAAGCCAGAGCAAATTTATCAGACTTCAAACGCTCTGATCATTTAGTTTTATGATTAAAACGGAGGAAACGTATGATTTCCTTGAAACGATCTCTGGTCATAGTTTGTGAAAAATAGGGGGGACCCCAGACGTTGGACCATAATGTGCTCAAAGGAGAGTTTTTCGCTTCGTACACTCCTCGTGCGTACATAATTGAAAAAACAGCTTCAAGTTCACTGACAGAAACAGTCTAAGTGTTTTTGCTGAGACGACGGCGAGCTTCTTCTTCAGTACATTCTTTTATGTGTCGAATCATTTGATTACTAAAAATCAATCACCAAGCACTAAGCACACTTTCTTCAGAAATATTTCTCTTAGCATATGATGTAGGACCTCTTGCTTCTTTTACAACATTTTGGGCTGCACTTCGACCTATGATACCAGAAGGTGGAATTATTTTTCATACTGTTAAATCCTTAGAAATGTCTTCCATTCCAACTGAGGGTAAAATATTTCTATCAGAACTTTATCGGCGACGTTTTCGACTAATACCACTTGACTCACCCCTGGTACGCCCACGTCCACGTTTTTGCACAGAATTCGTAAACTCTTGGAAATTAGCTTCTGGAAATTCATTATCTGAAGTTTCAATGCTTTCATTATCATACTGTTAACTACTTTCAGAATCGCTCGATTCAACATTAGAGTTTTTCGTTTTGGTAGGGGCCAGTTCATCGTCACCTTCCAAATCAATATTTTCACTATAGCCGGAATCAAGCTCATCTAAACGCTGCAATTCTCTCAAAATTTCCTCCTGTGTGAGTCCACGCGCGTGACGCATTTTCTCTAATAGCTAAATAAAAACGGAACGAAAGCTAGTATACCACGACGTTATCTCTGCAAGGTAAATTGTAAAGTGTATTTCTTTTCTCTATAGAAGAGCAACCTCAATTGTTAGTCGTCCAGTTGCTCCCAGTATGGGGTGAGGGGTGGGAGAATTCCAACCACCTCTGAATAAAGGAAGGTCAAGGTCAAGGTCAATAAATGACATTATTCATGCGTGTAACAAGTAACTAGAAGCTAGAATTTCTCAGTTTTGTTACAAAATAACATAGGGGCCAATGTGGCCCCTTTCGTCGTTCTAGGTATACGGTTCAATATCTACTCTCCTATGAAGCTGATACTTAAATGCTTACATATACACAAAGAAAGGCTCAAATTATGAAAAGTCCGAAAGGGACAGTATGTTAAGTTAATTATTATTCGAGTTATTGAGAAACAAAAAGCGAGCGGGGCCACATAGGCCCTCCGTTGTCCTAGTGTTAAAGTAAGGTTGTCTACCTTTTTCCGGTTTCTAACCAGGGTTGTCAGGGGCTGAAAGGTGCCTAAAAATCAGTAATTTGCCCTCATCGAATTTTCACATAAGTTATACTAAAAAATGTAAGTAAACTGACAGTATATTGAGAATTATACGAGTGAGAAATTCACCGAATGACGTGGAGATGGCGCTAGTGGTGACTCTGTGCACAGCTAAGTTTCATCCCCCATCAGTTCAAAGTTTGTTACCAAATGGACGACATGCGTTTTTGCTATCGCTGAGTAATTTCTCGCCGTTCTGTTTGTCAACGCATTGCAGTTGTGGAATAGGAAATATCAGCTACAGCTACACCCAAAGGAAAGAACAATTTTATAGTGAATCAATTGCCCATTGCGTTTTTCTCCTAACGTATTGGATTTTTTTACAAAAATATTATCTTTTCAAAATGGCCTCATGGGGCACATTGAAACACTTTTTGTGGGGCACTTTGATACGTATCAATGTGCCCCACTATCGAGTGTATAAATGTGCCCCACTCAAGTGCATCATTCTCCCTTTTTTTCTTGAACATTAATAAATATTTTTGTACAAAATTATTACTATTTTTTGTACATTCAGCCGTCAGTACAGTTGCATTACAATATTTCAAATATTTTCACTCAAAATTAAAAAGTAATTATTAAATATTTTAGTACAACATTTTAAAAAATTCTCGAACGATACATAGACTTTATCTGTACGCGTGCATGTCTTTCTGTGGTGTGCTACTGGTCTGCATGCTTACTAATTATGTTCTGTTCTTATATGCAAGGTTTGTTACAAAATAAAATGGCTGGTAAAGAATGGGTTCTTGGATTCAGAAAGAGAAACAGTACCATAACATTGCGCAAACCTGAAAATACCAGTGTTGCGCGTTCGTTGGATTTTAACAAGACTGCAGTGTTGGTGTTTTATCAAAACTACGAATCAGTCCTTGCTAGGTACCAGTTCACTGGTAGCAGAATCTTCAACTTTGATGAAACTGCTATTACCACGGTTTTGAGTGCACCAAAAGTCTTGGCACATAAAGCTCAGAAACAGATTGGACGAATTGTTTCAGCGGAAAAGGGGGATCTTGTAACATTTGTTGGCATAGTATCAGTCACTGGGACAGCAGTCCCACCAGCTTTTGTATTTCCTCGGGTTCATTTCAAGAATCATTTTTTGGAGGTTGCTCCTAAAGGAAGTTTGAGATTGGCAACCAAAAGTGGGTGGATGAATGCAGATTTACATTTAAAAGTGTTGGAGCACATTAAGAACCACGCTAACTGCTCGGCAGAAAATCCCATTTTACTACTCTGTGATAATCATGAAGCCCATGTTTCAATTGCGGCAATTGATTATTGCAAAGAAAAAGGTATTATTTACTTATCCTTTCCTCCACACACATCACACAAAATGCAGCCCCTTGATGTGGCTGTGTTTGATCCCTTCAAGGGAAAATTGAAGATAGCGTTCAATGACTGGCATTTAAATCACCCTGGAAGAGGTTTGACAATTTATGATATTCCAAAACCTGCTAAATTAGCCTATTTTGAAGCATTCACACCAAAGAATATCATGAAAGGTTTTGAAACGCCAGGAATTCACCCTTTCAACCGACTGGCTTTTTCTGATTCTCATTTTGCACCATTAGAAGTCTACAAGATAAACACTACTCCACCCTCGAATGATGCTCTGACTACCTCCTCTGCCGTCACTCAAACTCCTCTTGATTTATCGTCCGACCAAACTCCGAATCTTCAAATTCAAACTGTTCCTGATACCGTACCATAAACAAGTGAAACTGCAATGACACCAAAAGACGTGAGACCATATCCTAACCACACTCCCGAATTACCAAAGCGCAGGGGAAAGGAACGAGGAAAATCTAGAATCTACACATTCACCAGAAAAAAGACGCATTCTAGAAATATACGAGGCAAAACAGCAGAAAATTCTTGCAGCACAAAAGAGGCAACATTCTAATAAAGAAAAACACGCTGTTTACTTACACAGAACATCAAGTAAAAAGTCGAAAGTAATGAAAATGAGAAGGAGCGGAATTTATACTGATTTAATATCAAGCAGTTCAGATAAAGATGACATTGAATATGGATCTTCAGACTCTGTCAAGACTTTTAGCGATCTTGACGATGTTCAGCCATGCGCAGGCGAGATTAATATTGGGGACTTTCTTCTGATACAATTCCTCAAAAAGAAGAGTATAAATACATCACGTTGGTAAGGTTCAGCTTATATATGATCGTGATGAGTATCAAGTGTCAGATTTGAGAAGGAAACCAAGTTCATCTTCCTTTATTTTTCCTTTAACTCCAGATGAAGCTTCTGTTCACTTATCAGATGTCATACGCAAACTGCCACTTCCCTTAATTTCTAGAAGAACTAAGCGAACATCTTCTACTGTGATCTTTTCTGTTGATTTCTCTCCTTATAACGTGCAATGACTATTCATGATGGAGAAATGAATATTCATAGTGTTATTATGTAATGTTGTTCAACCACCACTATTCAAGAGGTATTTTTCTGACTATTTGTTTGTTATCATTTGTTCACTCTCTTTGCGTATTTTCTTATCATTTTTTGTTCACAAGTTGTGTTAAATGTGTGATATAACAAAGAAATATGAAAACCTACCTACTATGAAAGTTGTTTATGCAAAGTTTATTATGCTACGAAGCCTCAGAGGCGTAATCAATGTTTTTTTCGAGTAGCTATAACAAAAGTTACTAATAAATGAGTTTTCCAAAATTGTTTTACGCTTATTTGTGTTGTTTTTATAACTGTAACAATGTATCGCACCTTGTATCAAACTGCCCCACAGTCCGTATCAATGTGCCCCGTACATGGGGCACATTGATACAAATGGCATTTTCCAAAAAACCCTCAAGATGGGGTTATTAGGTTTCAGCTAATTTTTTTCCAATTTTTTCCAAGATACTACGGATCATACCCAAGAGTTTAGCAGCGACAAAATCCGGAAATATGTGTCTGACTAAAAACTACTGGCTTTTGAAAGAAAGTGTATCAATGTGCCCCACCTTCCCCTATACAATGCTGAACGTGGAAAAAATTTTTTGAAGGAGCGCACCTCTCTTTTTTGGATAAATGTCATGTTTAACATATGTTTGTTTTGGGGAAAAAAGGACAGTTTCGACAACTTCCGCAAGTTTTTTTATTTAAAAAGCAGACATTTTATGAAACAATACTTTTGTTAAATTTATGTATATTTAACGTACATAGTTTTAAAAAACATTTCTTTATTATCGTGTTTTATATTACAGCCAGTTTCTTTTCTTTTTTTTTTTTTTTTTTTTTGCAGTTCTCTTTTATTTATTTCGTGACTTATAATTTTAAAAATGCAACCGAAAGTACACATTCAAAATTATTTTTTGTTTTATTTTCACCTGTGACCATAATACACTTGGAGATATATTTCTATTTAGAATTAGTGCACTATTTCACGTAAGTTCAATTTTGCAAATTTTCTGACATCACAAACAGTTTATTTATATTTTTATATTTTATATAGTAGTAAAATTTAATAACTTAATTTTGTGACATGCTGAAATGGAACCTGCGATTTTTGGAATGAGAAACATATCTTAGCATTCGGCAACTGAGAAATGCCTTACAAAATGAATCATAATTACTTTATAAATCTATTGACTCATTTTTCATAATCCTTTTTTCTTATTTTTAGATGATTTTAGTAACATTTATTTCAAAAAATATTGCTGATCTAATGAAATATTTGGAATGTATGTGAGTCTGTCATGCAGAGAGATCTCCTGCAACAACTTTTTTAAATGAACGAAGTCGTTTGAATGAACGAGTTAAATGAACGGATCAAAAGAATGAATGAACTTCTGATGAACGGATCATTCAAAAGAACGACATTGCCCACCTCTAATTCAGACCTATCACGGACACGCTCTTTAGTGAGTATGCATGACAATTCTACAAATATGCATCTTCATTTAAAAAAAATCATTTTGATATGCTTGACCTACCCTGAAAAAGTAAGTGTCGGACTTCTTTTTAAAACATCTTTTATATGTACGACATATTAAGGCGAGTAAAAAAAATATATTTATTCCAATAAAAAATTACATTTCAGGAAAAGTGTTATCATTTTCAACTTTAATAAATATACGAAAATATTTGGTGTTTATTATTTGGGTTTATTCTAGCCCAAAGAGGAAGATCAAAGAAAAATATTTTTCGCGCGCAGAATTTCTATAAATCAAATACGCTTTTCCGTTCATCATGTGCCTACGCGAGATCGAAGTCAAGACAAAATGTATCGTCAAAGATTTAGGGGATTTAGAAAAGAAGATTCTGCACCTGATCTCATATTAATAAGATGAATGACTCTCACTCATTTATTTGTTTCCCATTCACTAAAGAACTTGACTTTCTCATTTTCGTTTGAAGAGGCTTAAATATATTTTTACTCTTATTTTTAGTTTTTACTCTTTTTTTTTTTGTTTCTAGTAATTGTATATGCATAGAAGGAAATTGTATTTTATGATTGTGTCAGTTATTTTTAATTTAAATATGAGTCCGTGACAAAACATATCAGCATGATCATTGTATTTTATGGAAACGTAAAGTAACTTTTTTTAAGTATTGGGTCATCAATGTTTTATTTCCTGCTAATAAAAAGGTATTTTAGTTATTTATTAAATATTCAGCATGCTTAGTATTCGCAACTCCAGAGCTCGAATACGCTACCTCGCGCTGATTACCAATACTAAAAAAAAGGTAAAACATTCCATTCCACGTGTTTTCTTTGGGGAAAATTACAGGCTTCAGACAGTTTGTGGTGTAATGTTATTTCAGAAGAATAGAAAAGAAAGCTTCCCACAAACACGATGAAAAATTATTGTTGTTCACTAAGCGTCAAAGCAAGTTATAAGTTGCGGCATGCGTTTGTTTTACCTTTTTCGTCCGCCATTAGACAGTGGTTGCAGCTCCCCCTATTGTTCATTGAAGTTACGAATTGCATACGTGACGTGAATTATATGTAAATAAGGCACTTACCTTTAAATATATTACCTATAGCGAGGCTTTAATATAATAATAAATAACACTTTAATAATTAATTTTTAATCAAGATATTAACTTCTCAAAAATAAACATCTTAATAATAACTTTCCAAAAAATCTGATTAAAAACCTTTGCTTACGCAGAGCCTTTAATGAACATTTTGCTTGCCTTGAAACCGTCTAAACGTATGATACAACCACGATAAGCCAATCACTTGACTCGTGAGACATGGAAGATCTTCTGCACGTCTAAAACGGACGACATGCATGAAAATGTACTGATTTTTGGACATGGATATGATATTTTTTAAAATGCTTTAACGTTGTTTCATTGGATTAAACTACGGATTGTTGACAACTGGATCGGGCTTGTTTTACTTTGAATCTTAAGGTAAGATAAGTTATGTTATCTGCAGGTTCTGTCTTGTGGAAGGCTAATTATTGGAACTTCGTTTTCCTAATTAGTCGAGACAAAGCCCCCTGCTTAAAGTTTTAGGTTTAAATTCTTCTTATCGTACACAGATTAGCATAAGTTGCTTTTGCCCATTGTTATTCTGTAATGCATTTTCTGAAGTTTAAGCTTTCTCATTTTAGTTTGTAGTTAAAATATTTTAGTCTTTGACCATAGTTATCGAATCCTCCACGGCCGATGAGCTCCGGATTCGACCTTTCAACTTTTTTCCTAATAATTGCTGCTTTTGTTTATTTTTTTTCACTATGTTATTCTTAAAAAAATGTTTAATAACCTGTTAATTTGCCTGTATATTTTACACATTTACTTGGCTTATTAGTTTTGCTGTGATGCGCATCCATGGGTTTTAAGTTTGGTCTTCTCAATATTCTTCACTTGTTTCATTATATATATATATATATATATATATATATATATATATATATATATATATATATATATATATATATATATATATATATATATATATATATATATATATATATATATATATATATATATACTGAATTACAGACATTTTTTCTCAACTACCAAGAATATAATAAATTTTCTATTAAAAATCTCCAAAATTTTGAGGTTTGAGAAATTATTAAAATTATTATTGTTATTATCATTTTTCTTTTTGAGAAATAAAGAAGACAAGATCTTATGTGCTTCCCCTGCCCCTAAATTCCCAAATAAGAGAACAACTTTTTAAAGGCAGACAAAATATTATAATTAAATAGAAAAATTTAATTATCTTACGTGCATTGCAAGTGTAAAATGACGCACGAGAAAGGAAAAAAAAGTCGCATGCTTTAAACTTTTTTTTATGTGTTCAACTTTTTTGCAGCAAATGATAATTTTAAATTATTAACTGCTTCCAAATTCCCAAGAAGGTCTTTTCCGAAGAAAACTCAAGACCTCTCCCTTTTCTTTTGAAAATAATAAATTCTTTAAAACTACAAAAATGACATATTTGCGAAGGCCAAGTCGATATACTTAACGCAAAGTATATTTACTTTTACTTTAACCATTATCTGCTCCAGTGAGTTTGGTTCCTCAGCTGTTTTTATCGTCTAAGCAAAAAATAACTTTTTACAAAGAAATTAATGATGGGAAGAATCTAGTACCAGGAACTTTAAATGAAAAATATCGATTACAGATAAGTTGCTTCCGTTAGAATGAACCTGCTCTTACAAATGGATTTGCAGTCCTTCATATTTAATGATTCATGAAATTAAAGGAAACGAACTGATTTTTTGATAAATGTGAATAACTGCTCTTTTGGATATTCCTTTTGTATAGGATCAGTTATAGAAAAAAACGAGCTGATGTGTGCATCACATGACTTCCTTTTACTCCAATTTTAACGTCATTTTCCCATTATTGGCAATTTTAATGTGATTCAGTAGATTAATCTCTGAATATCACCACCAGTGGCCAAATTGAAGCCAGATTTTTTAAAAAATGCCAAATTTGTCGCCAAGTTGGCGACAAATTTTAGCGACCAAAAACTTGCGATACATTGCCAAGTTCCGCCAATTTATAACACCACTTGAGTATACATCGAAATTAACAATGATTTCCTCACAAAAAGGGGCGAAAAACCCTTTTAGAAACACCCGAACGCAACCAAAAGGGGAGGTGCACAACTAGACCCCACTAGGAGTCTACGTACCAAGTTTCAGCTTTCTAGGACATACCGTTCTTAAGTTATGCGACATACATTCGCACATACGCACATACTCACATACAGACTACGTGCATACGGACGTCACGAGAAAAGTCGTTGTAATTAACTCGGGAAAGGTCAAAATGGATATTTCAGGTGTTTATACGTTCTTAGGCACTTATCCGCGTGTGGTCGAGTTGAAAGAAAAACTCATTCGGGGGTGAGCAAAATGGAAATAAATGCCGAATTTTGAGTGAAAATTTTTTCGCGAACAATACGATATTTCTCTTTTTAAAACGCATGTTAAAAAGCAAAATACATATACGATCAAAACTAATGATATTAAAAACCTACAAGTTACTTGATATTAAAACTGAACAACTGTACAAAGCCTGGAAACTTAATAATTAATGTCATTCATTTTTTTTAACATTTAACCCAGTTACATTTATCCACTTTCTTTCTTATTTTTCGAAATGCAGAATAATGATTATATTAATCAAAGAAGTTAAAATATTTAAAAAAATAGTAAAAAACTGCAATTAAAAGTGAGGCTAACTTGAAAATGATATCTGTGTTATAATCTAAAAAAATACAGTAATCCTTTATACTGTGCCACAGTTATTATCTTCAAAAAAAAAAAAAAAAAGAGGAACTATTAGATTTGCATCCATCTGAAAAATTAGAGATTGTTTTATGTTTATTTTACCCATGATACACTTAGGAGCAATAAAACAATCATATTTAAACTTACAAACTCATCTCAGATTTTAATATAAATTCGTTTCCGACAATGATATTTACAAATTTGTTTGCTTTGAAAGTGTAAAATATCTCCAAAAGTTTTATTTAAGTATTTAGATTTTCATCCATCTGAAAAATTAGAGATTGTTTTATGTTTATTTTACCCATGATACACTTAGGAGCAATAAAACAATCATATTTAAACTTACAAACTCATCTCAGATTTTAATATAAATTCGTTTCCGACAATGATATTTACAAATTTGTTTGCTTTGAAAGTGTAAAATATCTCCAAAAGTTTTGACAAAAATGCTACAAAATGATATAATGTAACAAAAGTCTTGATTGCTGCTCGTGGTACTTCTTGCTGGCCCCTATAGATTTATCAACTATCAAATATCTTTTAACCATTTCAAAAGTTATTAATCAGTAACACAAAATTGATAACATGATGAAAAATGTATTTTTGACAGAGGTAAATAACTTCAGTCGTCATTGTTAGAGTTAAACTTTGAGTTTCATGAAATGGGTCTTGGCCCAGGAACTGCATTCTTTCCTACAAGACTATGTAAAGCTAATTACGTCACAGAGCATCTGCACATGATTTCATATCAAGTATTTTTAACCCTTAAGGGGGTCCGGGGCACATTTTGAAAAAATAAATAAATAAACAATCCAGAGTTTTGAAGTTTTTGCACTGATTCACCATCTTTTTAATAAGCAAAATAATAAAATAAATATTAAAACAAGTTTTCTTTATTTCAATTTGTTTTTAAAAAATATGGGGTTGCTTTAAGTCGCAAAAACTCAATTTTCATTTTTTTTTTCAAAAAATTATGCACAAATATCTAAGTTTTAATTCTCATCAGCTATTTAAAAAAAGTAATTCAATAAAAAATAGAAATTATTTGAAGAAAACTTTCAAGATACTTTTTAAAAAATAAAAAAATAATAATAATAACTTTTTTTTTCAGAAAACTTTTTTTTTTCAAATTTGTCGAATAAAAAGTAAAATAAACTGCTTGAAAAAGATATGCTCCAAATTTTATTACTTTATCTTTATCAGTTCTTGACGTATAAGAATTTGAATGCAAAAAATCGGGAAAAAAAGCATCTTGGAGAAAAACGCGTTTAAAGTTTTAAAGTTAAGTATAATATTAGTTCAATGCATGCAATAAAAATAATTATATATTTCGTTCTAATTGAGATCGAAACAAAATTCACAGGTCCATTTAAACAGAAAAAACGGAGCAGTATTTACATGATTTTAAAAAAAGCAAAGTTGGACGATTTTGTGTCCCGACCCCCCTTAACAACTTCTTTTTTTTTGTTTTTGATTAATGTGGCCATAAATTACTTTTGATAATAATCCCACAATTGAGCAATATTTTTATTTGTTGAAAAATATGCCTAAAACAATCACATAAACTCAAATATCCAGTATTGTTTTTATTAATTTATGTTATTTTTTAACGTAACAGAATTCAGTCTAATATAATAACTTTAAATATACGTTCAGTAGTTTTGTGCTTAGTACTCGTACTTTACTGGGAAACTAAGCACACTGACTAAAATACCGAATACAGTTTAAACAAGTTGTTTGCAAAACTTCTTTCTAGAAATTTGGGGAAAAAAAAACCTTCCACGAATATCAACGGAGCACAGATAAGTATTTGAGTCAAAAATCTGACAATAAATCGACACTGTAAATTTTTCCGATTAGTCTCAATCTGGAGTTCAAAGCAGGTGGATAAATATGTCATCTAATGAAATGGTTATTTGTTTCATTTTGACTATCTATAAAACTTTGAGCCAGTCTTCTGAACTCATCACTTTCATAATACGGTTATCCATGCCTGTGAGATTCAAGTTTTAAACAAACCTTCTTAGCCTAACTTACCTTTTCCCCTTGTCTTATTTTTCACGTTACATATAATAAAAATATTATGCAATGTCTTGCGTGAAGTTCGTACTCGATTATCTATAATTTTTTAAAAAATATTATTGTTTGTCCTAATCTCCCCGTTGCTAAAGCCTCACAAATATAACATCACATTTTTTTATGTAACTGAATTTTTTAATCACTCTTTTTTTCATCGTACGCGTATACATTTGTACAACTTCCAAGTTATGCCCTATAATACTACAGAATATCTATTTTTGATAATATGTAACAAATGTTAGCACAAGTTTGAATTGAAAAAATCCATAAATAAAGGATATTATCATTTTCCCTATACTTTTTAGAAGCTTCAGTGTTATTACGGTGAGATAACACTCACATTATAACACATCTGACATTCTGAAAACTGTCCAGAACAACAAAATAAAGGTAATAATTATTTTAACAATGTACTATATTTTTACAAGACAGCCATTTTTTTCCGAACTGGAATATTGCTTTTTGTTAACAGTGTTTGAAATAGCACAGTAAATATATTATTAAGTAAAAGGACCGCTTTAAGTTTAAAAAACACTTTCATACGATATGCAAATCTCCTCTTTGAGAACATTAGGAAGTCCTGATAAAACTTCAGGTTCATTATCTAAATGTCGGGATAGTTATTTGCTAACAAAAGCTGTCAAATTGTCAATATCATCATTAAACAATATGATGGATTGATTTTTTGAACAGTTAATGCCCTAGAACACTTTTTCATGATTGTGCTGGTGCTGAAGGGAAAGTAAACGTCGTTTTTAAAAATATTGGTGAGCAAGTTAAGTAGTTTTTTTTAACAATTTGAAATTAAAATGTGACGAATGGAAAGTAAGGGAAGTATCTCGTACATCACTTAAAACCACTAATATATATATATATATATATATATATATATATATATATATATATATATATATATATATATATATATATATATATATATATATATATATATATATATATATATATATATATATATATATATATATATCACAATTCGACTTCGGCAATAATGATTTTCAAGAATAATAATTTATTTGACTTAAGCAATCAATTGAAATTAAGGCATGATGTAATCTTTATTTGAAAGATTAACTTTAGAGGAGGTGTTAGTAAAATGATATCAAACTCAATAATTTAAGTCGTTAGGTGCGCAATGTTTAGTAATGTTCAATTACCTACGTTAAAAAAAAAAGTGCTAAAATTTGAAGCGAATTTGACATCTACACATTAGTATGGGAATAAGTAAAATTGGATTTAAAACAACATCCTGATTTAGGAATAAACTTTTGAAATTAAATTGGTTTAATGCTAAACAAAAGACAATATTTTAGCAATGTCTATTACATTACAGTAAAAAAAGGGGTCGGACCCAAACATCCAAAAAAAAAAAAGTTTTAAACCTGTTGTAAATTGTTTATTACCCTCCCAATAAGAACAGGTAAAAAGTCCCACCCCATTGTGCGTCGGGTTTCGGATTGGGGGTTATCTAAAAGTTTCTGTTTTAAGTATTTTTTCGGAATTTTTAGAGTAAATTTCAAGTGGGAATATTATGTCATACTAAATTTAAAAGCATTAAATTAAAGGTGTTTGCCCTCCCCCCCCCCAAAAGGGATGACACAACTCATCAATGCTACAGGCTCCCCTATCCCTACAGGCTATGTAAAACGAAGCAGTAACCCCGAACCCTCCTCTATACACTTCAAGTGGAAATATTTTTTTGTGCAAAGTTAAAGTTAGGAATCAAGTGCGTCCATCCTCCAAGTGCGAGGACGTACCTCCTCCCAAAGCTGCAGAACCCTCCCCCCCAATAAAATAATCCCCCAATCCCCCCTTTGAATTTCAAGAAGAAGTATTATTTCATACAAACTTAAATTGCATTAAATCAGAATTGTACACCTCATAAGAACAGTAGCTCATCTCCCAAAACGAAATAATATACTTAAATATTACTCCCTCCCCCCCTTTCTGATGGCACATTTAATTAAATGGTCAGAAAAATTACGGTGAACTTTTTTTTTTCCTTTTACTGTATCGCTTTTTTGCAGTATTTAAAATCAAAATTTTTAGTTTGCGTTATAACACGCATGCCTTTCATACGTCATCAGATTGAGATAAACTGTCTGTCAGAACTGGAGTTTTCAAATGATTTCTCCCCTAAGCTTGTAACAAAAAGTCTTCTTCATTAAGATATTTTTTGTAATCCAGATCCTAGGCAAAATCGTTATTGTTGCAGCTATGTCTAGTACAGCTTGTGCATATAAATGATCACTTCAGTCCACTTTCAGACTTTTCAAACATTCACTATATCCAATGAAGCTCGTAGAGCACAAGATATGAGGCGCAGAAAGTCTTCTAAAGCTGAAGGCTTGGCTGTTGTAATAGGACGCAGATGATATTTTTGTGGTGCTTTCTCCTTCTTTGTTCCCATTAAATACAACGCTAGCTTTCCCATACTTACAAGTGACAAATATATTGAATTTTGCATTGTTGGCTTATTTCCTTGAAGCTTGCAGATCATTACCGAAAAAAAATATGATCGAGAAGGTATCTTCCATCTGTTACATATATGACACCAGCTGTTCTGTGATGGTGAATGGATCTTTTGCTTCAGATAATAGCACTTTAAAGATACAAGATTTCTTTCCATCTGAAACCACATTCATCGAATACTGATGAAGGATCTGCGCATAACTTGTACTAGAAGGTTTTAGCAATTTGTTATTTCATCTTTACTGTTCATACCATTCGGCATAAAAGATGGCTTGGGCTTACGCATCTTTACAGATAGTAACTACTCTCGTAACAGAAGCTAGAGACATAACTGCATACCTCCTTTACAAGGAAATGCCACTAAATTTTTTGCCTTCCATATCCTTTTATATTACTACCTCAACGTTAAAGGCTACATCCCAACTCACCTTATTATCTGCGACCGACCAGTATCGTCGAGCAACATCACTACCAACTTTAGTCAATACCCGTAGAGAGGGAAGAGCAGTATTTAGCATTCTACTGTTGTATTGCTCAGTGCTTTCATCGAAACTTTTTTTATCGTTAAATCACCAAAGGTTCTGGACCACCTAAATTTGTCACTGCGTGGGATCGTTGGGTAGCTGATGTAACACCTTTATCAAACTTTTTCGTCGCATAATGTATTCAAAAGTTTCAGATAGTGTTGCAAGGCAGCTTAATGTTTGCAAATGAGAACCCCCCACCGACTTAGAGAGTGCAGCATTGCCCGTCTTACTATTGGCAATTTCAGTTTATCCCCCCTTACAGTGATGGCAAAAGAATGTAGAAAAGTTGAAGTAATTTAATTAAAAAGAAGGAGGGAAGCTTCAGTCAATATGAACTTTTGTTTTTATGCTACAGAGGAATTTTGTTTTATACATCACTCCAGCACACTGAACAGTTTAATGACACCATTCATAAATCAATTGCTCAATGAGCTCGCACAGATCTTTTAGAATTATCCTTCTGACATTACTATATCATTGTGTGACATTTTGTACTTTGGAAAAGTTTAAAATCAGTGAAAATTTTTCCTGAACTTCACTGCAATTGTTGATTTTAGAATACAAATTCAGGGTCCCCCCTCCAAATCGTTGGCGCACCCCTCAAATGTGACGGAGATAGGGGGAGTACCCTTCCAGAGAAAAAGCCCCCAAAAAAGAAAGAAATACTCCTTGAAAAAATTGCCTTAAAAGTTCCAATGACGCAATCTGTGCCATGGACCCTACCCCTCCTCCGCCCGTGCACTTCGGTTACTTGACATTTTTTTGCATGAGAGTTTATTATTTTACTATTATAGAGTATGGTTTCTGCGATTTTGAGTATTTTTTTAAGTAATAGAAATTATTTTTATTCAAAAAGAGGATTATTTCGCCCCCCCCCTTTCCCTCAAAATCCGACGCGCAAAGTGCTGGGTCTTTTTACCCCTTCTTGCTGAAAGGGTACGGAGTAATTTGTAACAGGTTTCAACTTTTTTTTTTTTTTGGGGTGTTTACGTTTGGTCATTTTCTGGCCTAATTTTACTGTACTATTACTAGGACTTGAATTTCCTCAGAATGCATGGAAATTTAAATTATTTGTGTACATTACTAACTGATTTCGATTTTTTTAGTACATCTATTTTTACGATATTAAAAAATTTACAAGTGATAATAATTTTGTGCCCTAAATCGTACCAGAAATCTTAAATTTAATTTTTTATGCTCAACTTTTGGTCAAATTTAACTGATTCGTGAAAATGTAGGTATAACTCCTTCCCCTATTTATTGCAATAACAACTAAGACAGCATTCAGACTGTCTGCATTATTTTACGCTTTGAATATAATTTTTTCGCAGAAAAATTTTGTTTTTAGATTAAAAAAAAATTTTTTAAGCATTACTTGAAAAATTTTGCTTTTTTTTTTAGTTTTCAAAACAATAAATTAAAAACTAAACTTGAGTCATGACGAATGTCATACATTTAATGCTAATTCAAAATCTCATAGATCTAACTCATAACAATATCGGATATTTCTGTCGATAAATTTCGTGACTTACGTAAAAGACAGAAACACAGCGACTATAAAAGCGAAAGCAGCGGAATATAGGCCATGTCTTAAAGGCACCTTTTTTGAGTGACATATATTCAGAATAAGAACAACAAAGTTTTTATCAGTTCCGCAAAAACTTTTCTTCGTAACAAATATGACATCACGTCAGTAGCATCCATCAAAAAGATGGATTTATCGCTAGGGTATAGATAAAAGGAAGAATTTTATGGATCCGTGAACGTAGAAAACAATTTTTGAGGAAAACATTTTATTCACTATTTTATACGAGGTAGAAACACATTTCAGATTTTTTTTTCAAGAAGTTAAAACACTTTTTCATTCGAGTTTAGATGTTTCAATGCTAATTAAATATCAATAAGTGCTTTAATTCCATGCTGAAGAAAATTAAAAAAAATGAAAGAAACATGATTGAAATTAAGCAATCGCTGCTGAAAAAAACAGCATGCAAAAACATTAAACCTTTAGTGTTGAATAAAAATGTGAATGACCTTTAATGTACAAGATGCTCCAAATGTCTACCTCCTCTCGACTATAGTGTTATAAAACCGGTTTCGAAACTGAAATTCGTGCCATTAGATTATGGAAAATTCTCATCTCAATGTTGAATTATCACTTTATCGACAAAAGGTTACGGAGTTCCACGAATAAGTAGTAATCTTGATTGCACCCGGAAAAAATATCAACGGTGGTGACACCTAGTGTCAGACTGGAGACACTTAGTGGTATGAAATTTAGCAGGGACGAAATATCGCTACTCTAACCTTCTCAAGTACCAAAGTGTAAATATAATACTTACACTATATTTTAGTATAATGGATAGTGGCCCAAAGCGGGTAGGTATTCGTATGCTGCCACATGGTGTACAATTTGCGATGCATACATATATCGTGTTTACCCGAAAACCCCCGAGCTTCAATCAGACATGGCGTAATCAAACTTAAAATACTGAAAATGATACATTAAAAAAACCGAAAATACATAATTCGTGATTAGTCAAATACCAGCCTTTTTTTTGGGGGGGGGGAGGGGGGAGGGCAAAGCGAGTGTACTCGCTTTCAATTTTTTTTTTTTTTTTTTTTTTGACATATCTACTGACTCAGATTTTCTATTTAAATAGAATAAGTATAACTCTAAAAAGTTATTTTTTATGATGGCAATTAGCAGTGCTAGTGATGTAATCAATTATTTTTTTATGTTTTATAAACAAATGTTCTGATTTGGATTTTTAATTGAAATTCGACAAGTATAATTTTACTCGTATTTATTTTTTTATGATGGCAGTTTGATAGTCCTTTGTTTTATTAATTAATTCTTTCATATTTTACTGATAAATTTACTAAATCACAATTAGTTCCGCTTACCCGCTTTACCCGATCGCCATACCCTTGGTAGGGCAAAAATGGTTTTTTGAACGTTTGTAATGTTTGTTAATAAATAAATATTTAGTTTGAAAGTATGCAAGAATTACTTTTTATTTTGTAGTTCCGAGATCTCTTCTAGTAAATGAAACCAAACTTGTTCCGATAAAAATCAAAAGTACAATGTTCGATGGTTCTTCGTTCACCTACCCGCTTTGGGCCACCCTCCTCTGTAGTATGACATGCGCCCTTTAGTAATTCTTTTAATTTTAGTAATTCAATTCTGGAGCTTTTGCTCCAGACTAGTTCATAAAATGAATGTATCCAGATTATTATACCTCGAAACATCACAACACGTATCCTTCAATCGATGGTCAACTAAATTCAAACGTTTTCGTTATTTTCGGCTAAAATAGTGGACATTCAATAAATGAAAGGGCACGTATTTGCAAGGTTATTTCATTTTTTCGATTGGGTGTTAAAGTAACAAATAAAACTTGATGAATATGGAGACGCTTTAAAAGTCAAAACGTGCCGACGCTGCACAGACGGGTATTTGAGCCAAAAAGCTGGCCAAAAATCGATATTGTCAATTTTACTGGTTATTGTCGCTTCTGAGTATCAAAACAGGTAAATAAACATGGCAGTATGTGAAAGCGTTCTTTTTTTAATTGAAACTAACCATTAAAATTTACCAGCAGTCGGAACTTAACACTTTTATGATTTGGTTGCCCTTTTTCGTTTGGGACATTCAAGTTTTTCAACAAAACTTCATTGTTTTATTTTTCAGGTTAAAAAAGATGTTAGACGAAACATTTATTATGGAAAGGCTCGATCAAGGTTTGTACTCTGTATTCATAAATTTATATGCATATATATTTATTTTTTCTCTTAATACGTTTCTTCAAGCCTCACAAAAACACATCCCCCTCTTTTCTTTTCTTGTGAGATCTTGTTTTTAAAGATTTTGCTCTTATTTGTTCAATTTCGAAGTTTTCCTATAATACCGTCTATTTTGACAATCTGCAGCAAAAGTTTGCACAGAAAAATAAAAAAGCTATACATAGAGCAGACTATTAATTTTTATAAATATTTCTTTTCGGTTATTTTTGGGTTCACAAATTTAAATCTGGTGCATAAGTTGAAAACAAACACAGAATATTATAAATTAGACTATAGCATGACAATTTGATGCTACTAACTGACATCAAAGTAAGATCCAGATGTAATACAGGGTGATATTTTTCAATTTCGATGTTTTAAAGAGAAATCCAAAATTTCAGCTAGTTCCATTTCTATTTGCCTGAACTTTGCATTAAATAGCCTTTATGTACTGTATTTTATAATATTTTATGATTATATTACTTATGACTGAAGCCGTAAAACCTAAAGTTAATCGAAAAAGCTCATAATTATGAAATTAAAAATGTGTTCTATTTATAGCTATATTATTTTTTTCGGAAAAATTCAGGCATGCTTTTGCTGCAGATTATCAAAGCAGACATTCTAAAGTAACATAGGGTATAACTTAGAAATAGTACAAATGAGTACATAGTGTTTAAAAGCATTCATTTACATTAAAACATTCAAAAAATTGATGATATTATAGTGAGGATTCAAGAATTGTATTTAAAAAAATACTTAAAGTCTCAAAAAGTAAAAATTGATAAATAATAATACACAAACCTTCCCTTAGGCCATCCACAGTAAAATTTTCTTCAAATATAATTTTAACGTGAAAAGTAACACGTTGAAGGTTCATTGAAAAACTCGAATGTCGTAAACAAAGACAAGCGAATCATCAAGTGCTAAGTTCCGACTGCCGTCAAATTTTTATGGATAGTTCCAATGTAAAAAGAACGCATCCACATAATGATATGTTTGTCCACCTGTATTCAGACTTAAGGCCAATACCAATTAGCAAAGTTTACATTTCGACTTTTAGCTAGCTTTTTGACTCAAATACCTCTTTGTACTCTGGTTGAAAAAAAAGGAAGTAAATCATTTTGACTTATTTGATTGAGATCGGATTGAATGTTCTGCAGAAATTGATAACGAGGCTTTAAAATTACTTGTGAAATTTGATCTGAGTACTAGGAAATATCAAGTTTTCTTCATGCTTGGTCAACTGTTCAAAGTCATCTCTATGAATTAGGGAACTCCGTTGAAGTACTTTAAATTATGGGCCTGTCTATGTCTTACTGTGCATCGACCTATACGCTCTCGATATTTATCTATCTGTAGATCTACGCATATCAGCCTTTGATGGTAATTAACAATCTCTTTTACTGAAAAATATCAAATCGAAAAAAAAAAATTTGTACACTCAATATATATCTACCTATTCGATCCATCTCTAAATTTTCTTATTTATCTCTATTTTTTTTAACCTAACTGCCAGTCTTTAACAAAATTTTAAATAAAACAGCAAAAAAAAAAAAAAAAAGAAAAGAAAAAAAAACGCTTTATGTTCTCCTGCAAGTTACTTCAGTTAGATCAAATAAGCGTGTTGCGTCATATTCGGAGAAATCAGCGAACAGAATTTCGGTGAATTGAGAGCTCATATCTTTGGTCTGTGTTTTAAAAAAATGTAAAAAAAAAAAAAAAAACATACTTTTGAAAACTTTTTTTTCTGTAGGGGGCGAAAAGTTTTGACTATTACTAGTAAAATTTTAGAAAAGAGGCTTTTAAAATGTTTCGCAGGACGAGTTAAGAAAAATATTAAACCTACAAAAAATGCAAAATAAAGGTTTTTCAAAAATTTATAAAAATTAAAAAAATTACATTATTTTTTAAATATTCTTGTTTATCAGGTTTAAAATTTAATTACCTACACTATAGAGTAATAAATATTTCTCTGACGCGATTGGGTTGTGCGGTAAAAAATACTAAAATGTGCTAAAAATCACATAAAACATTACATAACTTTTTGTGTAATTGAAATATCAAAAATCGAAGCCCAAAGTGCACATTGGTGGCAAAAATTGCACCTGTATACCAAATTTCATCTTTCTAGGAGTTACCGTTTTCCCGGGTTGCACGCCAAACACACACACACACGCACACACACACACACACACACACGCGCGCGTGCGCACAAACAAACATCTTCTCTTTTGGAATTCTTCAAATTTAATTTATGTGTTTTGTAAAAAAAAAAAATGAGTTCTCACTTTTGTTTAGTTATTTGTTACCAGTATTATTTTGAATATGAGTTGCAAAGAATTTTATAAATTTTCCCATGAAATAAAAAATTGGTGTAAAAAAGGTCCAAAACATCTTGGAGCTTATTTTAAGAAAAGTAAAAATGTCTTCCGAAAGCAATTGTTGTGTAAAGGAAATTTAGATTAGGCAGAAACCGTCCTTTTAGCCTATTTTACTGAAAAAATAAGAGGAAGAAGAAAAAAACATTAAAAAAAGGTATTTTCATTTTGAAAAAATTGTAAAGGAAAAAAAAATTAAAAATAAATAAGTCTCTTTTAAAAAACTGACAAAAAAAAAAAAAAAAGGGAAAGTGGTTTTGAACTGGATAATGTGTGTCGGTGTGTCTCTCTATTTGTCTGTCTGTCTGCCCTTGTTCCCACATACTTTTTCATGAACCAACCGATTCGAACAAACATTTTTCTTTTGAAAGATGTCTTCTAGGACACTTCATTCCCATATTTCCCCCTCAACGGGGGAATCCCCCCATTGAAAATTTAAGGCAAATATATATCCCGAACTGAAGATTGATTTACATCAAACAAACTTAGTTAGAAAAAGCTCTTGGTGAAAAACCCGTACAGAAAATATCTTTTCAGTTTGATGACAAGTTTTCATTCAGTTTTAAACAATACAATTCAAAAAAACCTTAACATTAGCGTCTACGTAGAAATGTACGGCAAATATAGATCCAGAACGTAAAGGTATAAATTCGTTAAAATAAACTTCGTGGGAAAAAGCTCTAAATTATTAGCATTACGATATTTTTTTTATTTTCGTTGAGCTACTTTAAGGATATTTTTTCAACAGTTGAATTTTTTTTATAATTAAGACCAACACAAAGACGTTTTTTGCCACAGAAAAATTGCAAAAAAATGTGCAAATTCTGAACATATTTCAAGTTTTTTGTTTCGAGAAATAGAAAAAGAGTCATATAAATCAAAATCCCATTTCCGGTAACTTAATATAGCCAGTCAGAGATAAATATAGCTGAATTAATAATGAAAGAATCCAGAATTCAAATGTCTTTACCAGGCTGAGGAATTGGAATTAAAATTATCCCCTGTTCTCAACTCAGACTCCTTAGGGTCGTCAAATACGACTCCTGTAAACTAAATCATTTGATCTGTGACTCTGATCCCGCAGCCTAGGCAGAAATGCAGACTCAGAAAGAAAATGACAGAATCTGACTTTTGGCATTTTCAAATCTTAAACTTCCGACTGCGAGTCCGTAGCCCTGGCTCTTAATAGGGACGCGGGGCGGAAGGGGAAATGACCGAATCCGGTACTTTTAGAACTTTTGACTCTTTTATCCCGAATTTCAGTTTACATTTTATTTAACTTAATTCATTTTTCTGAAGTAGGTGTATTATTATTAATTTTTAGTTTTTGGCAACAAGGGAAAATTAAAATCCGAGGCTCACTATTTTTACTAGGAAGAAATGCCTTAACAAACGATTGTTTTTATTTTGATAAACTTAATAATTTTAAAGGACTTTTCATATTTAGTTATTTTTTCTTTCTTCTTGAAATCTATTAAAGAATGTTTTTCCAAGAAATATAATAACTGCATTGTTTAAAAGTTGCTGCTTTTTTACTGGTTTGTTTATTTGTTTTTTACGTATCTGTTTCATCAGATGGGAGAAGCATTTTGTTTCTAGAAAAAAGCTTAAAATGTTAAAAAGTTTCTTCTGGCAACATGTGCAGTCTTAGCTAAATAAGAGGAAATCGACTAAATACTAAAAAGTCGATGCTGGTATACGGTAAGATCGTTTAATTTTTGACGGTTATTATTTTTTAATTTCTTCTTCTAGCACCAATTACAGAAAAATTCTTGTATATCATGACAAAAATTAAGGACTTCTGTTTTTACTTTAAAAACTAAATGCATTTGTCCATCCTTTTAATCACTGAAATTAAACTTTTTTTTTTGCATCATTCATTGCTTATCTTAGCCTTCAAACCAGAAACTTATTTTTCATCTCATTTGACTCTCATTGACTTTCTGCATCACTTCTCAGTTGCTTTTTTTTTTTAAGAACGATTTTGCTTTCCTTAATACTAAATATCTAATACATGCTATACTATTCCATATAACGATCTGACAATTGACCCCTCTCGAAATCAAAAATAACTATTTTGCACGTTCGAAATACCGGGATAGATGGTCAAGGTAAGAGTGATAATGACTTGTTCTGTTAAGTGTTAGTATGGGTTCTAAACCCTGCGAACTTGCGTATCATTTTTAGCTGCTCGGCTGACTACCAATGGAGAGAAAAACGCAATATATGTACCTGCTTCGGAATGGTAAGTTTTTCCCAAGTTCCTTTTGTTGAAAAGGTATTTTGGTGTAACATACACATAACCATGCTTTCTTGTGTGGTGAGAGATCAGGCAGCTTAAACATTTCACAAAATTCACCAAAACCGACGTTCGAAAGGAAAAACATGAAAACGAACAATAAAACTGTTCCCTGAAACCACTGTGCAAAACAAAATCACTCATAAACTTGTTATTTTGGTGGTCTTAACTCAAAAATACAAGAAAAAAATACTTAACACCACTCACAGCTGCAGAAAATGCTGTGGAAACAGAACTGACCATAATGACGGAGGTATCAATGTTGCCCTGTAAAGGAAACTCAAAGCAAATGGGAAATTAAGCGCCGAAATAATGTATATAGTACTTTTATATTCTCTAAACACATAATTAGACATTTAAAAAGGATCTGGGGGCTGTTTTTAAGCCAGAAAATTCATTTTTCCTGTTCTTCGCTCCTTGAGTTTAATAAACTTCACTCTCTAATCATATACGATTTCATTATTTTTAATAACCATTTAAAGTCGGGGCCTTCTATAACTACTACCTAATGTAACTGACAATCCACCAAATCATCAGATAAACGCTAATTTAACAAAACTTGAAAGTCATTAAAGCTTAACCTACTCAGTTACGTTAGGTAGTAGTTTATAGGAGGCCTCGACTTTAAATGGTTATTAAAAATAAAAAGATCGTATGTAATTAGTTAGGTATTAAAATAATTCATCGTATAATAATTAAAATCAGTGTTTTTTTATAATTGGGTGTTTAGTTTAATTGATTTTTGTACTGGAATTGTAAAATAAATTTGATTTATACGTTTGGGTAGGAAATCGTATGTAAGTATGACCAATTATTTTTTACTTTTTAGTTCCTTCGTGTTTTTTGGAGTCGGTTCTTTTTTTATTTGAAAATAATTTTTTATACTAAGAATTCAATACAATCTTACAAAGTTTAGGTTTTGATATTCATTTATGTTATTTTTAAATGTGCACAGGAACGTTTCCTATACTTTCTCAAAAACCGCGATTTTTCTTGTATTCGAACAAAGATAAAAATCCTTTTTGCTCTTCCTTTTCTCTCGGTTCGTTAACTCTGTTGAGCGACCATTATTTAATCGGAGCAAAAGTTACAATGAAGCCGCTTTCCTTAAAGAGAAAAGACAAGCACAAAGAGATAGAAAGAATGTAGAGAAAAGACTACCGAAAGAAAAAAAAAGGCTTTCTATTTTCTTTCTCGAGTCAATATTTCTGAAATTTCTATCTAGAAAACATATCTCTAAGTGTAAAATCAAATATTTGTTTAATCTGATTAAGTAACTTTTAACCTCCTTTTTGTGTATCAAGAACATTTTTTGGCTCGTTTTCTTTTTCTTTTAATTAAAGGATATATTAATTCTAAAACTTAACTGTGTGTGTGTGTGTGTGTAAGCATAACATCATTATATCCATGTATGATGGAGACCTTCCGTACATTGTATCACACGAATTGAAGGAAAACTTCAGCTTTAATGCTGACTGTAGAATAATAATAACATATTCAGTAAGTTACCACCCTATAGCCCGAGCTATGGCAGAAATACCTGAAACACACCGCCAGCTCAGTCAATTCCAGCCGAGGACTGTTTCGTGCTTATCAGCACTCATTATCCCGGCATAGGACTAACCGAGCTGGAGGTGGAAAACCTCTTAAGGAAGCCAAAAGTGCCAAACAAACTGGAAGCTAACATAGAATTAGCACTGACCAGACTTAGTGCTAATAAGCACGAGACTGCAGCCCTCGGCTGGAATTGACTGAGCTGGGGGTGTATTTCATGTATTTCTGCCTTAGCCCTGGCTATAGGAAGGTAACTTACTGAATATACCTGCCTTGCCTGCAAAATTCGAGTTGAACGGAACCATTGTTTCGGTCACTCGTCTGGTCAGTGCTAATTCTATGTTAGCTTCCAGTTTGTTTGACACTCTTGGCTTCCTTAAGAGGTTTTCCACCTCCAGCTCGGTTAGTCCTATGTCGGGCTGATGAGTGCTAATAAGCACGAAACTGCAGTCCTCGGCTGGAATTGACTGAGCTGGCGGTGTATTTCATGAATAATAACTTAGCTTATTGTAAATTGTGATTATCATAATTTTTAAAGCAACCAGAAACGCATAATTCTTTTGTTATAATTCAACAGAAGGATATGATTAACAGTGTCGTAAAGTTATCACAAGATTCCACTAATATTTATATAATTTTCCATCTTTAAAAACTGATTGCACCTTTATTAAGGGGAATACAATATAGCAATAATTTAGTTGTGATTTTTATAAATAATTTGTAAGCATGTATTCAATCAAAAACATAAAATTCAAGAAGATGCAAACATCGCTTCCTCCGTAAAAAAGTTTTGATATCTCGTGTAAAATCAAGTAAGTTGTTTTAGTTTTAATTTATCAAGCACCAATTTAACAATTCAATAATTAAAATCTGAAAATATTTAAGAATTTAATTTTAAATTCATCACTAAAATACACACTCAACATTTTTGAACTGGTCTGCAAACCTTCTCGATGGTAAAGAAAAACTGAAACTTTCAGCGAAATAGCGAAATCAGCCGAGTAATCTTTGAGTTTTGTGAGTTCACAAAAATAGACGATTTTTGGAGACTTCAATTTGTACTACGCACATAGGAGTATTTGTATTAATAAACCGGACAAAATTATTTAATGCTGTTTCTCTTTTTTGCTATATAATGCACTGAAACTTGCTTCTCAATCAAAAATCAAGTATTTATTGTGAAAAAAAAAAGATATTTCTTACAAAATAATTATCGCTTTTCTCTTCTATATACTTATTGGAATTAAATGATTGCTCATCTAGTATTTAATACTGAGTGCTTGCGTCTTGAAATCATATTTACTGCTCCTAGGGAAAACGATTTTGTTTTTAAGAGCTGCCTGGGTCTACCTCCACTTCTTAAGTGGGGGTTAGAATTTCGTAAGTGTATGTGTCGTATGGATCTGTTACAATCCAATATTGAAAATTATCGTGAAAAATGTAATTGGTGATGCTGGGAGGGCAAATTGCGGGTTACAGTTGTCTTCTTTGAAAACTGAAGAATTGGTTGGATTCCTTGAGAGGTAACTTCAGCAACATGCATCAAAAATTTACATATACTTTTAGGCACGGGATGACAACCATACTCTTATGGTTTGGTAAAATCTAACAAAGGAAGGAATAGTATTTTGTTTTATTTGCAATCAATAATTATCACTTGTCTTAAAGGAACAAGTGACATTTGTACCATTTTCGGCAATGCTTTAAATGCTTGTTTATACTGTGTTTGCTTGAATCCGTTATAGCCCTATTTTTATACCAGTGCAATATTTTGCTTCTTTTTCCTCTGAAGACTTTTGTTCACCCTGTACTATATATATTTATACAGTCGCAATCCATTGTGGTCAAACAGTACTTGAAGTTGAATTTCAGCGAAGGTAGAGTAAGTACTCCAGTAGTCGGCCACAAGGGCATAAAACTGCTAATAAATAGAATATGTGTAACTCAAAATCGGATATGATGCATTCCCGCATTACATTACAAGTCCCCAATTATCATCCAACCATAGTGAAGTTGTAAGTCCGTTTTATTAAGTTGTAATGAGTCATTTTATTCTAAATGGTGTGCCCATGATCCTAGATGGGGATTCTGCTTATTTTTTTCTTATGAAGACAGATCATCTTTAAATTTTACAGCAATGTTAAGTACTTTAATCTAAATGTTAAGTACCCTTTTTTTTCGTTCTGATGTAAATTTGCTTTTGTTCATGTTTTAATGGATAGTGTAATTATTACGATTCAATTAAAAATTAAACTCCTTCTTCGACTCAATTGTTTTTAGAGGCGTGGTCGACCACTGAGACTGAATTCTTATGCATTTCCAATAGTCGGCTTTGGCAGGTTGACCACTGGTTCTATACTCTTTTGTTGATCTACCCTAGTCAACTATGTACCTAATATGGATTTTCTAATGTTCATCAAATACTAATTAAAATAAGGTATTGACACAGTGGTAATTTAGCTGTTTTGAGAAATAAATTCCCTTTCTAACGTTATTTCTTTTAAAGAAAATGTTTAAACTTTTTGCCAAACTTTTTTTTTTTACAAAAGGGGGTTATTTCGTCACTGTATTGCCTCTAATGTTGATTTTAACTTAGAGTTCTTGAAAACAGAAGTTGTGAACTTAGTCCATCGTTGCGTTTAGAATAAATGTTCTATTACTTAACACGTCATTACAAATTGTGATTTATCATCTTTCTTATTAAACCGACTTGCGTTTATGGTTTGATTTTACTAAGGCTAATTATTTCAAATGTTTCTAGCACTTTTTAAAACTGCTTCCATAACCAAATATTTATTTCTTTATGTTTTCTTCTCTAGGAAATCGAAATTTATTTCTTGTTCAAAATAATGCTGACTAAGCTTCGAAATTGCATTACCAAGCTACTAATTCCATTTTAGTTTATTCATCATTCACTGATATTCTTGTTGAAGGATGTATGATTATCTTTATGACACCCCAAATGTCAGAGTTTCAATTTACCTACATACAGGCCCGTCATTTGGGCAATTAAAGGGAGGGGGGATGACCCCACTGATTTTCACAACATAATGCAATTGTAAATTTTTGCTAGTATTTTGATATTTTTTTTCCTTTGAAATGAACTGAATTCATGCCCCCCGCCAAAAAACTTTGAAAATACGGACGAACCAACATAGTTTATCTTACTGCAGTTCGTTCGCAACGAAGTACCATTGTTTTTTATGATAAATTTTGCTTTAGAAGTGACCTTGATTGCTTATCTTTTAAGTAAAAAGATTTTTACTTTTATTGCTTTTAAGTGAAGTTATTTCCAAAACTAAAATTTTAATTTTGTGTTCCATAGGTTGAAGTTTCGTTCTAATGAACATAGACTAGTCAAAGGTCAATCATATCGATCAATAATTCCCTCTTTATCGGTCATGAATTCTAGCAACTCTTTCGTTCAGTCTTAATGTTAACATAAACAGTTACCACTGAAACCTTTTTATGCTAGGGTGGGGGAGGGGGATTCCAAATTCTCATGTTTTGGAAGTTTTCAAAATGCCTTTCCTAAAACAAAATTCCGGCTTAACACGGGTTTTTTTACATTTATCAAATTTCTTCTTTCGCAGCATATGGTATCATTTTAGTTAATGAAGTAGAACAGGGATTCTCAAACTTGTAGGCTCTGCATCAGCCACTTTGAAGACTGACATGAGGTTCACTCCCTGTCCCCTCTCCCTCCAAACGTGATTAATACAAGCAATCTAATTGGAAACTGGAGCTGATATGGATAGCTGAAAACTAATAAATAAAGAAAAATCTAGATAGTTTCACACAGAAAATTTAACTCAACTGTTCGAAACTTTATTTTAAACAGCTTATAACTAGAACATATAAAATCCATGATGAAAAGAAGCAAATACAATTTTTCGAAGTAATTTAGGCTCCAAGTGAGGTTGGATATTAATGAGAAGGTTCATTTTATTTTATTTGATATACAATAACGCCCCTTCCCCCCCGCCTCGAGATTCTTTTGCAACCACCTATCGAAGTTTGAGAACCACCAATGTTACGAAGACATCCAGAATGAAAAATTCTTTTGTAATTACTGGAATAATTATTTTTTTAAGTACACTGCTGTGCTGTAAGTTTCGCATTCAATTTTGTTCAAAATTATTCACTTACAACTCATAAAAATTACGAAAATGAAACGGCCGACTACTGGTTCATGCATGGCCGACTACTGGAGCATTTTCTCGTATTAACAATAGCTTGGTTTTTGAAAGAAAAATATTTTTATTCCAGAAACAAGTTCAGAAATCATTATCAAAAAGGTACAGCCTAAAGGTTTACATTGTTTTTGTAGTTGTATTGATAGCTGAAATTTGTAGGTTAACAATACTCAACAACTGATCTCTTAAATGATTGACTACTGGAGCTTTTACCCCCCCCCCCTTTTTGGATCAATAAAAAAATATCCCCTGATAAATATTCCCTGGTTTAAGTTTTTTTTTTTTTTTTTTCAAATTTAACATATGTTACACTCAAAATAATTTAAGACTATCAAAGTTGAACGCCCCAAGGAAGATGCCAAGGGACTATCAAGGAAGACGCCCTGATTCAATTGACATGGACTTCAACTTCTGCTAATTATGAAAAAGCTCGGAATGGGTTCGTTGTACAAATTCAAAATTTTCGGTACCTCATTTGATTCTCAACTCACAGTGATTCTCTAGGAGATGATGCTTCAAACAGATCGATCAACCCGTGCATCTTTTGAAATCACAGATAATTATCATTACTAGTAGTATTTTTATTCGTTATTTTTGTACTAGTATTATTGCCTATTATTTTTTCAATTTATTATAAGTATTATTACGAATAATTATTATTATTTATTTATTATTAACATTATTACCGATTATTAGTTTTTATTACCTACTGTTTGACTATAGATTGTATAGAATCGGCAAATGTCCAGTTAAGACGAGTCTGTATGAATGAGGGAGAATATTAAAAGTTTTGATGCGCTTGTTCCGTTCATTTGAATGTGACTCTAATTCAGAGGCTAACATTCATCTGCAAAAACTAATAGATGCGTCTATTTCCGCCTGTAAGTAAAGGATGTTTGCCTTTCCATACGATCCCTGGTCAGACAGTACTATTACTTTTTATTTCTTATTAGTATTAGTAATTATTTTACTAGTATTGTTGTTATACTTATTAAATATCTTACTAGCACTATCATTATTAATATATTATCTTTTCAAGAATAAATCAAGACAACTGTTTTGTTTTAAAAAGAATTTAATTTTTACTTTGTTTTATTCAACGCAGTATTTACAGCTGGTCATATAAAAACATTTGCAGAAAAACTTTTACTTTGGGGGGGGGGGGGAAGTTCTTTCTCTGTGTCGTTTGAAAATTGGTTTGCCTCTGTTTTATGACACAGTGAACAAAAAACTGGGTTATGCCTTGCAACATTTATTTCAACATAGCGCAAAAGTATTTGAAATAAATTGAGTCAGTCTGAGAACAATGTCGATGCAAACAAAGTTAGGCTGCTTGTCTTCCCACAGTACGTTTTAGCATATGGCGTCTTTTTTTCCCATTGTTTCCAGTTTTATTTTAAACTAGTGGTACCCGCACGGCTTTGCCCATAGTAGAAAATTAAAAGGTCTTATGGTTCGCCTGTATATTTACAAATAATGTACGGTGAATTTCTCGCCAATTGGCTTTCCCATATTACGGTTCCACGTTATGATAACTTGGTAATTTACTCGTCCATCTTATGGTAATTTTGCTCGGAAAAATGTTCTTAAAATTGGAATGAAAAGAGAACAAAACTGAATTTTTGAAAAATCGCTTCGAGGTGTACACCCCCATGCTACAAACTAACTTTGTGTCAAATTTTATGAAAATCGGCCGAACGGTCTATTATTACGCAAGCCGGCACTGTCCGGCACTTTTGGATTTTTTACAGAAAATTTGATAGGTAATATGAATTAATCATATTTTTCTCTTTATTCTTCATGCGATTTTGTATCATGAGGTATTTTTTGTTTTTAATATTTTGATTTAGGATTTTTTTTCTTAATTATGTTAGTCAAAAAGGCAAAATCTTGATGTCCCCAGCTTTAAAACAGTGACAGTTAAAAAGTGAGTTAAGTAATTGCTTAGATACAATATCAAAAAAAAAAAATCCAATTATATTGCAACACCTTTATTGTAACAATTTAAACAATAATTTCTTTTAGAAAACTATTTTTTCAATAAAAACGCAGGGAATTTAAAATTGACCCTACAGTTTAAAAATGTTGAAATGTCCACTCTGTTACAGTCATGAAAGAATCAAAAAATATTTTTACAAAAAAACTAGCAATACTTTTGCGATGACCAGATGGTAAAAACTCCATGTTTAGCTAACCCTAGTGGATTCAACAATTAACAAGCAAGGAAAGATTTATTCTTTGTATCTGACAGTAAATTTGAGTAACAAAATGTCCACTATGTTACATTAATTTTTGCTAATTAAAATTTAAAAAACAATCTAAATTACATGTTAAGTAGTAATTTTAGAGTTACTCTTTGCTTTTGTATTACTATTTTAACTGTTACTTTATGTTTAGGTTTAGAAAAAAAACTTTTAACTACCTATTTGTCCACTCTGTTACATGTCCACTCTGTTACACTTCTTGTCTAACAGAGAGGACAATATTTAAGGGAATAGTATACAAGTTCCATAGGCTATTGATGTTTTTCAAAAAGCGTAGCTTAACAAATTTATGGAAAAAATGAATTGAATATATATATATTTTTAAATGAAACATTGTCTATTTTCTCTGCTTAAACATAGAGATTACTTCTATCTGCAATAATAGTGTCCACTCTGTTACAGGTATGTCCACTCTGTTACAGGAATATTTTAACTGATTTAATTGTAATTTTTTTTAAATATTTAATTTAAAGGTTAATTTGCATAGAACTACACAATTACTAACTAGAATAATCCAACTTCAATCTTTTTTCAAGTTTGTTTCATATAATAATCTAACTTTTGCAAATGATTTTTTAAAATTTTTGTATTTTGAGTAAGATAATTAGCAATAAAACGTAAATGTGCCTTTTACAATGTTATTTTAAGCATTTGTATGAAAGATATGTTCTATTTGTTTATATTAAACAAAAAAATGAAACAATAATTGAAAATGTGAAATTTGTTGTTTTTAAATGTGTAACAGAGTGAACAAAATCTTTCATTTCTGATAAAAGAACTGAGAAAATTGGATATTAATACCAAGTTGAGCTAATTAATTTTTATAGTTCAGATAAATTAAATCCTTTTGCCATTATTTGACATTAATTTTTGTTGGATTAGATGACTTTGAAAAAAAAAAAAAAAGTTTTGAAAACTGAAATGTACCATGTTCACCGGAATGACCCATATCTTCTTTTCTTTTTATATATAATTTTATTTTTTGTCAATTACGTAACAATTTATCGGTACGGGGGTGAATATATTGGGGTGCCAACCCCTCTTTGCAGAACGAGGGTTGCGGGTAATTTGACAATCCCATCCTCCTTAAGACGTGATATTAATAATGGGCAACCCCTATGCACCTATTCCGGAAGTTGAGAAAGGCTTTGTTTATGCACATCTGTTTCGTATTACGATCTTGTTTTTTTTTTTTTTTTTTTTTTTTTTTTTTTTTAAATAAGGATGTGATTTGTCGTGGCATTTTTGTGTCATCAAAATATAAATAAACCTTAAGAAAGAAGTCAGCTTGTAACAAGTAGAGAGAAATGCCTTTTTAGTAGGTAGTCAAACGGGAAATCTGCGTAATTAATAGCGGTAATGCCACTCAAGTCATGTCCCGGTTCTTATTTTGCTTACTTACCTTGGATTAATTTCACCAAAAAAAAAATCAACTTTTGTGAATGAGTTTTAAAAGATACGCTAATCATAGATTTGAGTGAAATTTAAGTAAGTGCCACAGATAATGTAAGTTAAAGACTTTGTGTTATTGACATTTTATCCCTTCAAAAGTTGTTCAGGTGAGTCGTCTTTCAGTACGTTCCCTACCGCTGAACGCCTAAAAAATGTCTTGAATAGCGCATCATCCAGACTGCCGTGCTCCAAAGAGAAAGATAGAAACATTTCTTTAAAACCATGTGCCAGGTTTTAGCATTTGGTACAAAATAGTATCTGTCAACTTTGGCTATTTTTCACTTAATTATAGCAGTTTGAGGCATACAAAAAAAAAAAAAATCTGCCCAGAAATCAAGAAATATCTTTCAAACCCGATTTGCTATGTTGGATTGCCGCATTTGTGTGTGCGACTGTGAAGTAACCCTAATCTATCTCAGTCAATATCTACTCTAATGCAACTCAGCAGTTCGTACTATAGTTTAAAAATTCAAAGCTACTTCGACGGGATAAGTGGACGATTCAGCAACTATATTAGGTCGCAGCAAATATATTAAAGACATCACGCATATTCCTTAATATATTTTGATCAATCTAATACACTTCAAAAAAAAGAGATCAAAATCATTCAACAGCGCCATTGTATAAACTTTTACGATGCTCTGTAAAAAAAAAAAAAAAAAACACAGGGATTTTGGCCGTATTACATGCCTGTTATGACACAGTAATTGTGGATTCAGTAATAATATTTTATACTAGTGGCTTTGCCCGTAATAGAAAAATTAAAAGGTCTTTTGGTTCGCCTGTATATTTACAAATAATGTATGGGAATTTTCTCTCCAGTTGGCTTGTACTCATATTAGGGCTCCACGTTATGATAATTTCGTATGTCGCCAATTGGCTTGTGCCCATGTTACGGTTCTACGTTATGATAATTTCGTAATTTACGCGTCCATCTTATGATAGTTTTGTTCTTAAAATTGGAATATTAAAAGAACCACATCGAATTTTTGAAAAATCGCTCCGAGGCGCACACCCCCAGGCTACAAACTAAACTTGTGCCAAATTTCATGAAAATCGTCCGAACGGTCTAGACGCTATGCGCGTCACAGCGATCCAGACATCCTCCGGATATCCAGACATCCAGGCAGATTATTTTACTTTGACAATCACTCCAGTACATACGAAAATACGCGTACGCGCACACAATCAGACACGTTTACAAATATACGTGAATGGATGCACACTCACATTAGTGCCCATATATGTAGTATATGTTCTTTACTTTGCCATTGAAATTTCCTCAAGCTTTGGAATTTACATTTCCTCATTTAAATTAGTTTCTCACGGTGAAACCAAAACTGTTTTAAAGAAACCGTTATGAACTCCATACGCTGTAAATGTCTAGCATGCATTATAGTATGTTCGTATTTTCTTTCTATTAAAAACCTGTTTGGAGGATCATGCGTTAATTAATTTAAACTGCTTTCCGTTGCTGACACGATATAAGACTCAAACTTCATTAAACTCAACACATCTTTCACATGTAGTTTCTTAAACGTCGCTCATTTTGCTCTGTCGAATATTTAAGAAAAAAAAAAGCTATACTAATGCTGTAAAGCGAATTTTAATTATAAAAAGTTTCAGTTGCTTCATTATATTTTTAAAAACTGTGAATATGAGAATATGCTGACATTGTAACTGCTCATTGGTTGCGTGTTGTCTAGTATTCTGAATTTTTATTGGTTGACCCTCTTTTGGTATAAATACCGGTTATCCACGTGGTTGTTGTCAGTTCCCTCGCACTTTCGGTTGTGTTGGTGAGCTTTTTGCACTGATAAAGAGGCTTCATTGTAGTTTTGAAATAGCTATATGCTGTATTTCTTCAAAATTTGTGCTTTACTAACGTTGGATTTTAAGTTGTAATTTGGTCCATTATTAATAATCTCATGTTTAAAAAAGGGTAGACCGCGGCACGTTTACGCGGATTTTTTTCAATGAGTTTTGTAATTTTTATGTTTTAGCCAGTGACATTTTCGACTCTGTGGTTTTATGAAGCAGTTAATGAAGTCAAAATGTGTACATTCCGTTATTGCTCAACTTGTGTTTTTAACCTTTAAAAATTTTTTTTGAGTCCAAGTCTGTTGCCCCGTGTTCGGGGCAAGTTTACGCATCGAGTGGAGGCGCATTTGCGCATGTTAAAAATGATACCAAGAAGTAAGTGAAATAAATATTTAACCAAATTTAAATGTTTTATTTATCTAATAACACTTTAAAAATAAGAAAATCACAAATAATTAGTCAAAAACCATTTTACAGGCTAAACTAAAATCACAGGGATATCTGTCAATTAAAAACAGAAACTATTTAGTCATCTTCTTCGTCACTGTTAGATTTTACTAACAGAAATAATTTATTTCTTTTCGCATACTTGTTATGAGACTGCGTTTTGACATCAAGGATATTAAACCCTGTACTGTCCTTTTTTCGATAGGTTGTGTGCTTTCACAAAATAGATGCAAGAACAATTTTCTACTTCGTGAACGGAATCACTCAATAACTTCCTTTTTACAGAGTTTACTACCTTGTTCTATGTCGTAGGTTTTTGTTTCATACTTTTTTCTTTGATGTCTTCTATTTCTGCTTCCATATAATCTTTTAAATTTTAAAGTATTTTATATTTTTTTGTTTTGTTCTGCCCATTATATGTTTTTTTCTTTGTAACTTCCAACTGCTCTTGTCTGAGGACTTCTTTAATCGGAGTATCAGTAAGGATTGTGAGCATCATCTTTTATTCCTTTCCTGGTTCCTAAGCTTTGGTCCTTCTTTTTCAAATGGTCTTAGCTGAGGTAGTTCATATGTGACTATGTTGAAGGCCTACTGGGAGAAATAGTTGGATTATCGATAAGCCTTTTCATTATTTTCGCATCTAACGAAGTTCTGTTCGTGTTTTCAACGGGTTGTCTTATCATTACAGGCTGCATAACGTATAAAGTTAAAGCTGAACTGACACTATAGAAACAAACACTATGAAGACAACACTATATGATTTTAAACTATAAGATACGAATCTGTTTCTTAACTAAAATGAATGGTGATTTTCATAACTAAATAACCTAAAAAATACTAAAGTTTTGAAACAGTACAGCGCGAATAAACGTTCTGGGCCCGTTTAGAAATAAGGCAGAGTAGTAAGACATTGTAAGCACGGACGTAAATATGCCCCGATGAAAATGCGTAACCGTGCCTTGTCGGCAAGTTTGGGTTTATTTTTAACGTGCAACAAAATTTAATAACTTTTCTGTTCATACTAATACAATTCTCAAAAAATTATAAAATTCTGCTAATTTTTATATATTTAATTGCTCTTAACTGTGCATGATTTACTCACAATAAGCTTCAAAACGTTCAACACAAAATTTTCTCAACTTGGTAGAAAACAGATTTTCCTATCCGCATGCTAAACCGAAGCTCGACTGATGCTCAAAAACTTGGGAGAATATTTGCTAGGGAGCAGCATCAATCTGGTATGACTGTTGGCTCTACAGTTATAACTCGTTTTGGAAAAAGAGGCATTGCGTAAACGTGCTCCATGCGTAAACGTGCCCCGGTCTACCCTACTGTATTACTTTTAGAAATAAAGTAAATTGCACGTATCATTATAATGTAAAAAACAAGAAAAGTAAAATTAATGTTCTCATTTTATGGAATAGATTGATACGAGATTCATTTTATTCATTAACGTTAATACAGAAATCTATCGTCGATATAGGGGAGACCGGGGCAAGATGACGAGCCGGGCAAGATGACGAATACCTTAATTTTTCCGTTTTCCAGAAGGTAACAGCATCAACTGGATACCACTCGCTCTCGTATCCGCTGTTCGCTCAGAAATAGTATAGAGACGCTGAAATCGCCATATTTGTGTTGGTTCTGAAGCTCTGATTGTTTATAGTTGCCACGATATAACTTTTGTGCATATGTAAATAAGCTCTGCTATAGATACAGATAAGATTTGTCGCGTTTTTTTAGTATTTATGAGTAACTTAGTTTAAATACTACCTATTACTATGGATAAATGTCAATTAATCGCCACCCTTTATGGCAATAGATACGAATCCGTTCAAACAGGCAGTGTGGGGCACGATGGCGGGCCGAAACGCGGGGCAAGATGACGAGCTCGTTGGTGATGAAACTGAGAATAATAGTGCTAATACTCAGTCCTTGATAGAAAACCAACATATAAACCCTCCAGACGAAGCAGAACTTACGGCAATTGCTGATTCCGATACGCCAAAGAAGCCTGTTAGTGTTTCTGATTTCAATGCATTTCCTAAAGCAACACAAGAAGATAAAGAAAAGAAAAGGCAGAAAACTGAGCTCAAAAACATTCTTACAAGCACACCCATCAGAGAAATGTCAGAACAAGGAGCAAAACGGAAGGAAAAAATAGATTATTAAAAAAAAAAAAAAAACAGGGAAAATAATCACGTGAAGCTAAAAAGAGAGTAAAAACAACACGAACTAAGTTCTTGTACTTCCAAGTCTATACAATTTGTGCCAAGCAATCCAGTTGCATCAACTTCAAAGGATGGTGTTATAATATGCCCTGCTTGGCAGAGGAATATTGCGACCATCCAACAGATGAATGGATTCAGAGCTGTAAAAGCCAAGAGTGGTGGCATGAATGTTCCAATTATGAAAATGGCATTTTTATTTGTGCCCATTGTTAGCTGCACAACTTACTACTTCAACATTACGCTGCAATCTATTAAATTGCTTAATTTAATACTTTGTAAGATGTAAAAACACAGTTATCAATTGTTAAACTAGATAACATATTCAAATCATAAACTATGTCCAACCTTTTTCAATGTTGTCATCTTGCCCCAACGTCAAAATCATCTTGCCTCAGTACTGGGGCAAGATAACGATTTGTTAAGGTTATGAAAAACTAAAAATTTATATTATTTTATTTTTATCTTAAAAACTAAATGGTAATATATTTAATGCTACAGAGGACTACTGTAACAGCTCATGTAAAATTAATTTTACTATCCTTAAAAATAAATTAATAAACAACGAAAATTGTTAACATAGTTATCTTGCCCCGGTCTCCCCTACAACTTACTTTTATATTACATCCATCTAATTTCTATTTGCGGGTACGCATGCTTTGATTCTTGAAGAAACATAGCTTTGAATTGACTTGTCCGTTTATGATTCGGAGAAAACAATTCCAAACTCATATTTTTTCGTCATTTGGAGCACTTATTTAACAGAAATAAAAGCGGTAAAAAAAGAAAAAAGCAGTCACCCATGCACGTTTTTGAATTTTACTTGCCGATAAATTACGCTGGAAGTGACTAACGAAAAATATGGAATAAATTCTTCAACCTGCAAGTATAATTACAAATTATAATTATGTATGTATGTATGTATGTTTTTTTCAATACATTTATGAAAAAAATTGGTTATGAAACTAGAACTAGAAATACCGTACAGCTCCATCAGAATTTTTTATTTTTAACAATTACTTCCGAAATATAAAGTGAACAGTTGTAGTTTTTAATAAAACGTGCATGGGTTTTAAGGAATTACACATTTAGTACGAGTAATCAAAGTCTTTTTTTTTCTTGAAGAATTCTATAGCTGAAAACTTATCGTGTCTTATCGGCGATTAGCTACAGAAAAAAAAAGAAGACCGTTGTAACAAGTAAAAAGTCATTCTACTGTTTATTTCCAATCGTCCCAGACTCTACAGTTTAGAACAACTCTCGTTCTTTTTCTTTTCTTTTTTTTTTGGTCGTCATGAAAACACTGCTTGCTAAGTGCAAACATTTTTTCTCTAACGTTAATTAACTAACCGGACTTGTTTTTTAGCATCTGAATTACGAATACCAGAAAAACGAACTACGAATACCAGAAAAAAGAAGTCAATCATTGAAAAAACAAGTGCCTCGAATTAAACTACAAGGAAAAAAAAGTGTCATCTAGCTAACTAAGATTTACAATCTGGCCACCAATGAGGTGTACAGGCAAAAATCCAGTTACAGGCAGAAATGGACATATCTATTAGTTTTCAGGGATGTCAGCTTTCTCAGTTGTGTGTTACCCTTGAAATAAAGCTGAATCACATTAAAAATACCGAATCACAAGCATCCAATCCCTTTCCCTTCATTCAGATAGATTCTTCTTAAATGGACGTGTGCCAATCCCATATTAACCGTGGACAGACATTATCAATATCTTAACTTCTGAACGTTTAACAAAGAAAAATCCCATCGACATCTGACGGCCGAAAAAAGCCTCTATGTGATGCAGAGTTACAAGCATTGAATTTGCAAATGATCTGATGCAAAAATAACTAAGAAATAATATTTCTTAAATGAATCTCTTTTCATTTTGCCATGCATCAAGTACACAAAACCAGAAAAAAATTCGGAGTAAAACGTAGCAGTTATTGCCATAAAATCCTTATCAATAATATTAAGAAGCTTTACCGCTCTGAACTTTTTGCCAGACAAAAAAGTTTTCTGTTTATCTGTTGGATATGTTACTGGGCCAGAGGTAAAAATCTGGGGGAAATACGTTTGACGCAGAGAACATCTATAAATCAAATATGTTTCTCAGCTTCTCATACGCCGGCGCATGATGGAAGTCAAGATAAAATATCTGTTTTGGGATTTTAGGGATTTATGAAATATAGGTTTGAGCACCTGATCTCATAACAGTAAGACATGATTCTCACTCATTTATTTTTCACACTTCAAAAATTCTGCTGCATCTTTACGTGTTTAACTTGTTTTATTTCCAAAGTCAAAAATACATTTTCACTTCTTTTTTTTGTTATTGTTTTGTTTTAGTCAATTATTTATTTTTTCTATGTGTAACCGAATGTGTGCAATTACAAGAAAGGAAAAAAAAAGGTGAAAAATAAGTATTACACAACTGCACGACATCAGCTAGATAGATTTAGACTCAAATAACTCGCAACATGCAATGCATTCCTATGTAGTTTTATTCTTTTAAACTGCAATGAAAAGTCTCAAAAAATAGGTAGGATGTCAAAAAGCTTCTTACATGCCTAAATTCACTATTTAGTCATGCCAGTTCAGAAAAGGAGCAAATTTTTTAATTTCGAGCTTGAAGCAAATACTAGTTTCTTTGGCAATTTTCATTAAAGAAGTTTCTGATTTATTATATTTCATTGAATGAATTTTTTACTAATTACAGTGGAAAGTTCCTAAGATATATGAAAAATCTTAATCCTAAGGTTCCTTATTGGCAATGAGCAAGGGAGAGATTCTGAGTGACGGTATATCTAATAAGTGAATTTTCGCAAAAAACGGAAATTAATACCCCGATAAATTTTGGTTCAAATCCTCGACTAGTGTCCACGGCGCAGTAACACGCTCTTTGCGGGGCCCACTAGTGAGCCGCGGCCCATGGGTTGGGATATCAAGCAAAAAATTCTCAACATACAAGTTTTCATATCTGGTATTGTGCATAAAAAGAAAAAATTCATGTGATTATTCAATATTTCAGGTCTTTAATTGCGTATGTCAACCATATTCGAGTGAAAAATATTCCCAAAACCATTTTAATAATTCTTTTTTATAGATCGTAAGCATGATTATTCTGCTTCTACATTTAAGTACCCAATTTTGCCTGAAGCATTCATTAAGATGTTCTCGTTAAAAACCATCATTAGTTGAAAAATATGTATTGGGATGGAAAAAAAAACAAGATGTTCGTCTTTTTTGTCCGGAAAATTTTTATTTTTGATGTTCAAGTCTTATTTGTTTTAAAACGACTTAAGAAACTTTGCTTTTGGCGAAATTTAATGCAATCTAACGACTCTTAGAACATATGAAGGAAACATTTTTTCGTAAGCTAAGCGAAAATATTTCTAAAAAAATTATCTTATTTTTTCTCACAATTTGTAATTTAACAAAATTACATTTAAACAGTGGAAAATGAATTTGCATCAGAATGAAAATATTGGTTACAGTCACTTTTTATTGATTTAAAGAAAAACATTTATAGACGTTGTAAAAATCAAATCATGCATTGTTCTTTACATGGGAAACATCTCGTGATTTAAACAATAAGTTCCGTTCAAAACTAAACGAGTCTACTTTACCGTTTTACCAACATCGACTTTCTCGTTCTCGTTATCTGATCAGTATTCTATATTTTATATAAGACTGCAAATTATGTCAAACATATCTTTTTAACATATTTAGCTGATTTCTAAAAACAAAATATGTCTGGTTCCTCAAATAAAATTAAGAAAATAATTATATGTATGTATATATATATATATATATATATATATATATATATATATATATATATATATATATATAAAGAATGAAGTAGTTGTAGCTTTTTAACAATGGGGTTGCTATTATCTTTAACTGCTTTCAAAGAAAATATAAGTTCATCAAAATAAATACGTTGCATTAAAAAAATCGTTTGTTAAGCAATTTCTTTTTGTTAAAAATAAAGCGCCCCGGATTTTATGCTCTCCCTGTTACCAAAGGGTAAAATAAATAAATATTCTTTGGAAATAAAATTAAAAATAGTAAAATTTACACTTAAGTAATTTCTATCTTTAAGAAAAAAAAAAAAAAAAACATGATCTGCGCAATAGGACTTGACCGATGCAGCGGCGCTGATGTTTCAAAAATTTAGCCATCGGCATCAATGACAGTTGCTAACATTAAGAAAAACATCGGCCCTTAAGTCTTAAAAATCATCTAAATGCCGATGTATTGCCGATGTTTTTTGAAAAAGAAGGGGGAAAATCCTAACTTTCATTTATCTAATTTTTACTGCACAATTAAAAGTAAGTACAGCATAAGGCCTGAAGTCAGGCAGCAACGTCACCAACACAAATTTTAAATTTCGGATTATGCCGAATTTGGGGTCACTACCGAAATTTTTCCTAACATGCATGGCAGACACATATTAAACAATAACTTTGTTGAGAGTTTTATGAATTGTACGTTCTTGATTTGAAATAATTACCACATATGTTAAAGTGTTAATCGAGTAATTTTGTACGAAAAACGAGGTCTAAATTTGGGAGGTTACCCTATGCAAGGGGATAAAATTTCCGACATTTTTCCTTCCCGAAATAAAACGAAAATCTTGTTATTTTCACGATTTTAATTTAACTTTGTTGACTTAACACTGAAGAAAAAATATCCTTAGAATCTAGCACATAATTTGGCCTTTAATTAAAGACTTTAACTGGAGCAAAACCTTTTTCGTAAGTGCGAGAAATGCCGAATTCAGGGTTTGTATGGTAATTAAAATACTTTAAAAGTCTTTTTTTTTCTTTTTCACTTTTAAGTCCTAAAAAAATGACTAGTTTTTCCACTGAAATCCGTATTTATAATTTTATACTTAAAAATGTTTTCTTTCTTTTTTTTCGAATGGAGAGTGGAGATGGAAAATTGAAAAAAAAAAAAATACATTTCCTAAAATTCTATATTTAACTTTCCCCTCGTATACATTGTGATTAACTAAGAAAATTTCTCTGCAGCGATTAAGGGGAGCGGCTAAAGTAAACGAGATCACGAAATATAGGGGAGTCTATCGGTAACTTGATCCCGACTTTAGTTTTCAACTTTTTTCTCTCCTGCAAATTACCAGTTAAAAAAAAAAAAAAAAACTACGTGAACAAAGATAATTTTCTTCTTTTTCTGACAGTATTTTTTAAAGTTGATATTAAACAAATAGTTTTGGTAACATAATTTTTTTTTCAAAAATTTCATAAAGGGATCATGTATCCCCACATCAAGAGATACATGTTCCCTTCATGGGAGAAACAATCCCACTGAGAAAATACATACTTTTTTCATTAGATCGGCAATTTATTTATGGATTTTAGTTTTATACACAATGTTTCTAAAAATAACACCATTTCTAATGTTTTTCATTAGATTTTTAAAATGTGAACACAAAATAACAAAGTTTGTAGTAAGTTTTTCTCCTCCAGCTCATGTGATTCCTATTCCGGGCTGATGAGTGCTAAAAAGCACGAAACTGCCATCCTTGGATGGAATAACTGAACTGGTGGTGTATTTTAAGTACAAAATAACATAATTTCAAATTTCACTAGACATTTGTAAAAAATATTTACACAACTTTCATGAACTTATGATGCTTTTGATCACTTACTTATTATGCAATACAGTTGTGAACAATTCTGTATTTTATAAATAAAACTAACAATTGCTTTTTAAGTAGTTAAAGAAGCTAAAAAGGTTAATGAAGCGGAAAATACAACAAAGAAGAAAAATAGGATGACAAGCACGAAAATCATCCTATTTGCTTCTTGTGTCTTGCAATAATAAAATTAAGAGTTTCATCAATTTAATTAATTTTTAAAAAGATGGAAGGAAAATGTAAGAATCAGTGTACTTATAAAAAAAGACAGATTAGCTTATATGTTTTCAAAACCTGAAAGGTCAAATGCAAACAATTCGTTTGCTGTAGTTCTTAAAGTTCCGCTCAACAGAACTGAATGTGTGCAGCTTAACACATTTTGTCATTTTTTTAGGAAAAATAAATTGATTAAGCATATTACCTTTTCGCTTCAGAAAACTTATTTCAAACTCTAGAAGTACAACTTTGCATTCTATCCGCTAATGGGTCTACGTAATCGGCAACTCACTTTTTTGTTGTAAATCTAACTATAGCAAACTTTTTTTTTTCTTTCAAACAAAGATTTGACATCTATTTGAACTTGTTCAAGCTCATTTTGCTGGTCAGAACATGATATTTATGTTTAGATGTTTGAAGTGCTATGTGGGTTACAAGTGCGAACTGATATTTCAATTGTTTAGCATATTTACTGCAGTGATTGTTTAAATCTGTCACTCAAAATGTGATAAATTTTATTATGTTAGCATGGTTTTGAATGTTTAAAGTTAATGTCAACTACTAAGTAATTACTAAGTAAACAAAATTTATATTGTTTTGTTTGTGTTTTTATATTATCATAATAATACTTGATCCCTGGGACCATGATGTATCCCTCTAAACGAAGGGATCAAGTATCCCTTATATGCGATTTGTACAAACATATTTGTTCTACTATTAACAATCAATGGCAATTTACTAAAAATTGGTCTCAATTATTAAAGACTGTCTATACTTTAACATTACACTTTAAATTAAATTACACAGAATTTTTTAAGCAGTATTTAACGGATAATTTAAATTTCGGAATGCTTTCTTAAAAAAAGTTTCCTTGACGCATGCCGATGATCATTTCTTGAGCTTAAACAAAATGGCTGAAAAAAACAAAATGTTGCCAGTTTGTATGTACAAGTATAACTTTAATTTAATTGTCAGGTTTCGAATCTCTTCTTAATGATTTTGGTACATTTTTGGCTGTGGAATCATGTATCTTGGGATAAAGTATCCCCAGCCTCCCCTAAATATTATTTACTTCTGTCTAATACTTTTGAATATTAAAGAATATTAAAAAAAATACATAAATGATTTTATTCTTTCGCGCCAATTATATCTTTCAGGTAACTAACGTGTATATTCATCAGATTCTTTTTAACAGGGGCTTTAAAACTTCTCGAACCAAATAAGACTGCAAAACAATCTTCGAGGGTTCGTAAGCAACAGCGAGCAGAGAGAAGAGCCCTCTAGTTGTTGTACTTCCAATTTTACCTTTGAATATTAAACTACTAGTTTACTAGCGTTAATATTCATTATCCTTTATATAAATCCCTCTCTCTTTTATCTTTTCTTCTGTTACAAACTTATTCCTGCGGCCCATGTGTTTTTCGCTTCTTTCCTGTGATTTTTGATAAAATATTTTCATTAAAAAAAAAGATTATATATATATATATATATATATATATATATATATATATATATATATATATATATATATATATATATATATATATATACACAAATGTGCCACAAACTCCTATTTAGCCATTTAATCATTTATCGGTTCATTTTTTTTTTAAATATAACTTGCCATCGCTTTCTACATGGTACTGAATACTTTAAAAATGTTTGAAATCTACATTTCGGTCGTCTTTAGTAAAGTATTTCCATCGATCATCGACCATTTGAAAAAAAAAAAAAAAAAATGACCATCGGCCAAAATTTGTCATCGGTCGAGCCCTATTGCACACCTCTTTCTGTTAAAACAAAAATGACTCGGAATTGGCCTGTCTTTTCCGAAGGTAATAATTGAATAAATAACTTAAAACATAAGAATGAGAAAATAAAAGCAAAATCTATCAATAACTGGATGATCCGACAGACGTTGTTCTGTTCAAACTTTGTATATTGAAAAGTTAAAAAATGTCAATAAACTATCAAGTGTTCGAACCGTTTTCTTGAAAAAAATCAGTAAAAAGAAAACTGCTTGGTGTCAGAATGCATATATTTATTACAACTTGATTTATCTAAATGCCATTGAGCATTTGTTTTATTAACTATTTTTTCTCCCGTACTTGATGGTTTGTTCCTTCAGTCATGCTCAAAGGATAAAAAGCGTCCTCAGATATTAAGTGTAAAAAGCAGAGCTGGCCGTTTATTGTTCCTTCGACAACGGGTTAAATATTTATTTCAGTTCTCGCTCAACAATAGGTTAAAATAAATATTAATCATTTGTAAGATATAACCATCCAATGTTTAAATTAATTAATTAATTAAGAAAAAACGTTTCCCATTCGATCCATCGCGCTTCGAAGTCATGCTTGCCACAACATAATTACATACAAAAAATTTGTTCGAAATCGGTCCAGCCGTTTAAAAGCCTTATGGTGACAAACGTCCGCACAGAAGATTTTTATATGACAAGATTATTAATCTCATACTTAAAACCAGGTCTGGAGTTGGGAGTCAGAAGATTTAAATTTCAAGAGTCGGAGATGGTGATTTTCCCTCAAAACCCACAACACAGATAGTGCTTGCGGAGTCTATGTCGGAATCAGACTCATTTTGGTGTAAAGGATTCGGAATCGAAGAACCTAAAATTCCCTGCATTGCAGCCAGTCATTTTTTTCTTCGATTCAACAGTCCTAGTAAAAACGAGGGCAAAATAGCCTAAGTCGGACAGATTTTGGGATAAAAGAGTCTTTAGGAGCAGAAGAATTGAAAGTTCCGGGAGTAGGAGTCTGTCATTTCCTCTCCGGGTTTGGGTTTCTACCTACGCTGCGTTGTTAAAGTTGGAGTCGGTACATGAGTCGGAGTCGAAGTCCCTGAAACTATAAGAGTCGGGGTTAGAAGCGGGAGTTAGTCATTATTTTCACCCCAACTCCACAGCCCTGATAAAAACATTAGCCCTTTGGATTCATTTAATTTCGAATCAGATACATTTAACTATGAATCTAATCAATGCTGATTCTATGAAATATTGTATTTTGTTTTTGTTTGGGATATTTTTTTCTATTTCTAGAAAACATAAATTGAGAGTATATTCAAACTCTGCTATATATTTTACACTTTTTGGAGCCAAAAAATAATTTATTGTACTGTCGTTAGTGTTAAAAAAGTTGAGTTGTTCAAAAAATACTCAGAAAATAGCTAAAACAAAAAAAAAATCTTCTCTATACATGCTCCTCATCAAGAGCTTTTTTTGATCAAAGTTTGATTGAAGCAAATGCGCCTTTCACTCCAAGATCTATATTGACCTTAAACTACTGTGTAGAAGCTAATGTTGAGGGTTTGAACTTTTTAAAAGTCAACGAAAAATTGTTTAAATCAAAAAGATATTTTCTAAACATGTTCTTTTTTAAAAGGCTTTTTCCAACATAGTTGTTTGAAACTAATCGGTCTTTAAGATCGGGATATATACTAACGCTAATAAAATCCATGTCGGCGATTATATAAATCCTTTAGCTGTTAAAAATTAAACAAAAAGGTTCTGAAATCAGAAATATATTTTTTATGCATGTTCTTCATTAAGAGCTTTTTCCAACAAAGTTTGTTTGAATTAAATTTGTCTTTAAGTTCAGGATTTATATTTTCCTTAAATTTCCCCGTAGGGCTAATGTTAAGTTTCTTAAAACTTCGAAATTTGACGAAAAATTAAAAAAATTTCAAATCAGAAAATGAAATATGGGGAATGAGGTTTCCTCGTCGAGATCATTCGAACAAAAAAAAAAGTTTCTTCAAATATAAACAAATATTATTTTATTCTTAAAAAATTGATTACGATTCGTCATTTTAAAGTCTTTTCCAAGTTTTTTGATGTCACTCTTCTATTCCAGGAATAATATTAACTGTTGCAGGCAAAAAGAAAGTTTTTGAATCTGATGTGCAGCAGCACTGCATAAATTTTCATCGTTTGGTGGGATTCTTCGAGCATTTTTGTAGTCGGTGCTAACCCGGTTGTCGTATTATAAATTTTCTAGTTCAAAACTGTGATATGAAACTTTTTAATATCACTCTCCTGGAAATTTTCAATTTTCTTTTCATATTTACGATGTGTATCTGTGTTTCGTTTTTTTTATAATTAGTTTTTATTTCTTATATATATATATATATATATATATATATATATATATATATATATATATATATATATATATATATATATATATATATATATATATATATATATATATATATATATATATATTAGGGGTGGTCCTAATTTATATGTTTTTTTTTTTTTTTTTTCAGAATTCAACAAGTGACGCCCCCTAGTTTTCACTATAATAAAAAGTAATCGGTGCAAAATTTGAACTCGATCGGTCAATAATAACACTGCCCCTAAGACGTTGAACTTTAACACTTTCGATAATTTTCTCAGAAATCTTCGAGTTTTTTCTTGAGACCCCGTACATCGCTTCTCCTATGTTTGCAAAATATTTTTACAGCGAGGGTAGCACTAAAATCAATCTTTTTAATTACTTCATATCGTCTAAAGATATTTAATTGAATAAGAATGAAATAGTGCTTTAGAAACTTTACTTTAAACGTACGCTTTTCTCAATGTATCTCAATCGTGTGCATTTTTTTTAGATAGTCTTGGACTGTCTGTAAAACACTAAACTGCTTTTGTGACTCATATTTGGTAAATTGATTGTGAAATTCTTCGATTAATTGTGCTCTTCTTTCAGTTGTATCATTCACAATTTTTAGCATTTTAACGATATCTCTTCCCTTTAAATGACTTTCTTCATTTTGCCATGAATCAGGATCAAATAGGAAAATAACGTTTGGTGTTTGTAACTTATCAAACAGTTTTATTGACTTGTAATTTATTTTATAAAGAGGAAGATCTTTACTAAGAAAGTATTCCAAATCATCTACTGTTATCTGAAATTTTTTATACAGTCATCAGACACGCCTTCCTATTCAGCAAGTATTTTTTTTTTTTTTTTGAAGTTTCTTTTCTATCTTCAAAGTCAGTTCCTTTATCCAATACGGACAAAGCTACTAGTTCATCCCCTAAGTACCATAAGTGATTTATAAATTTTTCAATCACTGTTTCTGCTTCATGTTTGTCATCATTTTGTACGCTGCAGGTTTTTTAGACACTAGACTTTATATCAATTTAAAAGGCCTAGAATGGGTTGCTGCGAAAAACTATATCTTTATACAACATTTAACTGTAAAACAGCATTTACGAGCATTCTCTTCATATAAAGTCAATTTAAATTGTTTCCTAAACATATAAATATTCAAACAATAAATTCCTTTTGCCACCCATCTGGCTCACAGATAAGCTCCAGGTTGCCGAAATCATATCCCTGTAGGAGGGAGCACTTCAACAAGAAATATTATTACACGTTATGAGAATTCTCTGTAATATTTCTTAATTCCGCTTTCTACGAACAATAATATGTCATCAAATTCTTCTTTTAAAATTTAAGTGGTATGTGTACTTTTTGAATTTTGAAGCGCTTAAATAATGGAATATTGAGTCTAGAACTAAGAAAGGCAAGACCTTCTTTAAAGACACTTTGCAGTACGATTTCAAGTGCTTGATGATAGCAATACAAATGCAATATATCACCGTTCAGCTTTTGCTCTAAAAAATACATGCACGATTTATACGGTCGGTATTGAAAACCGCTGTATAAAACACTACAGCTTGAACAGTTAGCAATAAAGAGCAATCATCTAAGATATCATATACAACTGAAGAAATATCTCAGAAATTCTGACTAGCTGTTCATTATGGGACCTGAAGCCTATCGGCGTTTTTTTTCCAGTTACATCTGGATGTAGCTTTGTATCCCAGGGAATAACTAAAAAATCTAAATTTAAATTCATAAAATCTGATTTTACCTCTCGAAGATTTTCTCTTGCTCTCTTAAGGGATGTATGATTGATCATAGGGTTATTTGGATCTAAATTTACTGCATCTACATAGGCTGTTAATAAATGAGCAGCATCTTTGTCCCTAATATGGCATTTGTCTAACATTGATGAAATGCGAGCAGATATCAATAGTTGTCAAGCTTTTTTGCGTTGTGATAGACCACATATAGAAAAAAGGTTCAACAGGTTAGGATAGATGCCCATTTCGGTTTCTATATCTTGTGAATTGCAAGAGGAATATAATGATAATAAAAGACTATGTACAGAAATAGAAGACAGTATAAAGTATAGATTTTTACATCATTCCGATCTGCGATTTTTTTAAATTTATATTTTAGATATGGAAAATAGAGTTTATTTTTATGGTAGGGTAATCGAGGGTTTTCAAAATTTAAATTATAAGATGCATAAACATTTAAGTATATAACTAAAGAACAGCGAATTAAAATATAATTGTCATTACTTATATTTATAGTAGGGAAACCTAGTGACCCTATTGCCACACCTATTACATACACAGAAAATTTTCTACATCAACACTCCCCAAAGCCTGGAAGAGGCAATTTGTTGTTGTTAAAAATCATTCATTAATGGCCTAGGCCATTCATTAGAGGCCTTTAGAATCTCTTCTGTTCATCTTGGTGGAAAGAAATGTTCCCCCGCCGCTTGGTTGGAAACGAGCGCGAATAGAGGTATGCCTGTCTCAAGGCCATTGGTGTACATGTATCCTTTGTAATATGTAAAATTTTACAGAATGAAAATGAGAGAATGTTTGGTCTGAAAGTAGCAACATCTATTGAGGTTCAAAATTACTTTAAATATGAAACCTAAGAATTTTTACATAAAAATTAGAAAATCCGCAATTTTTTCTTCGAAATCCAAAAAGGAGGCCCTAGGGGCACGTGTTAATATTCATGGAATGACTATAAATTTTGCATGGATCATTTATTTGTATAATGGAACAAATTGAGGGGGGCGTCGTGTAAATTATCTACAACTTCAAAAATAAGGACCACCCTAATATATATATATATATATATATATATATATATATATATATATATATATATATATATATATATATATATATATATATATATATATATATATATATATATATATATATATATATATATATATATATATATATATATATTTCTGTGTCTTGAGCTCAAGTACGAAGTAAAAGTTTATGTTCACGTAAAATGTCACGCTCATAGCATACAAAAATATTACTCTTCTGGCATTTTCTACAATAGGTCAGCATACCAAATATGTAATTTGTTTAATTTGACCACTCTTTTTTTTTACTTCACATATTTTTCAGAAATACTCAGCATACTTTAAGATAAAGTTTGATGCATTTATACTTCTAAAGATTTTTTTTTTTTTTTTTTAGAAAATGTCTTCTTTTTGGAGAATCACTCTACTGCTTTAATTTTATCAACTTGATAAATAATAAAGAATTTCAGTCATACTACATAAGAGGCAGTGAGAAGCAAAGTCAAAAAGCCAAAATTTTAAAATTTGAGATAACTAGAGGAAATAGCAGGAGAACCTTCCCCATATTTTGACTAAAGAGATGGCTACTTGGAGCAGCTTGACTTTTACAGCCTGATTTAGAAAGACTTTTCAATGAAAGTCTACCTAAGGACCGGAACGTTAACCGCATTTTACTTAAAACTTAAAAATATCCAATTCCATCCCTTTACCTTTCACTGCCACATAAACACATTCACACTTTTGTGAGTATTTGAAGAAGTCCCAATCAAAACCTCGCATGCCCAGTTTCAACAAAACTTGCTTTAGCAACAGATTCAAATATTAGAACAATGTTTCTGCAGCACTGTATTGTATGCTTTTGTCAAAAAGATTCATTTGGTACGTAAATTCTGTTTTTAAACTTAGAGTCCTAAACTAAACAAGAGCATGTCCATAATCTTGATGAACTCGGGAAAACACGCGTTCCCTGGGCGAACGTTAAGACGCGCGGGGGTCATTGAATGACCCCAGATCAAAATCTAGTCATTTTCTAATAAAAACATCATATTCCGACTTGTTTACAATTAAAACCGTAATATCTTATGATTTTTGACATTAAAATTGAATTTTAGACGTAAGCGCGATTTATAAATTAGCTTTACATCGCACTTATAATGGAAGTATTTCGACGTTTGTTCCTGAAATCAAATTTGGACACACAGCCGAATAATAACGCTTTATGTGAGCTTTAAAAACTTTGTAACAGTTACAATGTTGTTTCTGCTATTTTTAATGCAGAAACTTGTACAATTAATGCTAAAAATGTTTCATTTTTAACTGAAACTAAATTTTAAAAAATCGCTACATTCAAGGTTAGTTATCTCACTTTACTATATCTTATATCATATTTTGCAGTACAAAATCAGAATTATTGATTTTATTTAAATATATTCCATCCTTTTTTTCAATTCGGTAGCATATTCGCTTAAATTTTCATGATCTAAGAATTTCTCTTCCAAAAAATCTTTAGCTCCATATTCTTCATTGATGAAACAACTATTTAATTCAATGTCAGCAATAAATGTTCGAAAACGACCTATTTCTTTCTAGTATGCTGTTGGTATTCCTATTTACATGAAATAACTTTGATACTGAAATGATATAAATAAATTAATCGAATTAGCCATTCAAAATAGTTGGTCTGTAACGCAAACGGCAGGACTCACGGGATCATTTTATGACCCCAATTAACTGACTAATCGTGTTTCAATGAAGCACAAATGCCCGCAACCCGTTCAAATTGCTACCAATTGGTACATGGGAGAACCAACTCAGCTACTAATAAGAAAAGAATGAACCGGTGGCTAGGCTTTTTTTTTTTTAATTACTATTTGCAGAAAGTTTGGGGTCATAAAACGACCCCCTCGCGTCCTCCCGGGTTAAACCAAAAAATAGCATGTGAATTCGACCAATAGAATGTCCTTATTTTGGTCACGTGATATGAAGTTGATGCACTGTAAGTTTTATACTGCTTGTTGACCAGATTATGGTGGACGTCTGTGAATGCTTTTACGTTCTTTACTCGTTCCAAAACATACATGTCCATAACGATTTAAATCGAAGAAAAACTTGTGCATCAGATGCAATCAAATAACGACATGCCCTACCTTAAGAATATCGTTAAAGGTTTTATTCATCTTTCTATTTTTGAAAGTTTTTTTTTAAAGATTATTAATGAGACTAAATCTATATAAATATATAAACAAATTTTCCCGGAAACGTTTATTTAGAAGCACGTTTTCCGTGAGCTCTCTAATTTTTTTTTATAATGAACTAGTGTAACTTTTAATAGTACCTCATCATTTATAGGTGGTGTACCAAAGCAAAATAATTAATCGAAGTGTAAGACATTGGTGCTGTTAAGCAAAAATTGTAGTTGATTAACGTAATTGAATATTTAATTAACTTTTATGTTAAAAAGTTATTGCATATAAATAGCAGCAATTTTTAAACATCAACGTAGTTATAAATATGTTTCATATACAGTGACAAAGTTATATTGAATCAAAATTATCTTCCAAACCAAACTGAGCTGTATTCTCAAATCGCTCATTTGATGTTTAATCTTCGGCCTAACCGTGAATAGCGTAATTCATGTTCTGTCAGCATTTATTAATCAGATGTCATTCCAAGAGGAGATTAGCGTTTGTCAAATCATGTTTGCTTCCGGCTTAATGGCCTCCCTGAAATTATAATCGTGTTTGTTTGTTTTATTATATGTGACGTCAGATTTGATTAAAATTTCAATTACAAAGTAAGAAACGAACATTAATGAACAATATTTAATCTATTCTTACAAAATCTTCAAACAACTGCATTCATTCTTTTGAAGGAAATCACTGTCAGGGTGGTGTTTTGGTTTAACACTTGTCTTTTACGTCCGAAGTTACAAGTTCGAACTTGCCTTCCGCCAGAGGCTTTTGGAGATACAGAAAATTGACAGCACCCATGTCTTTTATACGGCATGTAAAAAATCCCTCGAGTGCTCATTTGATTTGGAGTGCTCTTGGGAAATTTAAATGCCTAACGTAGTTTTACATCGAAGAGAGCGCATTAGTCTTCATGAAATGGGGAAAAATATCAATGAATGGTTGCTACATCAGAGATTTGCACTAGGTTTGCAAAAGGTTGTGCCTCTTATGCAACTCCATTTGAAAGAAAAAACATAAAGAAATAAAACTAAGCAAGGGGAAGTTCTTGTTTTTTGAACTGTAAACATACATGAGATATATTCGGTAATAATCACTATCAATAAACAAACTAATAAGAAGTTTTATCAGTGGCAATTCTACCACGAATATCAACCAGGGCGCTAAATTGCGGTGCGAACTATCACTGTCTGTTTCTTTTCATATTTGTTAACCATAGTTTTATAAAGTATTACATAAAATATATTTATCCTGATACTGAAGTATCATCTAACATAACTTACTCTAAAATGTAGAAACTCAATTAGTCTTCCTTTCATTAGATGCATCAAAGAATGCAGAGCGGTTTAAAAGTGACAAGCAATTTCATCACGTTTTTCTGTAGAGAAATTTAGAAGTTGGGATGTGGTGTTGGAACAAACTGTTGAACACACATAAAGTGAATTGCAGAACGCTCCCTTTATTAAGGACAAGTGGTACCCGCACGGCTTTGCCCGAAATAGAAAATTAAAAGGTCTTTTGGTTCGCCTGTATATTTACAAAGAATGTATGGTGAATTTCCTCACCAATTGGCTTGTTCCCATGTTACGGTTCCACGTTATGATAATTTCGTAATTTACTCGTCCATCTTATAATGATTTTGTTCTTAAAATTGGAATAGAAAAAGAACCACATCGAATTCTCGAAAAATCGCTTCGAGGTGCACACCCCCATGCTACAAACTAACTTTGTGCCAAATTTCATGAAAATCGGCCGAACGGTCTAGACGCTATGCGCGTCACAAAGATCCTGACAGACAGAGATACTTTCAGCTTTATTATTAGTAATATAATATAATAATAATAAAGAAGGGTAGGAAATATTAGTGAAAAATCGATGAGTTGTCCTGAACCGGAAAGCTCTACAGGAGACTAGACGTTAAATCCCGGTTATCACAAATTTGCCATTTCAACTGCGCTTGCGCGCGGACTTAGATTTTTGGGCTTTCTCTTTTACGATTTCGTGTTGCTTGTTTATATTTAGGCTGAGCGAGAGTCCCACCAAATTAATGAATGCGATTAGAATATTTTCACAGTGATTTCGTGATACATTATATGAAACTACGGATATCAATAACTGATAATCTTAAGAGAAAAATCACACTTCAATATTTATTGGTTTGGAAATATTTATTTAACATAAATGTAAAACACGTTGTGTACTTCAAAAATAATTCGAATATTAGTACAGAAATCCATCTTTTGCGGATATTTTACGTTAGGCGCAAACAACTTAAACAGTATTATACATTTTTATTTAGGTTGAGGGTTCGGCTTTGTATTAGAAGTGAAGCTGCAATTCTAGTACGCTCTTCTGAGGTTAAAAATTTGGTCCTGAAAAGGGACATGCAAATCAGGCACCGAATTCTTCAATAATTAAGAAGCAAAATTCAAACTTTACCGAGGCCTAAAAACTAAATCAGAGTTTGTGATTTCTAATTTTTATCTGTTGCCATCTCATATTTATTACCAAACTTAAAATGTTTATAATTAATTTTAGCAAGATTTTTGAAAACAGCTAAGTCTGCGCGCAAGCGCAGTTGAAATGGCAAGTTTGTGATAACCGGGATTTAACGTCGAGTCAACAGGAGGTGTGAAAGAAAATTTTTTTTTTTTTTTTGGTTGAAATTGTTACACAAATACCCATATAAATAACAGTCGATGATAAATTAACCCACATGTTTCAACAATGAAACTCGCTCCACAGCATGATAATTTGATAATACGTTTTGGTAATGTTTAACATTACCAAAAGTTTTATTTTATTGCGTTATTTTCTTGTGAACAAATAATGTTCAAATTTTATAAACCAGTTGTTTAAAGTACAATACAGATAATTCTACCAAACAACCATAGCGAGGACTGCCTTTAAAAATCATGGGTTAGTTAAATTATTTGAACTAGTTGAGTTCATTGAAAATTGGGGGGATTTTCATTTTTAACCCTATTTATAGGGACACGTGTGTGTCTTAAGAAATAATTTGTGTCAAATGTTTAATTTTATTGTAAAGACTGAAAACTGAAATAAAATCTAAGCTAAAAGCTATGTATAGTCTGTATTCAGCAATGCCTTTGTAATATTAAGTGGGATGAGATTTAAATTCGGACGTACTTATATCTCCCAGAAAAGAAAAGAAACTTTTAAATAAGTTAATCCATTTCTTATAGTTTTCTGAGGGGATGACTTCACATTACTTACACAGGTAATTATTATCAAGAATAAAAAAGCCTTTTCAGCAGATGATAAAACTTCGTAATTCCTTTTATGCACAATTACAGCAAACATATAACTGATTATGATTTTTTAATGTTTAATTTGCAAAACTAGTATTCCCATTGCAAAAGTTATAGCAGCACATCATGCGCATACAGATAAAATCCAATTTATTTACAAATATCAAAATTCCAAATATCAAAGTTTTCAGACCACTTCAAATAAATACTTTAAAAGTTATAAAACCTCTTGCATAAGGGCTTCAGTCGTACCTTATAGTTGTGCCCAAATCCACCCAGATCCTTTTAAAAGGATAGTAAAAAATTGCTGCGAAATATTTTCCTCGGTACTTTGTTTTTGTGGATTTTATTGTCATAGAAGACTAATGGAAGTTATATTCTGAAGATTTCTGAAATTCCGGTTCGTAACCCTCAAGTAATTTCTTTGTTGAGAAATATATCCTGTTGCTCTCCTGAAGTATTTTGCCACCGTCAAAGAAATACATCTCCTCCTGAGAGTTTATCGTGCTTGTTGAAATGCAACGGAAATGTCGAAGGCTTTTCGGGGAAAATGGAATTACGTGACATGATTTTAAGAATAACTGAATTAGGAATGTTTGGGAACCCGAGCTTCGTTGGTCAAAGAAAACAAAACCGTTTTTCATGTTTGGTTCGTAACACTTAAAGTAAATGATAACGATAGTTTTTGGATATTTTGACAAGTAGTTTTTGTTTTTAACAAAACATTTTTTTATCAGTCATTGATACTGGCACAGTATAATCTGATTTTAACTTCATTACTATGATGTTTCGATCAAATCATTTTGGTGTATGTTCACTAACACAGTTTTGATATTTTCTTTTCAAGTATTATTTGATCGTTAAATAGAGACTACGATTATTTTAATTATTAGGGAATACATAGGTTGGTCGTGACCTTTTTTTTAATGAATCATTAAACTTTTTTACGTTTGATTACTTTATGTAAATTAAGCATCTTTTGATTCAGTAACGTTTTAGTTTAAAATAATATTAAGCACCAGTTTTACAGAAAAAGCAGCAACATATGATTTTTGGAAAAAAAGCTGTATAGCCGTGTATAGCTGTATAGTTATTAGTCGTGTTACCCGGGGTTGTTTTTTACGATATCCGAGGTAAGATGTGAGAATAAAATCCTAAATATCTTGCTGATAGATATAGATATAGATATATATATTAACTTTACGCATAAACAAAATTTTAACTTAAACAGAAACATCTTTTATTTTTAAATTTAAGAAAACATATGCTATATAGTTAAAAAATGACATTCGAATTTATCTTGCAATATCTCCCTTGTGATGATTTATCTATGACGAAGTAACACACACTCTGGTTCCAAAGATTTTCTTGATAATAGACGTTCGCTTAACAATATTATATATACGTCCGATTGTGTGTTATTGGTTAATCTCCTTCCTTTTAATAATCGAGAAATCGCATCTCTTTGAAACACTGATTCGTGAGTCGAATTCATATGTAACTCTTCGGAGAATAACTTCTTTATATGGATATTTTAAACTACTAGAAATGCCTATAGTTTTAATAGTTAGAAAAATTTGAACAGAAAGAAATACTCAAAGTGAAAATTAGCGAGCTTATGTTAAACGCAAAGTGATTCTTTCAAGTTATTATACAGCAGATATCTATCCCCATGATCAATTTATCTAAAATGACACATTTTGTGTTGATTAGCTTTGCACCTGCAATGTTTCCCAAACTTTTGAAGAATGCAGAGTTTGTACCCAACTTGAAAATTGCATATGACCAAAGGAAGATAAATTGAATTAAAATTTGTTTGGGCTTGATCTTTTGACATTGTAAAACAAGATACAGTGTTACTAGTCTGCAAAGGATTACGCAAAAATTAGATGCAAGAATTATTTGATAATTAAGGTCGGAAACTCTTTAACCCCACGAATACGGTTATGCTCCAAAACCTGTTGAAAACGTATATGGTATCGCACTTTGAGAACAACAGTGAAACAAGTGTGTTTGTAATGCAGACACATATTCATAAATGAAATTAAATGCAGCGCAAATGCAGATTTATTTTGAGAATTTGATTGTAAATTTGCAACAATCTCATTCCCTTGATTTACTTACTTGAAAAAGTAGTGTTGCAGCAAATGATTCATTCGTTTTTGATAAAATTATTGCACAAACAACTCATCAAGCATTTTTTTTTTTTTGACATTTTAGAAATACTGCACTTGTATTACCACGTGGACGATTCGAAATCTCGCTGAATTTGCTGTTATTTTTACGCTAGAAAATCACCCGTCAAGGTATGACGGGCGAAAATTGCTCCTACAGTTGAACGAAAATAGTCAATTTCTGAAACTTACAGCTTATTCTCAGCTTACAATGAGTGCTGATCAAAAAACATTTTTTGTTTTCCTCAATTTGCTACTGATTCCCGAAACGCAAAGGAGATACAACTTTTATTGGGTAATAACAGATGGAGCATACCTTTTACGTAACAAAAGATTCAAAGCAATTAGTCTGTTATTTCTTGAAAAATCATTAAAAATGTGAATTTTTGAAAGTGTCCCAATACTTTTGGTTTTACACAGAGAGAATCGTCGCAAGACATAAATATTTGATTTTTAAGAATTTCTACGATTTTATCAACATGATGTTGCAAAAATTACTTTTCTTCTCTGACTGGCAAATTTGGAGCTGTTGAACATTGAGCAACTTACAGTAAAAGCACGTTGCGTGTGAGAGACAAGGCGTACCCCACGGTCACGCACCGTTCCTCAGATATTCAGAGCGATCTGTTTCGCTTTGCAAACTGCTATATGCACGCTTAGCGTGTGTTGCATTGTAGGTTAATTTGGAAATTTTTCTTACAGACTTTTTGCTGTATTAACCATGTGCTTGTGTGTAATATAGTGTTGTTAAGTAAAACCAAACTTTCACAATGTGGTACTCTACTATATCAATACGGAATTTTCAAAAGAATAACTGATTAAATAATCGATTATTTGTCAAGTATTTGTCATTTTACTTTAAATGGCTCGAGATGTCATTATATAAAAATGGGCTTTTGGAATATTTATTCATTGACACATACGAAAATACAGTGATACGCAACTTCAATGTAAAACTCTTAAGTTGTATTTTCTTTACTGTTTAAAATTGGTACAAAATTAATGTTTAACGTTGCAATGCTTTTTTTTACTAAACGTATCTGACTAAAGATGAATTTGATATCCGCGTCTGAGACAGTATGAAATTGTTTTTCTATTTCAGACACATTTAAACGTTAAACTAGCCGTTGATAGGAAATTGAACAGATAAAAGCTTTTAAATCGTTTTGAATGTCTCTGGGGAAAGAAATTATGATTTTATTGTTAAATGTTATGGTTAGTAGGTATAGTGGAGACAAGCTTAGGTGTTGTTTTCTTTGAACAAGGTGATTAGATGCATTGAGGAGCAGATTGAGAACAATGTTAGTCATTCATTTGGGGAATATTTTGAGTTCAACTGATAATTCCTAAATTACAGTGGTAAACAAAGATTTTGGCACCTGAAACGTTTACAGTACTCTTGAGGCAATTTTTGACGCTGATTCTAACTATCTATTTTGACGTTTCTCATTACAAACTTATTTTTAAAACCATAGTAGAGGATTGGTACCTCCAAAAAAAGAAAAAGATGAAAACTTTGCACGTTTTTTTTTCATGGGGCAAAGTGAAAAATAAGATAGTTTTCTAATCAAATATTTTCTCGTTTATTATTAAACATACTTTTGATCAAATAAATGAGTAAATAAAAGAATTAAGAAATAAATGAAACGGATTGAAAAAAAAAACGAATAAAGAAATTAGTGAATACATGATGAAAATAAATGAGTGAATACAATAGTATGTGTGTGTGTTAATGAATATGAAAATAAGAGAATGAATGAGTAAATAGGGGAATAATAAACAAAGGAATGTAAATGAAATAACTAATAAACGAATAAGTAAGTGATTTGAAAAATAGATTAAATAACTAAATAAAATAAACTATTTCATCTTGCTCCACATACACTTGACTAACTATACAAAGCATTTAAAATATGAATAAGCTTAAAATTAAAAAAATAAGTACTGCACCGAATATTAGTAGTTTTCAATTATTATTTTAAATGGTCATAAGAATAACTTTATCATTTAATAATAATAAAAATAGTTATTGATTTACATCAACATATTACAATATGAGTATAATTTTTTGAAAATGGCTTGTATTATCATATTCTTCTATTTTCAGAGGTAATTGTTTCTTGACAGGAATGGACTACATGTGTTTTACATAGTTAAAATATTACTAGATAGGTGACGCTAAAGGCAGATAAAATATTTCACCATTTCAGTTTACCCCGCTATTTCACTTTACCTCTTATTCCCCTACTTCCATCTATCTTGTGTTGCCTGAGATAAATCGATCTTCTACCTCAGTGGTGTTATGTAAACGGAAGCAGTACATATTCACCTTGAATCGGTAGCAATGTCTACTCGGGTTCGGATATACGAGTGGTTTAAGCAACAATAACAGCAGCAGCAAAGAGGAGGTAAATATATTATTGAGTTTGCTAGGTAATTATAAAGTAGATCTCAGTTGAATCGATTATTTCAGAAAGGGTGTAAGTCTAGCTGATGTAACTGTCCAGGAATCAATAAAAAGTAATTAATTCAGAAATGAACTAAATTCTACGAAATTTTCTATGACTAATCTAGCCAAAAGTAGGATTATTACCTCACCTTAAATTATGTTTCATTTCGTCACTGAAATTAATTATTTTATTATTTTTTTATTTTTAATTTGGACTTATGCCCTTTCTGCAATAAATATCCAGAAAGACTTGTTTGGAGTGATGAAAATGTAAATCAAGTGAAACAGATTTATTTTCATAAATCAGTTTGATACAAAAAATAATTTAACAAAGTGGCAAAAATAATTAGTGAAGTCCTATTCATAAACTCTTATCTTACGAAAATAAATCGTGCATTTACCTCTTTCTCTCGTCTTGTTTTAGTGAAATAATGCAGTATGGTGTAAAAAAATAAAAGAAAATACAAAAACCAACAAACTGAGATAAAAATCAGAAGTTTTACATGTGTATAAAACTATATTCATATTCATATTCATCAAATCCTCCATGGAATCTCTTGTCTAGTTTCGTGTCCCAAATTCGCTGACATATTAGTATGACTACGTTCAAAATTGTACTGAACAATCATCTTAATATTTGTTATTTCTTCTAACAATATGAAAGTTTTCCCTTTATACTCAATATTGGCTAAGGTAGCTCAGTCGACAAGCGTTACTTTGCAATTATCTCTTGAAAACCGTCTATAAAATAGCTAGCCTGAAACCGTTCCTTTGATGTTCTATCGAATATTTAAACATCATGAATATTAATGATTGAAAACATTTATGGTCCAGTAGAATCTCTTTCCAAGATCTCAATTTGGGAGATAAATCCTTTTAAAAAATGAAGGGCGCAGGTTTTAGCAGTTACAGATTTCATTGTTTTCAACAGATGTGACAGTAAATCTTAATGTAATTTCAGAATTTCAGTTATCAGAGATTCGTTTTCACAAGGTAATAATCTGTCATATTTGTTTAACATTCGTTTTACAGTCCTAAAATTTTGGTCGTAAAGGACAAACAAATGACCTCTAAGAGGATAGTCATCAGCAATCTTATTAAATTTGTTCAGTGTTATTTCTATAAAAAGTCTCCTGCAGTGTTGTTCTTATTTTGCCCAGCGTATATCTCACTGAAAGCAAAGTTTTTTCTCAGTTCCTAGAGAAATGTGAATAAAACCCCTGAGTAATTAGCGAATTTCATTCCGAATCCGTGATTTTGAATCCCTCCCCAACTCCTCCCCTCCCCCGATTTGATGAACCTACCATTACCGAAATTATGCAAGATCAAAGGAATTATTTGTTTTTACTTCATTACTCCAAAAAATCTAGTAATTCTATGATCTTGTCTCTGTGTCTTATTATTTGATCTTTCGCGTTTAGTGCAGAAAGGGCATAAGTACGGGATTTATGCCCTTTCTGCATTAAACGAAAAATGTGACCCCTAAATAAATTGCTTTGTTGTACAAGGATTGACTTCCTTGCTACATTAATCGATATATCATACAAATATGGGAAAACCAAAGCGAACTCAATTTTGAAAAAAAAAGTGACTTATGCCCTTTATGAAATAATCGATTCAGTTGTGTTTAGTTTGGTTAGAATAATGCAAACAGAGGAACTTCTTCACATACATATCTAAATTATCTCAAGACACTTTGATTGCATGGTCCGAAAAAAAAAAACTATTTGTTTTTATTAAACTAAGTGATGTGTACATTTAACAAATAGTTAAATCATCAAATGAAACTAAATAAGAAAGTTAAACATAAATCAAACTCTCTAGAATTGATGTGGGTGAAACCTGCGTTAACAATTATTTTCGTAAAATAAATAAAAACCGCAAACTATACAGGCATAATCCAAAAAAAAAAAAAAAAAACGTAATCCCATCATTTTTGTTGTACAAAGTATATCAATAATATTTTCTTCACCTGTTCTTGCTCTTCCGTTCTGGCGTTTTGCGTTGCCAGTACTGTGGCAGGAAATCGTTTCCGACCATGCATTCCTGTCTGTTTTCTTATCATCAAATTGCACTTAATCTCCCTGGAAATTTACCCTGTATATTCAGGCTAACCAATAAAGTCTTACTAAGCATTTCAGATCTGTTAAAATTCCCAAGATATTAGCGAGATTGAATTGGAGTAATTAGAACAAATGAAACTGAAGAATTGGTGCAGCATATACTTGCAAAATATTCTATGTAAGTGGACTGTTCTAATGTTTATCCCATGACACCAAACTAGCCAATACATTGGCAGATACTTTTGAGAAGCTGCTAAGCTTTGTACTAAAATAAATTTTAATTCATACTATCTGTAACTCAGAAATTTGTACTTTATTTTTAAGCTTGCAAAATAATTAAACGTGCACGAACATTTCTTTATCAATATTTGGGTTTTTTTTTTAACAGTAGTACGCAAACAAATTTAGAAAACAGAAATAAAGTGAGGAAAACGCTTCAAAATACTCATTATTAGAATCCAATGTGTAAAATTTTATAGTTACGGGTAAAACATTTGTTCCGTTATTTGCACACTGAAAAATGTTCAAGCATTCAACTTTTTTGACTTGAAGATTGTAATTTTAAATGTGCACTATTAATGATTTATTTCAAACAACATAATATATTATTGTTTCACACGGCTACTATTGTAACATTAGAATATTAAAATCGGTAAATCATAAAAAAAATTAAAAAATCGATGAATCTAATTTTCATAATTATGCATATCCCATACAAACTTTAAATGAAAAAAAAATACATGATATGTTTCTTAAGAGAATCATGTAATCCTGTGTTCAATAATGGTCCAATTGTTTTCAAAAGAACAATAATGCATTCCAAATGATATATCCATATCTAGTGTTAATTATCACTTCGATTGGAACAAATCGCAATGCATTTAATTTATTGCGTTATTATTCACGAAGTCGACTCATTACTACACGTACACTGATTGTGTGCTGTTTATCATCAGCCTCAGGTGATTGTTAACGTCAAACCTCGGATTTGGTATTAATAATCCCTCTAGGACAATTCTTTTCTTTCATCCAATATGAATGCAATTACTGAAATAAATTGCAGAACATCTGGATCAGTTTCCATGCCTTAGGTTTTTTTGAGCAGTTGTATTATGCTTTTAAATGAAGCCAATATTTTATATTGGCTTCATTAAATTTATAAAACATCAATGGCTCCGTTATAATATATCAAATAACAATGTAATTGCTCATATAATTATCATTCTGTTGTCCAATATTTTCTTTGTTAAAAACTGTTTTCATATGCGTGTAATTTGCTATATTTTTAGGCAATGCTTTTTTTAAATTTTTTTGGAGGGGGAGGGAGCGAGAGTAATAACTTTTAACTTCCTTTTACAATAAATTACTTTTAAATAAAAAAAAAACGCCTGCAAAAAATACCCATTAACTAAAAGCCAAAAAATAACTGTTTAACACTTAAATTACACTTACATTCTATTTCCTACCTAAACAAAGAAATGAAATTTATTTTACAATTCCAGTACAAAAATCAACTAAACTAAACACCGAATTATAAAATAAACACTGATTTAAATTACTATACGATAAATTATTTTAAATACCTAACTAATTATATACGATCTCTTAATTTTTAAAAACCTTTTGAAGTGGAGGCTTCCTATAAACAACTACATAACGTAACTGACAACCCACAATCCTGAATTAAACACTAATTTAACTATACGCGAAATTAGTCTTTAAAATTAAACCTACTCAGTTACGTTAGGTAGTAGTTTATAGGAGAGCCCGACTTCAAAAGGTTATTAAAAATTAAGAGATCGTATATAATTAGTTAGGTATTTAAAATAATTCATCGTATAGTAATTTAAATCAGTGATTATTTTATAATTCGGTGTTTAGTTTAGTTGATTTTTGCACTGAAATTGTAAAATAAACTTAATTTCTATGTTTGGGTAGGAAATAAAATGTAAATGTAATCAGTTTTTTTTTTTGCTTTTTAGTTAGTTCTAATGTTTACCCATGTATTCAGGTAATTTTAGTTCAGGCTGCGGGTATTTTTTGAAGACGGTTTTTTTTTTTAATTTAAAAGTAATTTATTTTTTGCTTTCTAGTGGTGTAAAGAGACGCTCGCCGTGTAATAACACGGCGAGCGTCTCGGAGACTTCCGAGGACTGTGAAGAAAGGCTTTTTCAAATGCGTAACTAATGTACAAAAAAAAATTATCTTCATTTGTTCAACTTTATCAAAGTTTGCTTTCCGAAAGCAAATGCATGAGTCACTAAAAAAGAACGAAATCGCTTTAAGTTTAAATTTGTAAAATTGTAAATTTTGGAATTGTAATATTGTAAATTGTAATTTATGTTTCGCAATTAGTGTCAGGTAACTCGTGATAAAGTGCGAATGTTTCTTCACAAGGCCCCACTATAGATAAATATTAAAAATTCCACTAGAATGAATTTTATGTTTGCTTCAGAGAAACCTCAATTCAAAATTTTCATTATCATTACTCTTAATAATATATATTTTTAGTACTTTCTTCAACTGTAGGTAAAGAAAGTATAGGTAAAGAAAGGCAGGGGCGTTGACAGAAATTTTGGAGCCCATCACAAATGATTTTTCTGGGCCCCTCTCCATATTGTTTACCCCTATATTTCACCGTTAGTTACAAAAATATTGGGCCTCCTCCAGGCTCGGGCCCGGGTCAACAGGTGTCCCTCCCCCTCCCTGTGCACGCGCCTGGGTACAGACATCTTTGAGTATTTATGGATCATTGTACAACGGAAAAACAAATCCGACGAGTTCAGAACCTCCTCCTTTTTTTGTAGCCTGCTAATTAATATAACCCTGATGATTTCAAATTGAACTTGCGGCATCGTGAAATGGTAAATCCAGAATATTGGTCAAACTTCAGAAATCATACACAGTTATAATGTATATTATCAAAGAATATAAATTAAATCGTGGGGGAGGGGTGTTCTGTATTCAATTCCCCCTCAATTGAACTCTAAATATATTTAAAAATTGGAATATTAGAAAAAGAACTTTATATTTTAGTGCCTAAATAAAGTTATTTATTAGTAAATGAAATATTAAGGTAATTGATTCAAGCATTAAAGTTGCAAAATAAATTTAATTTTCTGCTTTGCTACGGAGTAATAAATACATTAGTAACACCTATAATAAAAAATTACCATGCGGCGCAGCGTTGAGGAAATTAATCAACCATGTTCCGCGAGAATTAAATATCGTTTAAGAGAAATCCAAAAGCTTAGGTGTAAAAATACACCGATCACAGCAACACCACGTGACCATGACGTATGAAATTTAAAGTTTCTTGGAATTTCTCCGGGACCCCTTATCAGATCCAGACAAATTACAATGGGACCATCTGGGAAGTATACCCTTCTAAACAAAAAAAAAAAAAAAAATCAAATCGTTCCAGAAGTATTGGAATAATTCGAAAACACACATAAAAAACAGCAGTACGAAATCATAACCTCCTTTTTGAAGTCGGTTAAAAAAGGAAGTATTGTATTCGCGAATAAAACGTCACTCAAAAATCGGCCTTAATTTTATTTTTGCTCGTCTCCGAAAAAATATTGAGTTTTTTTTTTTTTTTCAATCCAATTACACGTGCATATATGCCCGAAATATCCATTTTGACGATCCCCGAGTAAATTACAACCAGTTTTATCGTGACGTCCGTATGTACGCACGTATTTGCTTATGTGTGTATGTGCGTATGTGTCTCGCTTAACTCAAAAACGTATGTCCTTATAAAGTTGAAATTTTGTACTTAGACGTCTAGTCGGGTCTAGTTGTGCACCTCCTCTGTTGGTTGCTTTCGGATGTTCCATATGGGGTATTTTACACCTTTTTAGATTAAAATCATCGTTAGTTTCATTGCAAACTTACGTGGTGTTATAATTTGGCAAATACTTGGCAATATATCACCAAGCTTTTGGTTGCCAAGTTTTGTCGTCAACCTGGCGACAAATTTGATGGTTTTTTTTTTTTTAAATCTGGTCTCAATTTGACCACATTTAAAGTTTACCATTGAATCACATTAAAATTGCCAATATTGGGAAAATTTATCTGTATAAAACGTTGTCTCTACTTTGGTTCGCAACAAACTTGTGGTTGAAAATATTTTAGGTGTTTCTTTGCTTATTCCGAGACATTATTATTAATAAATTGGAGTAAAAGGAAGTCATGTGATGCACACGTCAGCTCGTTTTCTGGTAAATTAAAGGTTATTTCTCAATCAAAAGTTCCCACCTGGTGATTTCTAGGGTTTTCGAACAGTTATATTTTTGCATATATTTAAGTTTACATATTCAGATTTTATTCATTCTACATACAAAAATAACACTAATGAACACGGACTGTAATTGCATAATTTATACGCCACTAATAGGTATATTTTGAATTTAACAGTTAACCAGTTTTACACTATTCACATTGAGGAATCGCAACTGTTATAATGCCCACCTCTTTCAAGGGAGAGCAATCAGTAAGAAGAGGAATTGTTAGGTGCAGAGCTGGGCAACTGCAACCTTTTTATGGAAGAGAAAATCCTGTACCACATTCTACTTCTTACCTGAATTACATTGTTCGCCAATTCGGCAATAGCCCTGCAATCTTTATCCGCAAGTTCTCATTAAAAGTTTTCATTAAAAATTTCTTTTTAAATCCTAACACATAATTTTGACAGAAAGTACAGGCACTCTAGTGGAGTAAAATGGTCATACAATCAAATTTCATCATCTTTAGATAATAATAAATATACGATTTTTTTTTTTTTTTTTGAAATCATAATATTCTGTTGTTTTGCGTAACATTTATAAAGAACACACTGCATTGACTTTTATACTGAGAAAAAACTTATTAAATTAGACTTATTAAACTTATTGGAGCTTCTATGTATAAACACTTTTCCTCGTGGGGTGGAGTATTGCAATTTTCAGAATTAAGAATTGCATTCAATATTATAAACTATGTTTCTATTTATGTTTCAAAGCAATTCAAACACGTGTTCGAAGCGCTTTCTAAATATCTAAATTGCAGCAGCCCTAACTAAGTGTTGAATATCATAAAAAAGTCAATAACTAAAATTGTTGAAATTACAAACACAAAATGAAACGATACCGGCACCTGAACGATATAATTTGTGCAGAGTAGTTGATGCGAAACAAAGAGATCCTTCCCACTCCCATCTCCTTCCATTTGAATTTCGGGGCACGCAGTACTTATGACAACATTATCCCCTCAGATTTTAAGTTTTAAAGTCACTTTTAATGGTACAATACTTAAACTATGAAACTGTACGAATTTACAATTATGGTTGTATAGCTAACGTTTTTTGACTTAAAAAGAGTAACGTCTAAGAATCTGTGAAACATTGTTTGTGACGGGTCTGCGTCCAAGAAACTCCATAGTACAATAAACTTGAACTGGAGGGGAGGATTGCTTTTTGAAGAGTATTTTTAAAGCACAATTTTTATGCGCATTTTTATCAAGCTCGTTTTGTTTTTGATTTAAAGTGGGATTTTAATATGTGTATAATATTTACTTTTTAAGCTCTTTACTGAAATTACATTCTGTACAGGAAGGGATTCACGATTTTTTATTTTGTGCTAATTCTAACTTGTACTTAAACCTGATTTATCTGAACATGTGCTTTAACTCTTCGAGAACCGAATAAGATTGCAATGCAATTTTCGTTGATTGGTGGGCTGTAGCGAGTAAGGTGTGGAACTCTGTATTATAAAAAGGTATTGTATCTCTTAAACTTTTTAGCGCCATTTTGAGCAGATTTTATAGCTAAGATTGTCTCTTGAATAGGTCTTATCTAAACATAAATTTATGTTGAAGAATCATCATTATTAAGATCCAACTAAATTGGAGTTTTTGAAGATGGTTCAGCATTGTGTAGATGCAAAACATAAGAAAAAATATAGTTTTAGTTAATAATTACACTAAATTTTGTAATGCAAAAACATTAACATTTTCATTGCAATTAACTCCGCAATAAAAGCAAAATTGCCTTTTATACTAATAATAGAGCTGAAAGTCGGTGTATTTGGATCTCTCGATGTTTGGATGTCTGGATCTCTATTATGCCCATAGCGCCTAGACCGTTCGGCTAATTTTCATGAAATTTGTCACAGAATCAGTTCGTAGCATAGAGTTGAGCACCTTGAAGCGATTTTTCAAAAATTCAATTTGGTTATTTTTCTATGATGTCATTTTCACCACCATTAGTGGATTTAACTCATCTGCACCAAACGAATTACCATAACATGGATTAGTAAATTACCATAACATTGTTGAGCAAATTACCATAACATGGATTAGTAAATTCCCATAACATGGAAGAGCAAATTACCATACCATGGATGAGAAAATTAACATAGCATACTCGGGAGAAATTCCTCTTCCATTATTTGTAAACGTACAGGTGAACCAAATGACCTTTTAATTTTCTACTACGGGCAAAGTCGTGCGGGTACGGCTAGTTCTGAATAAAATAAGGATCTCACTTGTCATATATGCAAAGTAATAATTATCAACTTGATACAAAATGCATCAAATTATTTAGATTTATTTAATGTTCTTGCTTAAGTAAGTACTTCTTCTACCAACAACTAAGAAAACTTTCAGATTTCTCAATGTTAAAATGTTTTCTAATAAAAAAAGTCTGAACTGAGAGAGTAAAGAAAAAATCTTTAAAAGCTGGGAAAAATCTCAATTTACGATTCTATTTTTTTTAACTTTCCTCGTGACATTTTTACTTCTTTCCAAAGCCTAAGAAATGGTTTCAACGGACCATTGTGTAAAGAATAACGAACTGATTTGTTTCTCTTTTGATGCCAAAAGTGCTTTCTTTGTACGGCTCCAGATTTTCTGCCTCGTAAATTCGAACTATACTGTCAGAAAGCCATTTTCTTTTGGACTGATAAAATCTACTGCCTGGAATGGAACTGGGCAGTTTGTAGGAGAAATATTTCTTACTCAACTTGGTAGCTTTTTTTTTTTTTTTTTAATCATGAAACTTATGTAAAAAAATAAATAAATAAAACGGAGGGGGGGGGGGGAATCAGTTACTGTTTTAGAAATGCCAATGTTTTCTCATTCTTGTGACCTTTTTTTTTTCTCTTCGGAAAATTTGCTCTTTAAATGGTGTTGCCAAAAGAGGAAATGTGGTTTGGAACTTACAGATAACAGTTAGTTCAAAACCAGAATGCAAGAATTCAGTTATAGCTGCCAAATCTCAACACGGTTTTTATAGCTTCAAAATTCAAGTATTAAAGCAAATTTCGTAGGATTCATTCTTCATATCATCATTTCTTTATTTGAACTTAGTACCCATTTGAATTTCAAAGTTTTGTCAACATCTTCATTAACAATCAGTTTTTCCTTCAGAATAATCATCCAGCTCAGAAGAAAGATGAAGGATTACTCCTAAGTTCAACTTACAAGTCAAAAAGAACTCGAAAACGATAGAAGGCTAATTAAAACTTACGCAAAAGTTGAAGACAAGAAAATTAGTATTATTATTATTTAGAATTTAAAAAGCAATCATTCTAACTACTTGTGTTTTGAAAACATGAATTAAATTAACTTACTTTGATAGTCTGTGAATTAATTAAAATACATCTAATTTTTGTTCCGTTTTTTCTTACAACATCGCTTTTACGTTCATCGCATTTAACGCAGAATTCTCTCAAAAATCTGAAGTAATTAAAAATGTTTTAAAAAACTTAAACCAGATTTTGCTTGCCTGTGTGACAATACTACTTCCCTGTATAAAATCTCAGAAATATCTGTTAAAAAGAAATCGCATGTCTCTACAACTTATTTTTGAATAAATCAGCGCCCTACTTAAAATAAAAACATTCGACAAATCATATATACTATTTCTCAAAGATGCTTTATTTGACAACGCGATAACTCATTCAATACGTGATAAAACTCCATATGTTACACATGACTTTACAGACATTTTTCACCGCTTTCGTCAAAAAATAATGAGATAATAAATAAGAATGAAGTATTCAGTTTTTAATTATTTTATCATTTAGTATGATAAATTCTTTTTGTTTACTTTTAAGAAAAAACTGTGAACATTAGTTAGCACAAAAACTTTATTAAATATATGATTACTAATGTGGACAGCATCTGTGGTGATGGAATTTTTTTGGTGTTATAAAAAAAAGAAGAAAATCGTAATTTTTGGATTTGTGTTCGTAGCGTCGTAGTTCAAGATTGTATTTCGTAGAAACAGCGATTTTTTCGTAGCAGTTGGCAGCTTTTACCCCACTGACCACTTTTCCCCACCAGACCGTAATTGTGAGTTTAAATTGTATGTTGTAAGTATCAATTAAGACTTTCGTGCAGTCAAAATTGTGAAGTTAGTATTACTACATCCCAAAATCAAAATATTTTGGAAAAAAGTTGATTCTAACCAAATATGAGTACAAATTGTGCATTTCATTCCAAATATACTCAATCAAAAATGATCTTAGACAGAATAATCCAAAAGTTTCTAGTGATAAACCTTCTGACAATTTCCAGACCCTTCTTCAATGCGGCAACGATAGTCAGGGGGCTACGGGGAAGAAACTGCATTTTGTGATAAAATTTTGAAAATTGACATGTTTGTAGACATTGTATATACAAATATTTTAGGAAGGGGAGGCATTTCAAAATCCCCTCCCAAAGCCCCCCCCCCTGGCGGCCATTTTTGGTCCAAAACCAAAAATGGTGATTTTTCAAAAAAAAAAAATATATTTTTTTTAATTACTGCTTGTATCACTTCATAGATGTTGATTGATTTTTTTACCGTTTAAAGCTCCATTTATTGCTAAATTTCCGAAATTACTTCACAAAAAGAGGTTATTTAAAAAAATCGATATTTTAAATTTGTATATTATCTGAAGTAAATCCTCCCACCCTCATTACATAATTACTGGTTTCTAAGTTTAATTAGGGTTATATCAAAGTAGGGTTCCAGTTATCCGAACTCTAATCGCCCGAACTGTCCAACTATCCGGCCATGATGCACCTCGTTTTTTATGACTGAGCACGCATAATTGAAACTATTTCCAAAGGTATAAGAGAATAAGGATTTGAAAAAAAATGAGTGAAATTAAATGTCAAGACAACATAATTTTAAAAGAAAGATACTTAAAGTTTGAATTAAAAATGTCTTCTTATTTCTATCATTACTATTGTTGCTGTTGTTAACTCTCCGTTACCCGATTGATCACTAGTAAGCTTTTACTCATTTTATGGGGGGAAAAACGTACATATAGTGTATTATAAAATGTCTCTAACTACTTCTTACAAAAAGATTCACATCGATGCAACGAAGACACTTTTGACAGAGAAGTTTTTATAACTTAAAAATCCGAGAAAGAAAGCATCATTCCAATGTTCAAATTTTGAAGCAACGTATTAAAGCTAGGGCTTTCAATGTTAATGTTTATTAGATCACAGCTTTCAACCAACTTTAATATCTTTACTGTACCTTTGAAGGTGTTGATTCTGCGTTTTTTCCCATTTTATTGCTATACTAAACGATGTACATTTATTTTTAATAAGTATGATCGATGGTTACCGTTTTCATGAAAAATCTTCTTATTTAACCCACAAACCTTCCAGACGTACACAAAGCCTTCAAAGAAAGAATGTTTCTTGTAAAAAAGACAATAAGCGTGTTTTCTGGACCATGCTTACATGCAAAAGCAAAATAATGCGGTGGTGAAAGGAGAAGGGGATATAATTGGTCTATCACAGATCTAACTGCGTTAAGAAGATGGATACTGGTTGATCTTGAGTTATCGATTTTTTACACAATTTTAAAAAGTTACCTCGGCTCATTTAAAGAAACGCTGTATATACGCAATGAAGAAATGTTAAGAAGTTTCCAAAGCCTGTTTTCAAGAAAGATCTTGAAGAGTCAGGCCTTGAAGAGCAATAGCTGAACATGGAAATCCATTTTTTGAAACATCGAAAGAATTGTTCTTATTAAAGAGGAATATAGCAGTAGACGAAGAATATGTGGAGCAACTCATGAAAATTGGGCATGTTGGGGAAAAAAAAGTTACGACAAATTCTTGGAAAAAGGAATTGTGACTCAAAAGCCACTTCATATTCACGGACAGAAAAAAAAAACTTTTTAGTCTTTCATTTTTACAGAAAAACTAGTAAGTCTGTTTAATGAAAAAATTACAATTCGATGGAGATCCATTTTCAAAACTTTTCATTATTTGCGATATCGTACATTTAAACCTGGATGAATTTCTCCTCTATAAAAATCAACCTCACTCTCCATCGATTTCAATAAATGGAGCTCTTTGAACGGGAAATAAGTCTAGTTATTAACTTTCCTGCTCAATAAATTAAATAATATTATTCCTACTGTTGAAGAATACTCGAGAGAAGACGAAAACGTTTTGAGAAAGGATGCTGAAGATGAAAATTATGAATGCTCATTTTAGAATAAGTGCAGAGATACATTGTGATACTATTGTCTATGGTGGTTCTTTCATCGTTCACGTAAAATAACCTAGGACCGAAATTTTTTTGTTTTAGTATCTGAAGTCTATTTAGGATACATATGTAAAACATACAAGAGGAATAGGAGAAAGATATCATTTTGGAGAAAATGGTTTGCTTCCAGAGAACTGGATCAGTTTCCTCTGGAATGCAGATAAGAAGACAGAATTGCTTTTCATTATTGCACTGTCTATACCATCTTGGTTTGCTCTTAAAGATTCGGCGGGGATTTTCATTGAATACGACACCTCCAGTTCCATCAAATAACGAGAAAGCTGATTGTAGGATCTTCGGACACGTTTTGGATGCTGCAGAAAGAGTATACAGAAGCATATGCGTAAGAACAATCGGCGCAAGCTGTCATTTTAGGCATATCATACTTCCATGAGTTGTACAAAAAGGGGAGAAAGAAGATGGAGCTTATACGTTTGTAGTTGGAAAACACTTTCAACTATTACTAGCGCAAGATTTTGCCCAGAAATTCGGTCAGCAAAAAGCAGTTGCTTAAAGTCGTTAGTCGTGTCACATTCTCAGGATGTGACACGACCTCTTTGTTGCAAGTCAGGGAAAATTGGCACACCTATTTGAAGGCTATCAATGCCTTTCAGTACGTAAAAGTTAAGCGCCGCAAAATAAATGACCATCACCAAAACAATAGTCTTTTTAGAAAGACGAAAGCGTTTTCTCCACCAACAAGTATATTCCTTGTAACCTCAAAGCAAGACTATGAAGTCTCTTGGAAATTATTATTCTATCATAACGCAAATCTCTTATGTTTTGCATGTAGCAGAAATCTCGAAAATACCGCCTACGCTTCATCAAATATTATTCCAAACAATTTGGACATTACCCATGGGATTTAAATGTATTTTATGTTACAGTTTTTCTCCTTTCTTTCCTCCCTATAAATTATTTTTAAAAGCATATTTCAAACCCACATATACCATAAACTGCTTCAACATTAACTAAGTTACCAAACAGTTCAACGAGGTTACTTTCAATCTATTACGATCAATAGTTCGCTCTTATACAATGAGAAACTTCAACGCACAAACGTTTTCTCTCATCAAACTCACATCATTAGCTCTTGGAGTTCTCTTATTCACCCAGAAGACCGGAAATTAATCACTCGGACATGTTCCTTGTTAACAGGTCTTTTATGAAGATTCAGTTTCCGAAATGCATAAATGATTAACCCTATTCTCTCGAAATAAGACTCGGCTACGTAGATGATGTTTAGTGCAATAAGGGGGGATTTTTTTTTTTGTAATAAAAGAGAAAGTATTTCATTTCAACTACATATTTGAGTAATATATGGAGCTAGTGTATTTTGTAGAATACAATCTTATCATGAATGAAATAAGCAAACCAGTTAATATTATATAGACTATAAGGATGTTATTTTCATGTGGTTTCATAAAATACTATTGCGCCAGCGATTTTTGAAGATCCAAACAAATTAAAATTTAAAAGGAGTTTTGATTTAAATTTACTTTTAACTTCTGCGCTTAGACACGTTTACACCTTGGAACTTATTCTTGTGATGCTTTTTAAAGTACCCTGTGTATAGAGAGCGGCTTCCGTTAAAAAAGCTTGATGCCCCTATGTGTTAGTTTATACCCTATGAAAATGTTTTTCAACTCTGTGCATGGTGTTTTAAATATCCAATCGACTGTAATTCTGAATGATGGAAACCTATAAACCTATGGAAACCTATATATATATATATATATATATATATATATATATAGCTGTAATATTTTAATGATTAAATGAGCAGAACTATATTTTATGAGTTTCATTAAGTATTCCATTAATTTTATTCTCGTCCCAAAAAGAGGCTAGGTTAAAATGCAACTGATTGGTCAATAATGCAACTAACGTAAGAAAAAAAAGTTTATTTATAAATAAAATTACCATGTGTATCTGAGAATTTCTGCACAAACAGCAGTGTTTTATTGTAAACAGTTAAAAATTTATAAGGTTTTAAAAAATCTACTAATCTATGGATTGTCTTGTAAAATCCCTCTTTGCAATTCCCTGGCAAAACCAACTCTCTAGAAAAAAAGATGTTTTGTATTCAAAATTTTCATTTTTTTCAATTTTTCACAAATGATGCAGCTGGGCACATTAAGGAAAAATAATAATATACGTAAATTTGTTATACTGGCAAGTTCAAAAATGGCTTTTATTTATTTTAGAGACATTGAGGGTTGAATTTCAGAGAAATCGTCATTATGCATAGTTTTCTTTTACTTTTCTTGATGAATCATTTGGTTAATGATTATATAAAAAAAATTATCATTGATAATCAAAATATTTTTGCACAAAAATTGCCAAAGTATTGATTTTTTTCAATAATCATCACCTATTTTTTCATATGAGTTTCCGTTCAAACTATATAATAAAACATTTATAGTTTAAAAAATTAACTTTAAAATATCAAGCATCAAAAGCATTAGAAATAATAAACTTAATATATTTTTTTTCCGTAATCTTTCACCACTAACCGCATGTTTACAACATATGAACAAAGATTCATTTCAAACAAGAGGGGGGAAAATGCACAAAAATGTTAAAAGTAACTTTTAATGAGCAATGAGAGTAACGGCAACCAAATGTATTTATATTTTTATTTTTATAAGCCGCCTGGTTCTCCTTTTTACGCAGTTCGCCTTGTGCAAGCTGATACCTACGGCGGCTGTTTAGCTAACTTGTCAGTCACCTTTTTCGCCAAGTTTGCCACCTTCGGCGGCTGTTTAAATAAATTTGGCAGCTGTATTAATCAATTTATGTCTGTCTTTTTCAATATTAATTTTAATAAAGTATTTTCTATATCTATCTCCAGTTGCGTTTTCCGACATAATTAAAACAAAGATCACTCAAAAAACCGCTTTTTTTTATTTAATTAAACAGCGCAAAAATATCTCTCTCTTTTATTCCCCGTAGTGTGCGAAGAATAGCCTTTGCCAAATAAAAGAAAAAAAAAACCTCGCTGTTAATTAAATGTGAACAACAATGTAACATAACGTACATTTGATACAGAAAAACGTCCAGCCAGGGGGGTGGGAGGAAAGAGAAAAAAAGAAATAAATGGGGGCAATCCCTAAGAAAAGAAAATCAAATAAATAAATAAATAAACATTCTAGCGATTGAAGATTCGATGCCACAGTATCGAATTGAAATTCAGGGTGTGACGTCACACATAAGAGAAGAATCTTTTCTCCGACCGATTCGACTGACGCGTGATAATTTGATGATGTTGTTCTGCATTAAAAGAAATTGTAGAAGAAAAAAACTATTGCATATTTTTGAAAAAAAAAATCTTTCGAAGAGGAGCAAATGTTTTGATTGTTACATAGTTAAATTTTAGAAAAGAAGCTTCTATACTTTTTGAGGGATATGTTAAGCAAAAAACGAAACCCAGAAAAAAGCGCAAAATACAGGTTTTTTTTTCAAAAATTCATAAAAAAAATACAAAAATTAGTCGATATGCTTTAATGTTTTTTTCATCATGTCAGGAATTAAATTTGCTATATTTCTGTACAAAAAATATCTTCCCAGCGCAATTGGTTCGGGTTCTGTGGGGTAAAAAAAAACTAAAAACTGCTAAAAATCACATAAACCATTAAATAATTTTTTTTCTAATTAAAATATTAAAAATCAAAGCCCGTGGTGCATACTCTCGGCAAAAGTTGCACCCGTATACCAAATTTTACCTTTCTTGGCTTTACCGTTTTCCCTGGATGCGCGCCACAAACACACACACAAACATCTTGTTTTATTATATGTATAGATTAGGTGCACCTAATCAGAAATCATAAAAATATCTACTTACATTCCTATTTTTTAACAAATTTATGATGGCTACTACTAAAACTTAAAATTGATTTGTTAGTTGCACCTAGTGGTCATGAATTTTTTTCCAAATTAGCGGATGGGAATAACGTAATATTCTGGAAACAGATTAACTTGATTTCAAATTAGGATACTTGAAGCATTGTAAAAATCTAAGCTAAATATACATTTTAAGGTTTTTGCTTTTCAGGCAGGCATTTTAAAATGGAACTTATGATTAGGGTCAGTAAATGGCAATGTCATTTTAGTACTAATATTAAGCCTCCACATAAATGCACAGTATTTAGCATTTTTTTTAATGCCCCCCCCCTCCCTTTTTTCCACATTGAAAGGGGGAAAATAATAACCAAAAAAATCGAAAACTTTTTCCCCAAGGTTGCTCTGAGATTGGGACATGAAAATACACCTTTCTAGATTTACTCATCCATACTTCTACTTGATATAATTCCTACCTTGTTAAAGATCCTTTTTTTTTTTTTTTTTGTACGTTGATGATGCAAGAGACAACCAGCTACGCCCAACCAAATAACATAAAATACAGTTACGTTAATGGAGTTTTAAATAATGTCTAAAAAAAACTATTCTTAGAAACTTCTAAAACAATTTCAGTACGCTTACTTCTTATATTCCTATAGCAAACAAACCACTAAACCAAGAAGCATGTTTAGAAAAATGCTATGCGCTATGTGTGTGTACTGTGTGTGTGTTCAATTAATAACAATTCATTTTAAAATTCAAATTTCAAATGTAAAAAAATACTGGTTAAACTGTAAAACAACAATAAGGTCTTGCGAAACATCCGATTGAAATTGCTTAGGGTGTAGTGTTTCCAATCCCGCAGTCCCGATCCCAAATTCTATGGAATCCCGCACGATATTTAGCGGGATTAATACTGTGGGAATGAGAGAAAAATCCCGCGGTATATTTCCAATCCCGCAAAGATTTTCTATGCAAACGTGTCCGAATTTTTGCAGTCCATAAAACGAATATTTTAAAAAATATTATCTGAAGTTTCAATCACCTTCCTGTATGAAAGGCAGAAGAATTAAAAAAAAAAAAAAAAAACTTTTTGTCTTATACGGTGAACGGCAGATTTTACCATTCGAGAAAACAAAGAAAAAAAAACAGCATATTTTTCTGAGAATGATTTGGCATTCTCACTCGAGGTTTATCGTATGAACACTAAAACTTTAAAAGAAATTGATATAGTGTATTACAGAGGGCAAAATCTACTGGAGTAACCTAAATGCAATGTTGGAACGCTTCAATAAACCAAAGGAATGCGCTCGAAATTTAAAATACTAAAAGTTCACAATATATATATATATATATATATATATATATATATATATATATATATATATATATATATATATATATATATATATATATATATATATATATATATATATATATATATATATATAATATATATATATATATATATATATATATATATATATATATATATATATATATATATATTTTTTTTTTTTTTTTTTTTTTTTTTTTTTTTTTTGAAGAAGAAGAAGAAATCAATGAAAACCTGACATTTTTTATTTATGCTGTCTAACCTGTAGTAAGTGCCTGTTCAAGTCTTTGTCACTTTGAAGCTAACAATATAAATGTGAATGGTGGCTTAAAAATTTTGTTGGATGAATTAGCTGAGCAATCCTCAATATATTCGGCACGACTCCAAAAGATGTGACAAAAACTTAGATGAAATACTAAATCACTCGCATAGGGTCATTAATTGAGATGCGACTTTGTAAGACTCTACAATTGATGTACGGAATTCAAGATAACGACTAGTTCATGTAACAAAAACAGTTCTTCCCATTCTTTTAAAAGAAGAAAGTCGAACCCGCGGGATCCCGGGATCCCGCGGGACTGAGATTGGCACGACACTGAAAACTCTATTAAAATGCTAAGTTTATTGAATTTCAACATGCCTTTTAATTTTCGTACTGCTAATAAACCAATAATACTTTTTTAACACATTCGGCAAGGCTGGTGAAAAATATATTAAGCAACAGAATTAAAAAAATAATAATAATAATAAGCAATTTTCATAGTACACTCAAAAGGACAAAATAACTTTTCTGGGTCAGAAAGGACATTTTAAGAATTCCTGTAGCTTTCAATTATTCGAAAAAAAAAGACTTCACAAACGAAGAAAAGTTCACTCAAGTCATTTCAAACCAAGCTTTCCCGTTAAGAAAAATATGCATGTTGCAACACTCAAATTTATGATTAAAAGCTTGATATTGATAAATAATTCTCTACAAGATTTCAGTCGTACTTTTCTTCGTTTGTTAAGCATTTTTCGTGTAATAATTTAAAACTACAGGAATATTTAAGATGTCCTTTCTGACCTAGAAAAGGTATTTTGGCTTTTTGAGTGCATTTTGAAAAGTACTTCGTATTTTAAAAAAATGTATTTTCAAAGTTTTTCGTTTTCAAATAAAATTTTATTTTAGAATTTATTTTCTTGCGTTAAGTTTTACCTTCTGATTGAACAAATCATTTAACGAAATTCCGAAGTTTCTTAGTAATCTAGTTGCTGAGATATAAGTAAAAGAATGGTTCACAACGTTTTATTTACTTGTGATAAAGATCCTAATATGTTTCTTTAGTTAGCTCCGTTACCGGTTATTGGTATAGATGAAGATAAAAACCCTAAGTGAATAAATTTCATGCTTGCTTTAAAAAAGCTTTTTTTAAGCGTTAAGTTTAACCTTAAGATTAATTAAATCATTTATGAAATCCCGAAGTCTCTAAGTGATCTAGTTGCTAAGATATTAGCAAAGGCTGGCCTAAGAATTTCCGAGACAAACATGGCAATTATAATAAAAATGCTTAAAAGGGAAAGTTTCACGCATCTACATCTGCAATCTACGCAAGGAAAAAAGAAAACTATGACTCAAACGTGTAGTCAATTGTATTTTCCCGCTTCATGAGTAAAATTTTAGAAAAACATATGATAATTTGAAATACATTACATTGAAATGTTTGTTGTTTTTTTAAACACACAATTTCAAATTTTCGTAATATTAAAAATCAAAAAAGTATACTTCTTCCATTTACATTCTCTATTTGATCCTTATAAAACAAATTATATTTCATCATTATCATTTACTGCTTTTCAATGTTTCACGAATTTAAAAAGGTCAAGGAGCATTTCCAAGCATTGGAGAAACCCTAGATCCCTAGATGTATCTCCGAGTTTTAGCTAATTTAGATATGTAAGGAAATAAAACGCAACGAGACGAAATAAAACTATTTGTGCCAATTGATCATTGAAACATAAATCACGTTTCCGAGCAAAAACGAAACACAAGTTAAAGAACCAATCACGTTTCGGAGCAGATGGAACCAGCAAACTCAATTGTTATCTGGAGAAAATATAACATTATTTTCATTAAAATTTGCATTATTTTCCCAGATCGTAGGAGTTAAAGGAATTTTTTTACTGAGATATTTTAAACAATTTTAGGGTTTTGTTATAGGCATTGATAATGTATTGCTTATGAGAAATTAACAAGCAGTTCTGTCCATAACTAAACGAGCCTACTTTCCCGTATAACAATATCGACTTTCTAGTATCTGATCAATGTTCTCAAAATTAGCTAAAATCGCATATTATTTCAATCATATTTTTTAAAAATATTTTCAGCTGATTTCTAGAAAAAAAAAATGCTTCGCTCATCCAAAGAATTTGATGCGTAAAAAATGAATAAACGAACAAATAAAGTAGCAACACCTTTTAAACAAAGCAGCTAATACATTTTTGTCCCCTAAAGAAAAAAAATCTTTAACCGCTTTCAAAAATGAAAAATTAAAAAAAAAAAAAATAAAATAAAATAAATAAACTCAATCAAAAAAAATGTTTTTTTTTTCTGTTGTCAAAAATAAATAAATAAGTAAATAAATAAATAAACAAATAAATAAATATAAAAATAAATAAATAAATAAATAAATAAATAAAAATAATATACGGTCAAAAATAAAAACAATAAAATGTCAACTTAAAGAAATAACTTTCATTGTCGAAAAAAAAAATTGTCTGCACATACATTTATGCAGAACCATAAAGGTACATTAATTATTCCGCCAAAAACTAAATGCATAAATTAAAACTTTAGAGTGAAAATAAAAATAAATCATATTAACAACAATTATTTCACAGTAAAAACCATGGTGTTTCGGTGACAAGAAACACCTTTTTCAAAGCAAATAAGTGTGAGCTTTTGGATGAAAAGTCACCTTATTTGGTAAAAATACTTAGCCTACAAATAACCAAGTGAAATTTTTATTCGTATATATATATATTTTAATTCTGTCATTTTAAGAATGAAAAACTTCTGTTTTGATTAGTTTCATTATAAACCAAAGGGAGAAACAACTATTTTAAACTAAAGACTGAATTTTAGAAAATGTGGTGTAATGAGGGGGGGATGGATATTTATCATGTATAGAAGTTGATTTATCAGAGAACGATATCATGTATTTGACTTTGCCTCAAAATTGCTCTCATGAGCATTGTTGAATTAAAGAGCATTAAGTTATTTTTTTCCGATCTGTACTATTTTCTGAAAGTAAACTATCTAGTCATTTTGAGAACTCTAACGAAGATTGATTACATTTTCAAATTATTAAACATTGAAATCTTTAAACATCTTATATCTTGAAAAAGTCCTTCAACAGAGCATGGTATCAAATAAAAGCGAATTTATTTTATTGTGTAGTTAAAGAACTTCCTCTTAAAGGTTGTAACTTCGCTGCGTCGTAAATTCCGACTTTCTGTCAAAAAGCAATTTTCGCTTCGCTGATAAAATCAAGTGTCTGAAATAAAATTCTTCCATTTTCACTAAAAGTACATTTATAGCACTTTACACTTGCTTTTGCTTTCCTGCCTAGAGGTGACACGTGTTAAAATGCTTTTTTGGTTTGTAATACAAACTATTCAATATTTTTTAGAGTTAGCTAGAATATTTATACGTAATTCTTTTTCAAGATTTAAGTTTTGAAAAATCAAGTTTTTTCGGATATATTTCAAGTGTGATTTAATCTACTTTTACTGAAATAAAATATCAGACTTTTTTGCTTTGGGCTGCGATTGTGTTCCTATCTGTCTCCACATGTAAGGGGATGTGGAGAAAAGTGAAACGGTTAAGATAACTAACTTTTTTTCAAAATGAACAAAAATTGTTCTAAAAATTATTGAACATAAAAAAGAGCAATATATTTTACAAAAAAGCTTGCATTAAAACATTATTTTGTATTTTTGTCAGTAAGTTTGTGCCTCAAAAAAAAAAGGTGGAATTGTTTCATCTTTTTTTTCTACGTTACAAAGTGAAAAAATAAATATTTTTCTAATTAAGTGTTTTCTATTCAATCATTAAAGATTTTTTTTTTTTTTTTTTGGAAAAAGCGGGTAAATCAAAAAATGAATGAACAAATGAAATTAAAATGAAAGAATAAACTAAAATATGTAAATGAATAAAACAGAGAATTTAAAAGAAAACATGTGAGTGAGTGAAAAAAATAGGGAATTATTAAATGAAGGAATGTACATGAACTAATTAATAAATGAATACGTAGGTCATCTGATAAAAGACTGAATAAGTTAGTGATATGAAGTATTTCAGTTTGACCCATCCACTTTTCCCCACATGGACATGACCATTTATACAAAGTCCTGAGCATACAAATAAGCTCAATATCAAAACGTAACCATGTAACGATGTTGAAGGCCTAGTGGGAGAAATGCTTGGATTATCAAAAAGCCTTTTCATTATTTTCACATTTAAATTGGTCCTGTTAGTGTTTTGAACGCATTGTCTTACCATCTTTAAAATAAAGAAAATGTATAACATTCTGAATAATGTATAAAGTTAAAGCTGAAAAGTCATGAAGACATCACTATATGATTGCAAGCTATAAGATACGAATCCATTACTTAATTAAAAATGAAGAGAGATCAGAAAAAATGAATCAGAGCAAAAAAGGAAAAAAAAATGTCCATATAAATACAATTCTGAAAGAAAAAGGATAAAATTCTGCTACTTTTTATAGATTTATTTGTTTTTCACAAAGTTATTTATTCACAATAAGCTTCAAAACGTTCAACACAAAATTTACTCGGCTCGGTATAAAACAGATTTTTCTATCCGCATGATAATCCGATGCTCGACTAATGCTCAAAACTTGTTAGAATATTTGTTAGAGAGTAGCATCAATTTGGTATGACTGTTGGTTCTCCATTTATTACTCGTTTTGAAGAAAGGGCACTGCGTAAACGTACCCAATGCGTAAACGTGCCCCTGTCTACCCTTATGTCTACACAGTTTGATCAGAAGAGGATATTAAAATTCGATCACGTATTACTATATTTTTAACCACGATTTCGTAATATTAATAGAAAACACATGTTTCTACCAGAACATCTCGCTTATTTACTTTTTTATAAAAAAAAGGAGCAACGTATTTTGCGCTAAATTGCTTCAGAATTTGTTGTATTTGCAGTCCCAATATTGCATCAGAAAAATGTGTATTAGTATGCTTCATGTCATAACTACGTTCTTTTTCTTGTGGTTATTCCTTCTGCAGTTAAATTGAATTACATTTATTTCTGTGGGATTCCAAGTCTGAACATAAAGAATGCGATCTACTGCTAAACTTGAGACTTATTTTTGTTATATTATTCTTAATGTACAACCTTATTACGTAAGCAAATATGCGTTTACTTTTCGTTTGCAATAATAGCTTTTCCGTTTGCATTCTTTATAAGAAGGATATGAATTGTTTGCGGATTTTATTTGGAGATATTTAATTTCTGAGTTTATTGTTATGGATTAATATTTGAGTTTAAATAATTTTATTTTTTGTATACTATACTAGCTACGTCACGCGGCATTGCACAGTGTACCTTGAAAATAAAATGTATGTCTAGTGACGCGTGTTCCACACCTGGTTTGACCAATAGTTAAATCTGCTAAATTTCCGGACAGATTGCGGAAAAATACCCAAAGAGAAAAACTATTAATCCCCTCGTTTACAGGAAAAGTAACAAAACAAAAGCCAGAATTTTATTTATTCTTACCCCAGAAAAAATGGCAACATATCTTTCTTCTGAAAGCTTTAATAAAAATTTTAATGAAAGTATCGGTCAACACTGATCGTGATCGACAGTGGCATACTAACTGAAAGTTTACCTAAATTTTAATGCGATATTAGTCAAAAAAAGTTATAATTCACGTTTTAATTGCCTTGGAACATCGTAACAAATTACACACATACAGTAAAGCCCACTTGTTGGAATATTGGTTAAAAGAATATCCCGCTTATTGTAATATATTTTACAAGTACTAAACCTATGTAAATTGTTATTTTGATCCCGGATAATGAAATATCACGCTTATTAGAAAATACGTTTTCGGGGCAAATTGGTTTTTCCAGTAAGCCAGTTAGACTATAGCTACACACACATATATAACATATAAATTCTTTGTTTTATTTATAGGTTTAAATGTTCGGATGATCATTTATCTAGCACAGCAATAACTTTCAGCATTGTTGAAATAATAATGAAATTCGCTTTTAGCAAAAAAACTATCGCATATAATTGAATTCAATGTAATTTTCATTATTGTGCCTAATTGCGCCCTGGATCAAGTTACACCTAATTTGTTTGAATGACGTGCAGTCGGAGATAAAGCTTAACTTTGATGCAATCTTGTTTTATGGGAGCTCTGCTACAGCTCATTTGATAAATCAGATCATAAATATTTTTGTGCGACTTGTAATGGGAAACACATTAGGAAAAGTGGAACTACTGTAATAGTGGAGTGAATGGGATAACTGAATGTATGCCGAAATAAAGCGTTAAAGAATATATCTAGCTTGTTCAAAATATTTAGTTTCGTGCTTTAAACTAATCTAATATATACACGTATCAAGCAATAACTTATCACGCTTCATTTTGGCAAATTCAGCTGCTTTATTTCTCTTATAAACTATCCCCTAAAGTGAACTGACAATTGACCTAGGCATATAGAATAAAAAAAAAAAAAAAAAAAAACAAATATAGAGCTAAGTCACATCTCCCCATAAATCTCTGCTTTTAAACTAATGCCAGAAGTGAATTTAAGAGCAATAAAGAAAATAGGTCATGTAATTCACATCACTCTTTTTACAGCTTGCTTTGAATAAAAATATCACAGGAAATGAGACAGAAGAACATGCAACCAGAAAGAGCCTCACAGTTGAATCGATTATTGCAGAAAGTGAATAAGTCACATTTTTTTTTCAAAATTGAGTTAGTTGTGGTTTTTCCGTGCTTGTATGTAGAGACATCGTCTAGTGTACCAGGGAAGTCAATTCTTGCACAACAAAGCACTTTATTTAGAGGTAACATTTTTCGTTTAGTGCAGAAAGGGCGTAAGTCCCGGACTTATGCCCTTTCTGCATTAAACAGGAAAGAAGAAATAGTAACATGCAATTGCAAGATCATAGAGGAACTACATTTTTTGGCGTGATGAAGTTAAAAAAAATACTCCTTTGATCTAACATAATTTTGGTAATGGTAGATTCGTCAGTTCGGGGGGGGGGATTCGAAATCACGGGATCAGAATGGAATTCGCTAATTTATCAGGGGTTTTATTTACTAGGAACTACTTTTTCTCTAGGAACTGCGAAAAAACTGCATGCTTTTAGTGAGACGTACGCTGGTCAAAATAAGAGCAACACTGCAGGTGACTTTTTCTAGAAATAACACTGAAGAAATTTAACAAGATTGCTGATGTCTTTCCTCTGAGAGGACATTTGTTTGTCCTTCGCGACCGGAATCTTGAGACAGTAAAACGAATGTGCAACGAATATGACAGATTATTACCATGTGAAATCCAATCTCTTATAAGTGAAATCCTGAAATTACATCAAATTTCACCGTCAAATCTCTTGAAAACAATGAAATCTGTAACGGCTTACAGGTACCCTTTTTTTTAAGAGGACTTATCTCCCAAATTCAGATTTCGGAAGAAGATTTTACTGGGAGACAAATGTTTTGAATTATCAACATTTATTATGCTTAAATATTCGATAGAACATCAAAGGAACGGTTTCTGGCTAGCTATTTTACAGACGGCTTTCAAGAGAATATTGCAAAGTTACGCTTGTGGGCGTAACTTGACTTACCTTTGCAGATATTGAGTATAAAGGGAAAATTTTCTTATTGTTGAAAGAAATAACAAATATCAAGATGATTGTTCAGGGAAATTTTTAAAAAAGTCATACTAACATGTACATCGAACTTGGTACACAAAACTAGACAAGAGAAGGATAGAAAAAAAGATTTCCCTGGAGGATGTATATGCGATTTTCTTTTCACCAAATAAGTCACCAAGTTGGCGAAAAAACTTGGCGACCAAAAACTTGGATATATATTGTCAAATGTTCACCAAATTATAACATCACTTGAGTTTGCATTAAATTGAACACTTGATTTTATCTCAAAAAGGTGCAAAAGACCCCATTTCGAACATCCGAATGCAACTGAAAAAGGAGGAGCACTAGACTCCGCTCAGAGAATATGTGTGAAATTTAAACATTCTACGGCATACCGTTTTTGAATTATGCGAGATACGCACATACATGCGTACATACCGACGCAACAGAAAACTCGTGGTGACTAACACAATGATCGTCAAAATGGATGTTTCAGACGTTCATATGTTCTCAGGTATATATGTCCGTGCGGTCCGGCCGAAAAAACAACTCTGTATTCCTTAGGGGTGAGCAAAATGGAAATTTGAGCTGGTGTTTGAATTTGTATCGGGAATGCATTGCTTACTTTACTATATAAAAGGAAGTAATAAGAATGAATAATCCTTCCTTAATGATATTACTTTTACAGTTAATGTCTAGATAACACCACATATTTGCGGTATAGCAGTGTAAGCCGAAATTTTTAATTCAACCGAACGACTAAAATGCTAACTCGTTGAGTTGAGTTCATGTTTTTATTAGTCCAAGAGCCGAGGGCCGCCAGACCTAACTTATTTTCTAAGTAACAACATGTGTAGGACAGAATAGAGTTAGCATGTACTTTGAACGTACGCGTAATCATTAACTTGGACCGAGGGCCAATTTGCAGGTACTGGGTACTGAATGTACGAAAAAACAGTGCTAATCTAACTTATTTTCTAAGTCTCAATTTTTATATTATGATACTCAAAGAGCTATTCCAACACATTTTGTAAGCTGCCAGACCAGTAGCATGGGCCAAACATCCCGCCAGACACAGTTAAAACAACCTACCAAACTGCAAGACAAGTCCCATGGGCACTAATGGCTGCCAGTGGCACAACCTTACTTATTTTCTAAGTCTCAATTTTTATATTATGATATTCAGGGAACTGTTCCAAAACATTTTGTAAGCAGCCAGACCAATCGTATGGGCCAAACATCCTGCCAGACACAGTTAAAACAACCTACCAAACTAAGTCTCAATTTTTATAGTATGATACTCGGGGAACTATTCCAATGCATTTTGTAAGCAGCCAGTCCAATCACATGGGCCAAACCTCCCGCCAGACACAGTTAAAAAAACCTACCAAACTTCCAGACACGTCCCGTGGGCACTAATGGCTGCCAGTGGCGCAACCTTACTTATTTTCTAAGTCTCAATTTTTATATTATGATATTCAGGGAACTATTCCAAAACATTTTGTAAGCAGCCAGACCAATCGTGTGGGCAAAACATCCCGCTAGACACAGTTAAAACGTCGCTGTGAGTACGAGCGCCTGAAATATCAGCACTCAGAAAATAAGTAAAGTTTTCACTGTTTTTGCGAACATTCAGTACCCAGTACCAGAAATTTGGCCCTTGGTCTAAGTTAGCAGGCATAACTGAGGGACCTGATGAAAAAACGTTAAATGTGGTGAAAACGAAGATTCGGGGGACGTAAAATCGGGGTTTCACTGAAACCCTATTTCAGATTTTTTTACTAGGTTTTCTGCTTTAACAATATTGCTTTTTCAAAGCAGACGATATTTTTTTAGTTCCTAAGCACAAGAATAATAGCGTCGCGCTCGTACTCAGGAGCGACATTTTAACTGTGTCTGGCGGGATGTTTGGCCCATACGATTGGTCTGGCTGCTGACAAAATGTTTTGAAGCAGTTCCCTGAGTATCATAATATAAAAATTGAGACTTAGAAAATAAGTAAGGTTGCGCCACCGGCAGCCATTAGTGCCCACGGGACGTGTCTGGCAGTTTGGTAGGTTGTTTTACCTGTGTCTGGCGGGATGTTTGGCCCATACGATTGGTCTGGCTGCTGACAAAATGTTTTAGAACAGTTCCCTGAGTATCATAATATAAAAATTGAGACTTAGAAAATAAGTAAAGTTGTGCCACTGGCAGCCATTAGTGCCCTTGGGACTTGTCTGGCAGTTTGTTAGGTTGTTTTAACTGTGTCTGGCGGGATGTTTGGCCCATGCTACTAGTCTGGCAACTTACAAAATGGTTGGAATAGCTCTTTGAGTATCATAATATAAAAATTGAGACTTAGAAAATAAGTTAGGTTAGCACTGCTTTTTCGTACATTCAGTACAAAGTACCTGCAAATTGGCCCTCGGTCCAAGTTAATAATTACGCGTACGTTCAAAGTACATGCTAACTCTATTCTGTCCTACACATTTTGTTACTTAGAAAATAAGTTAGGTCTGGCGACCCCGGGCTCTCCGTCTATATCAAAATTTTTTCAAAAAAACTCAAAATTGATATTTTTTTGTTTATTTTTAGCCAATATCTTTGAAATAAGTCTTTAAAATAATGATATGTTTATGAAGTTAAATAAATTGTTAAGGAAGTAGTAATGCACTTTAAAAATAACATCGAGAAACATAACATATAAGGTTAAGAGTATTTTATTATTATTATTTTTATTATTATTTTGAAAGAATCTGTATTATTTTGAAAGGATAACAATAAAAACTTTTTTCTGCTCTCTAAAGCTTAATGTGAGATAAAATTTGTCACGCTTACTATTTCTTTGTAATTGACCATTCGACGACTGATGTTAACCTTTGAAAGTCGTGAGTCAACAGAAAATTAAAGTCCAGCGGTAGTAATTTGAAAGGGATTCTAAGTTTATTGATACAAGAAAGCCTGGAATCACTTCGGAAGAATTGTTTCGGGAAATTGTGACTTGACATCAAAACTGCCATTGCTCCAACTGCTTTCTGAAATCGTTGGTAAACAATGCCTTGGGCACTTCCTTTTCCCGACTGAAATGTTACTACTTATCTTTGGAGAGGAAGGGAATAAAATGGACTTAGTTAAAGTTGGTGTTTGGATTGGTAATATGTTATAGTGAACTTTTAAGAAGGATTTGAAACAAATGCTTAAGTGACTTTCAAATATACAGAAGTCTTGCTTTCAGTAAATGTCTAAAAGATAGTTTGAAATTATACCGCAAAGAGTTCATAAAAATCAAAGTATTGACTATTTTGTCTGCAATTTATGTGCGTGTTTTTATTTTCTTATTGAACCTTACTTCCTAAGTAGATAAAAATAAACATTAACTTAAAAGAACATTACGATATACAGTCTATAATGCTTAATGGAATAGCCATTTTGCCACGAAAAAATATTCTAATAAGCGGGATATTCCAATAAGCGAGATCAAACAACACATTACATTGGTTTGGGATATTGAAAATGTATTATATTAAGCGGGATATCTTTTTAACCGATGTTTTGATAAGCAGGCTCGACTCTACAGTCAATTCTTTTAAAGTTACATCAAGCATATTCATTAATAAATACTTATGTTTCTTTTTTTTTTTTTGAGAAATGCACTGCTATTAAGAAAAATCGGTAAGTCGGAGCATGTAAGTTGATTAACTTACTGAATATGCATACTACCACAAAAAATATATGGATCCAGAAGAAAAGAGACTGTTATCATGAATTTTAACATGTATGCAGTGTATGAGGAGATAATAAATGATTACGAATTCCGATCAAAAATCGTTTTTAATAATAATTGGCATTATTTTGATTTATGAATAAAATGGTTTCGAATCAGTAAATAGTATTCAATTTTGCTTATTTGTTTTCCGCTGAAAAAAAGTGCGATAAAAAAAGTCAAATTTCAACATTTCTCAAATGGCAGTATTGAATTCAACACGTGTTTCTTCAAGTGCCTCGAAAAACTCATTTCTGGCAGATACTGCCCACGGCAGTACTGCCATCTGTAACAACCGAAACATGACATGGATCGAATGAAGAATGTCAAATATGACCCTCTGCGGAGAACAAGGCCATGGTTTTGGCAGTCGGGTATCAAATTAACCAAAATTTCGGGATGGTAGCAGTTGTCTTTCAAGTTTGCCTCAGACGTGATTCATAATCGGTCAACAAACCAAAAATTTGAGAGCAATAGCATTTCAAGCAAAAATATTGTATAATGGACTGCGTGACTTTTGAATCACCCTGTATCACTTTACAATCCCGAAGAAATTAGGTTTTTTTTTTAAATTTAGATAACCACGTACATGCAGTGTACATAATTTCAGAATATCCGGTGCTAACCGCATTGTGATAACTTATCTTCGACTTAGATTGAACCGTAAGCAAGACAAAGTAACGATTCCCTGACAACGATCGACAGGCGTGCGTGATGCAAGGTTAAAACCAGGCAAGATTAAAACCAATCGACAGTATTTTTCAATTTCTTATTCAATAAATTCAATATCTACATCATTTTATCCTAACAGAATCTTCCCTCCCCATATTAATCTACCCACGTAATCTAGTTTTTTTAATCAACTACAAAGCAAGGATGGAATATCCATAGCTTTATCCATACTACTTTTAAAATATGTTTTTTAATTTAACAAAAATATACCACGTTCAAAACGTCATTTTACAGTAAAATGGATTTTCATTATTAGAAATACAACCCAGATTCAGAATTTTTTTTTTTGGGGGGGGGAGCTTAATTAATAGAATTAATAATTAACAGAATATAAGAACGAATTACATATTTAAATCAACGCGCCGTCTTTATTAGACTTTAAACTTTACCTAAAATTTCATATTAACTTAGTTAAAAACTATGTTAGGTAGAATTATCTAAAAGTTTATAGTGATGATACTTTACATCATCACTATAATTGAATCAAAAAATAGATTATTAAAATTTCGATGGGAAAAAAACATTTTCAAACGACATTATTTCTGTATTTTGCAGCGTCATTTTTTTTCAAGAATAACATCTTTAATCATGTCAGATATAAATTCCACCAGCAGTTTACTTTCAAGGCTACTGATGCTGTTTCCATACCCACTTAAATGCAGCAATGATTTAAATTTTGTTAGCGAGCAATAGGTCTTGAACCTTTTTAGTTAGGTTTGGCAATGGCATAAATTTTCGATGGCATCGAGATCGGTAGATTTGCTTGGCCAGTTTAATATCAAAATCCTTTTCTGCTTAAAATCTGAGTCGATTTAGAGATTTTGACACGGAGCGGAATCTTGCAGAAAGATTAATATGTCTCTGCTGTGCCTCAGAAAAGAGTATCGCGCGGTAATCTTGTATATCTTGATAAACAGCGGAATTCACACATTGTTTTAAGATACATACACTTATTCAGTTTCAGCAACTCTCATGCATCACCACACCATAAAGGATGTCCCAATTTGGGAGAACGTCCTACACAAGACTTTTCAAGCACTTCACTTTTCTTATGCCTAACCCGAACCACCTCTTTCTTCAGCAGACATTTCAAATAAAGATTCATCACTGAATAAAATACTTTGTCAGTCTTGTTGCACCCAGATGAGCTTTTCTTTGCTACAGGAGAGTTGGGCACGACTCTGCTTCATGCTCTAGTTTGATTTTACTTCAAAGACCGCAATTACAATTGCAGTTAACGCAATTGTCCAAATGTAGTTGGTTTGGACACGATAACTACAGATTCTTTCTAACACTAATGGACGTAAGAGGCATTTTTAAGAATAATATTGTGGACGATTCACTTCAATTTACGTTCATTTCTACCTGTTGTTTCAAGCTTTTTACCTCATTTATTTCAGTTAATTTTGTGATTGACCGATTCTTCTATATTCTTGTAAAATTTTTGAGAACGTAGGTAGTAAATAGTTATTTTAATCAGAGATTAACTGTTTTTTTTTTATTTTTAAACAATAATGCAATTAGCAACTTCCTTGCTTTCGATTTTATCTCGTTGACTACTCATTTTAAGCAAAAACATGAGGCAACATTTCCCGGTTACCAAGCTTTATACTTGTCGCATCCGACGCAGTTAACTAGTATGAAAAAAAAATCGCTAATTTTCAAATTCACATTAAATGAATTGAGTATTCTAATTTTTCGACACATATAAAAACTCCACATAATTTTCAAATGTGTTAACGACCCTTAAATTTAAAAAAAAAACATTTAAGTTTGTTTAAAATGCTACCATGTTAATTAATAACATGTTTTACTTTGTTTAATTAACAAACATTAATTTTATCCGATTCAATGACAAGTTTTGCTTAAACAGTTCTGCTCTTCTATTTTTTGGATTCTTCTTGTATGACTAACGAACTGCTGATAATAAAAATATATAAATAAATGCAGCATTTTTTGCCAAGTCTTTTTTATCACCTCATACAACTCAATAGACCTGACATCAGTGATTTAAAATCCAAATCAATATGAAAATATACAAAAAGTGTATTTCTTTTCATCTTTTTTTTTTAAGAATTATCAAGTGGTGTTTTTTCAGCAATCTTTAAACTTCCAGCTGATTGAATAGTCATAAAGTGAGGTTTAAAAATTGCTCTCGAAAGAGAATAAAAAAAGAAAAATACTTTGACCTCAGGGTAAATGTTTACGGAAGTAAAGAATGTCCTATTTGAGATTGCACTTTGTGACTTTAAATTTAGAACACGTTTTATGACAGAAGTTAAACTTTTAGGAAAAGAATATTTTATAAAGTGGCATGAGTTTTGAGCGAAAATCATTCAAAATCAGTAAAGAAAAGGAAGAATTTTTTTCTTTTTTCAGCAACCTTTTCCCCTCTTAAGTTAAGAGTAAAAATCCAGTTGTATTTCTATTTGTATTCGAAAAAATACTACTCGTATTTTTTTTAATTAGAACTTACGACGATGTCTGCTTCCTATTTAATGTTTCTTAAAAGTTACTTTCGAGTATTATCGATCACGGGTTAGATTTAAAAGTCCTAGGTAGGAGCAGAAAAACAATTTTCTTTACAACGTGCGGAAAAGCAGCTTTTTCATGCACGCACATCACCATAAAATGAAACTTCAGCAAACAAGCATTGTAAGGTATTTAGAGAGACAAATCATTGATGGGGCCATATCGTGTGTGGGCACAGATATCGTAACTGGTTTTAAAAAGGCGGAAATTTAAAATTACTTGAAAAAAAACTGTGGGTAAATTATTGAAATGAATTGCTTGTAAATTGTATGGAAATGAGTGTCAACATTTTTTTTAACTCTTAAATGGACCATTAAGTGATTGGGTGAATGTTCGGGAGAAGCTTTCAAAAAGGAGCCAAACTGTAAGAGGTTTAATGTGGTGAACTTTATCTCAATTAAGTCATGTTTACCTGAAATTTGAAAATATATTGTTCTAAAATTTCAGAAAGCTTGGCACTACGGTACATATGGTAAAGCATCACACTACACATGGCAAATCAACAACTACTTCGCTTATCAATGGCAACTTAGTTGCCATCGAAAAATCTAGAACCGGTAGCCATATATGTAACGTGGATATAAGCTCCATTGGGGTTTATTTTAAAATTAAAATTTTCTTAAAAAGAGGAAATCTAAGAACTTAATATAGTAACTAAAATTATGACGTAACCTTACAGAACACGAAGAGTGTGTTTTTATTCTTTTATACACTGGAGTACATGTGATAAAAGAAAACAAATCTTAAAAATTTCATCGAAAAGGTTCTTTTTACTTCCTTTTACAAAAAAGGAAGTATTGCATTTGCAAAAGAAATTTCACTCAAAAAACGGCCTTAATTCTCATTTTGCTCATCCAAGAATGAATATTGAATTTATTTTTTTTTCAACCCGACCACACTTAGAAATATAACTAAGAACGTATAGACACTCGTAGTATCCATTTCGACGATCCCCGAATTAATTGCAACGAGTTTTTTCGTGACGTCCGTATGTACGTATGTATGTGTGTATCAACACTTATATGCATAACTTAAAAATGGTATGTCCTAGAAAGTTGAAACTTGGTACGTAGACTCCTAGTGAAGTTTAGTTGTGTACCTCCCGTTTTGGTTGCATCCGAATGTTCCAAAGGGGTTTTTTTACACTTTTTGGAGGTAAAATCATTGTTAATTTCAATGCAAACTCAAGTGGTGTTATAACTTGGCAAACACTCGCAATATATCGCCAAGGTTTTGGTCGCCAAGTTTGGTCGCCAACTTGGCGTCACAAATTTGGAGGATTTTCTTTTTTTTAAATCTGGTATTAATTTGGCCATATTTACTGAATTACGCTTTGAATCACATTAAAACTTGCAAATGGAGATGATTTATCAATATAAAACGTTTTCTTTGCTTCAGTTCGCAACAAACTTGGGGTTAAGACATTTAAAGTGTTTCTGTACTTACTTCGAGGCATTATCATTAAATTGGAGCAAAAGGAAGTCATGTAATGCACACATCAGCTCGTTTTTTTTTTTTTTTTTTTTGCTTTTTTTTGTGGATACGGTTTTAACAAATATCAAATTTCGATGTTTATTGCTTCCAAAATAGCCCTTGATTTAGTATCAAGGCAAAAAGTAGATGCTACAGAAATCAAATAAGTTGTTAACCGATGCTTTAAAATCGTCACCGTAGCTTCTTTTCTGTTAGTGTATCTAAGATGGTGCATATACAGCATATTCTTGAGGAGAGGCGATTTATTTGTGATTTTAGCTTTGTCCTAATACTTCACTCCCGGAGAAGGGACAGTTAAGTCCCTCTGACTGTGAGATTTATGCTGTAGTTCGATTTCTGAACGCAAGGAATGAATTGAACTGAAATTTATTGTCAAGTAAAGGATAAGAACGGTGAAGACAAGCTAAGGGATGGAATAGCGAGAAAGTGTGTTGAAATGTTTAATGGAAGTCATTTCAGTCAGTTTCAAATGTCCACGAAGAAGGTGGGAATGCCCAGTCTTTTTTATAGTTTAAGTCTTATAGTAAAAATAAAATGTGAGGGTTTTTTTTTTTTTTTTCAAAATGGTATTTTACTCCCGAACACTTTTTTTATATGAACTCACACAACGAATCAGTACCACGACTCGTTTCATAACTACTCAATCACTTTCAAAATTATGGAATGAACTCAGAGATCATTTACAGAGCATCGAGGCATTAAGAGACCTGATATTGAGCTTTATAACTTTTTATAATTGCATTCAAGTCAGGGATTTTATTTGTCTACTACTGATTCTAGACCTTACATCTTTATGCTCGTTCTAGTTTAGATGAGAGGGGGGGGGGGTTCAAAAAAATCTTAATTATTTTTTAATACGTTTTTCTTAGAAATATATAAAAACTACTGAAGCTGACCATGCTTGTCGAGAGCAATGAAATTAAAGAAATGTACCCAAGATAGTAGCAAAAAAAAAAGTTTTATTCACAGAACACTATTTTACTCCTATCCTTTTTTCTTCCTTTCCTTTTCTAAAAGTATATATTTCTTTACAAGTTAGTATCAAAAAGAAAGAGACTCAACTATTTTCTTCGTTTATTTTTTTCCTTACCTCTTAGAAAATATTTGCCCTAATTTATGAGAAGAAAGGGGATCTCGTAAAATAAATTGACCTCGGAAATTCTTATATACAACCACTTAAATGCAAGGGATATAAATGGAAAAATCTTGTAGCTAAAGATTTCTGATTTCATCATTTTCTTGCCACTTTCTTTCAAACATTTATCTTTTGGCAGATGAGGTGTTATGTATTTTTCTGCTTTCAAATTGTATTAATCTCTAAAACATTGGTTTATTTAATTGCTTATTTTTATGATTGTCTTTTAAAAATACATTGTATGCTTAAACGTCCCAATTTAATTATTAAATGTAATTCACAAAACATGTAGAAATAAAGCTACCATCCGTTGTTGTAGCTACTATTTGTTTTTTCTCTTCAATTAAAGTGTAATGTATGTCTTTCCTAAAAGAATATTAATTTGGTTGTTTATCATTGAATGTAGGTAACATCCTTTAATAAACATATACTTTATCATTTAATCTTTTTCTTTCGCCTTCTCTGAAACATTTATCTTTATGAAGTGCTATGTGTTTTCTTATTTAGTTAATGGCGTTAATCACTAGAGGATCATTTTCTTTATTTGTTTACTGGTCTGTCTGACTTTTACACTAACTAGACAGCACAAAATAATGAGAATAGTAAAACGTAAACGAGAACAGTTTATAGGAAATTAAAGCTGTATGGGGTTTTTTTCTTTACTTATTTATATTTGTTTCAGTGAATGCTTGGAAGACGAAAATACTTTTTTATTTATGTTTTCAACAAAATTCGTTGGTGTTTACAATTAAGTTGTCGTAGTGGAGGGTTTAATTGGAAATTTCTCTCTAGATAAAGTAACGTTTAATTTCAAATACGATCACACAGAACTTTAGACAAAATGACATTTTGATATAGCAAACGGTAGACTTGAATAGAAATAATATGCAGGGATTGTGGGATGTTTATGTGGGATTTAATTCCCTTAGGATATGAATAAAAAATGTAACGTAACTTCTTCTTATAAGTATCAAATATAAAATGTGTCAACTATGCTCTTTTTTTTTTTTTTTTTTGAAATAGGATGCAAATTATCTACATTTTCCTTCGTGTTGGAAATAATTTTTTTCTGAAAAATGCATTGCTGTCTGCCCGAATTGCTTTCAAAGTGATGTATCCCTTCAAGCATAAAGCGAAAGCAATTGGATAAGTATAAAACGGTCATCTTCTGCGAAGAACATAAATCTGGCAGGTCTAATGTTGATGCTTCATCCTCAGCTGTTACAGTTGAGGAAGAAGATATGCAGTATCATCTGTCAGTTGGAATGTAAATGCATTGTGACAATAATTTGCACTGAGAAATAGTACATGAGCTTCTTTTTCGACAGATAACAAATAAACATAACTCCAATTATTTTTACATTGTTGTTCATCTGTAAGCTACTTATTTTTTGTCATTTTTAGATAATTGATTTCAAGCAAACTATTTGCATTTGCAAATCGCATGTTTTTTTTTCTTTCTTTTGAAATCAATGCACGTTTCTAAAAATATCCGACAGCTAGAATTGTAAATTCAATGTCTAAAAATATAGGTTCTGTGATTTAATGACTTTTGAAATACAAAATATTATTTTTGAAATGAAAATAATTTAAATTTTGAAATAAGTACGACCAAAATTCAACGAGATATGAAAAGCAGCGTTTTGTAACTTACACAACTTTACACTCGCCGTCAGTAACACCTTTTGGGGGAAAACATAGCAGTTAACAAGTGTTTAAAATTACATGTGATGTGTTCAGAGTGTTTTTTTTTTTTTTTTTTTAAATTGTTCGAGGTTTCGCAGTGTGTTTTTGCGTATCATGGCATATCATGTGCATGAATTTTTTAATAGCAATGAAAAATATAAATACCATGTTTTTTTTTTTTTACTTTGACAGCCTGTCATTCTTCTGGAAGGGCGATAAGTTCCAATCTCATCTTCTGTATGGTCCCTGAAATCTTTGAGCTGGAATATGTCCTTGAGTTTTGGCAGCACAAATGTCGTTTTTTGAGTCAGTAATAGTTTTCAAAGGAAATTATTTCTCTAAGCATAAGTTAAGGAACCTAAAGCCATTATACAAAGTAAAATTCTGTATTTTTTGACTCATTTTTATTTTTGCCTCAAACTTTCAAAACTCCACATTTGATTTTGAGAATTTTTGCAATAAGAAGTATGCATCTGGGACTAACTATTGCGAAAAAAGAGGAATTGCAGGTTAAAACGGAAAACCCTGTATATCTAATTTTCTAGGTTATCAAATCATAGGGGGAAAATGGCACACAAATAAATTTTTCTCTCTAAATTCTTTTGAATTTTGCTACATACATTAGGTTTTAAGAACACTAAAAAAATTGTTATGCTAGTAAACTACAGTAAACCACGTAGAAACAAAATCTACCGTAAAAAAGAGATACGATAGTTTTGACATCTCTTTTCTGTAATAACTTTTGCTGCATTGTTGCCTGGTAATCAAACACTGCTAGTTGAAAAGGCTTAATCATCAGTCAGGTCTAATGATATCGATGAAGACACAATATAGTGAATTTTTATTATGCTAAATCAAAAATAGGGAACACTTTGCGGCACCCCTTGTCTGTTCCTACGGCACCCAGTTTGAGAACTCCAATTTATTCCATTTCTCAACAATGATAATTTAAACATATATATATATATATATATATATATATATATATATATATATATATATATATATATATATATATATATATATATATATATATATATATATATATATATATATATATATATATATATATATATATATATATATATATATATTGCGCCTTATATGATTAGCTAAGTAGAAGAACTGAAGTAAAGCATTTCCATTTGAAAATACTAACACTCTAAAATCATTATCTTGATGCCTCAATTACCATATATTGGAAAATCTCGAGGTACCGCTTCACTTAGAAATTTCAGCCAGTCAAAGTTCTTTTCACAATTCAAATGTTTAACAATAAATGCATTAGTAAACTTTAATACGTAATGATAGTTATTACGAAAAGAAAATGTTGTTAGTTTTATTTATAATAATATACGTGAAAAGGATTTAAGAGAGTGAGCTCTAACAATAAGTTCTCTTAAATTAAAATGTAGTGTTTAAAAGTAAATAAAATTTAGACGGTGAAAATATCGAAGTTTATAAACGATGCATTCGGTTAAAAAAGTGGGTAAGTAATAACGTGTCTAATACTTCAGAATGCTGCAGTACGTATTTTTTTTTCCTGAACAAAAGCTGAAAGTTTGATACTTAAGTGTCGAATTAAACCACACGCGTTCAGGTAATTGAACTTTTTGTAAAACCTTTGCTAGAATTAGATCAATACTTCATACGGCAGCTTATGTGTTGTATTACTTGAATAAGTACTTGAGACGAAACTATTTATTTTTATTGACTCTTTTAATGATACTCCATCTTTTTTAGTTAAAATTTCGAACTTCTTAAAGCCATTGACAAATTTGGAGAGCCTTTTGGCCTCTTATAAACTTTAATTCTTTGGGTTTTTGTTTGTGATGTAATGAACACATTTTAAGTTTCTGTTGAAAATATTTTAATCATGATGATAATCATTCTTCTTCTTTCAGTTTACGCGACTGCTCTATACAAAATCCATGTAATTCAAAAATAGAAACCACAAACTGTTTTAAAATCCTTTTGACTTAACAAAAGTGATAAAAAATAGCACAATGTATTAATTTCACCTTTCGGAAGAACGTAAAAGCAGAACTATAAAAGTGGGCGACTTTAAATAACAAACACGTTTAAACGGACTTAAAACTAGTTTGTAAGATAGTTTTTATCTAGATGTAATTTATTGAAAAAAAATAAAAAGTTGAATTTATTTTTAAGCCAGGGTTATATACTAGTAATTGACCACTCCAATACAAAAATGTACTAAACAAGGAGAAATCTGTAGATATTCCTTATCTGATTACAAGAACCTATTTCTAACATCCCACGAAACGCCCAGTTATTATTTTTAGTTGTAAACAAAGTTTCGATTGACGTCAGGCCGATACGCTTACAATTAAATCTGTAAAATTTGAAAATCATGTTTCGTATTAGTGAGAATTGAACTGAGATGAATTGTATAATCGTATTTCTCAAGTTTAAGCATAGCATAACATGAAAAATAAGCAATTCAAACGAGTAGGCGGTTATACGCGCTGCTCTATAACCATCGTCTGTTAGAACCATCGGGCCACAATAAGATGGCTAAAACTGTTGGTCTTTACAATGCTGTTTATAACAGCGGTATTTAAGCAGAATGACGGAAGCTGTAAACTTTAGCGGGAGCCTTAATAGAAAGCAAGAGTTCTGCGCGGACTCATCTACTATACGCACAATTAGTGGCCACTGCTTCAGTAGTGGCCACTTTAAGGTTTATATTTGAAAATTAAGGATTCCAGGTCTCCCAATGGATTCAAATTTACAGTAAGTAGAGCTCAGACTATTTTGTAGTGAGCAGTTCAAGAAGGAGTAAGTAGAGCATCATGGAAAAATGGTATCAATTATTAGTAAGTAATTAGTAATTAGTATGGTCGTTTGGACTGTTCACGTTTTTTCAGCTGTCTTCTAACGCTTTTGCATAACAAGGTAAAAAAAAAAATGTGTTGTATTATGAATAGAACAATGCTCAAAAATAATGTTTTTAGAGCTGTAACCATGTTATGAAATGTAAAAAATAATTTTTGAAACGTTTTTAACTCGAAATAGTTGTTTTCTTGGCTGACAGTTTATCTGGCCACTACTAGTACCAAACACGTTGGGTAATTCAAATGTGGTCACCGAGTGGCCACTACTGAATGAGGAAGGATTTTCAGGAATCAAATTTGAGGTTTGGGAAAAAATTGGAACAAATTGACATTCTGGCATTTTTTTTTTTTAAAATGGGACGATTAAAGAAGATTAGGGCTACAATATGCTCATTGAGTTTCAAATGTGGTAATTAATACTGTAGGTCCACAGTTTAAAAAATCTACAAAATATGACTCACTGTGGCGACTGCTATAGTGTTTACTTCTTGTATGGACAGGCCCAGATTACCCATGAGGTCATCTGAGGCCCTGGTTTAGAGGCGCATATCACGGAGGAAAATTTTTTTTAACTAACTTATGGGTAAAAACAAAAACAGGAACTTGGCGCGCTAGTATACACAGAGGAGAAAAATTCAACTAGAACCGAATGCAACCTGCCTGCTGAGTAGGTAAAAAAATTGAGGGGGGAGCTTGATGCTCGAGCATTGTGCTTGATCGAGGTAATAACTTTTCTAATCAAAGCAGATATTTTATTATTTCTGAGATCAATCATTTCTTGAAAATACAGATTTTCTTAAGGTAAAAAACTTATTAGAAGTAAGTCACACACAGTAAAATTAATAAAAGCCATAGTATATAAAATTTTGAGTTATAAAACTTGTTTATGGAACAATTTTTCTTTTGGAAGTCTTTAAATCATGTCAGTAAGTATGTGTTTTGCAATTAATAATCTATTGATTCCTATTTATTCATGACTTCCAATAGTCAGGAGCGCTCAAAATTCAAGTTTTTGGGGAAGGAGGAAATTATCAGTTTAACGAATAAAATTTCATAGTTTTCCGAATAACAAAATCCGAGCATTGTATTACTAGTAGTTTTCTAAAATATCTGTGACTATCAACAATTAAGTAGTTCTAAAATTGTGTTTACAATAAATAACATAAATAATCAGAAAAAATAAAATACTAAAGTACTTAATAAATAATTTATCAGATATTCCCGATATTTACCACCAAAGTTTCAAGATAGGATACAAATATTTTATAATTTCTGAATTTGTGAAGTATGTAACATTTGCGGACTTTTTAAAAATTTTACCTTTGAAAATTCCTTGATTTCTGTATTTAATCGATGTTCAAAACGTCCGCAATTAATTCTTCAGACCTTTTGTAGTTTCTAAAATCTTCATTAGCTTAAGACACAGCGGATAATTAGTGATAATTTTTATGAGTCTCTTGAATCAACAAGGATGACTTGGAATTTTCGCATTGAATGAGATCGGCAAAATTAGAAGTCTAAAGGTCCTCAACCACGTAATTAAACATATAAGGAGGGTTAAAAATAATGCTAAATGCATAATTGTATATGTCCAATTGGTAAAATGACACATAAAAGAAAAACGAGCAAGTATCAAAGAAGCAAATGAAATCGGATTTCGAAATGTGTGAAAAATTGGGATTGATGCGTAATAGAAAAAAAATTGGCCAAGATGCGTATATTTAATCTAATCTGCAGAATTTGATAAATATGCATGTTCTTGAACTCAAAATCCATGACCATTTTATTTCCATCAATTTCCATTATTTTTGAGCATTTTTGGTCGAAAATCATGATTTTCCATGACTATTTTCGATCACAGCCGAAGTCCAAAACTTTCCATGACTTTTCAGGTGCGCGGACACCCTGCCTTTAGTAGTATTAAGAACTTACACTACCAATTTCATATATCCATTGATGTGCCCTGGTAAGTTGTAGCAAACAATATGTCCTAGAGTTACATTGAATAGTGTGCTTACCTTACTCTTTTATCATGAATGATTTTAAAGTGATAGTGATTATTCAGTTTATACTTACCATAGTTTATCTGTATAACACTTATTTTAGCACATACATTTTCTTTTACTTTGTATTTTACATTAACGTACAAAAAATACAAATACAACTTTTCTACTAAAAACTTTTTATTTTTTCTAAAGTACTTATGTACTTTGAAGAAAGAAATGTTCAATAAAAATGTGATTAATATATTGGTGCTTAATGTAACTATCATATTGAATCAATTTTATTCGTCAGTTATTTGAATTTAATATAAGTAATGTAAATACTTATATTAAATTCAATTCTATGGAAAGGATGTCAGATGAGTATTACTGAAAATTTCAGATTTTGGAGTGACCATTAATGGTTCAAATTTGAAGTTAGGGAAAAAATGGAAAAAAAAATGGAAAAAAATTGAAATTTTGGCATTTTTTGAAAATGGGACAGTTAAGGAATAGTTGGGCTATAATACACTCATTGAGTTTTAAGATTGGATTCAATATTGTAGACCCACAGTTTAAAGAAGACACAAAATATGCTTAATTGTGGCCACTACTAGTGCGTTTAAGTTATATATAGTAATAAAACCAGAAGCTAATATTTAGTAAATTGTTTTCCCATGGTAACTTGATTTCTGTTTGTCATATTCAATTCCTAAAAAAAAAATGCTATTAATCACCGTAGTGTTTAAGTAGACACTATATTAGTACACGATAATAAAATGCAATTATCTGACAAAGCATCACATGAAGAAAAACATACAGCTTACTTTACACTTAATCGTAAAGCTTTTTTCGGAATTTTAAGTGATAGCAGTATCACGGAAATACGTATAATTGAAAAGGAAAGAAAAGGAAAAGAAAAATCGCATTAAACGGGACACATCGGGACTGTTAGTTAGTAAATTATTAAGCATATCTTTCGTCAATAAAGTTGTCTTCTTTTTAATGGTATTTGATTTTTTGTTACAAGATTTTAAGTGTCCCATTTCGCTTTATACTTCACACTTTGTAACACACTCTTTCACCTGACAAATGATTTAGTCTTATCGTGGGTGTGGTCCGTATCTAAAAGTTATATAAGTGAAAAGGAAATATGACAAATGATACTTAACGTTGATAGGTATCAACTGCTTTGCACACTGATAGAGAAGTAATTGTTGGGAACGTTTCAATTTGTCATAAAAAGTGCTAAGTCAATGAAAATACTTTAAGTTGGAAGGATTCACTTCAATCAAGGTAGTAAAATGTTTATTTCAAAATGATTCTATTGATCAGGGGTAAAGATTGCTAGAGAAAACTCAACAATTCGTTCATATAACACATATTTTATTAGGTTCTAATGCTTAACTTCATGTAAGCGTAAGAAATGTATTTACTTTTATTAAAATACCACTTTTATAAAATTGATTAATGCAAACAATTTAAAGATATATATATATATATATATATATATATATATATATATATATATATATATATATATATATATATATATATATATATATATATATATATATATATATATATATATATATATATATATATATATATATTGTGAATTATTTAAAAAAAAACAATGGGAGAAGGTTTCAGTAAAACTGGTAAAGTTTATTTACCTTTTATATTGTTATCTTTAATAAACTTTCCACATGAATGATGGCTTTATATTATCTCAATGAAGAAAAACGGAAATTTAAGAGTAAATCTGCCGTAGGAAGGTAAAGGGAAGTAATTAAGAAAATGAAATTTGATTTTTGTTTTGCATTTATGTCATCTTTTGTGCGGTTTTTTTTTTTTTTTTTTTGGTACAAGCTTTCTTATTTGGCTACCGTTAAAAAACAGGTCAAGTATTAACCATTTCTTAACATTTTTATATTGTTCTATAGAATCCAAAACAGAGTTTCTTCAAATACCTCGAACACGCATTTCTCCAGACACTGCTGTTTACCTTTCCTACGGCAAAAATATCTAATTATGAAGCGCAGTAAAAACATTACACGCAGGGAACATATATTTATTTCTATCATATCATCTTTAATTTAGAACGCACACACCCGCAGCAGCAGCCTTGACCTTGTGCACTACATTCCAGAGTTTCTTATCAACCACTGAAAGCCATGGAACATAACTTTTGCATTTGAAACATCAAAATTAAGCTTAAAGCATACCAAAAATATTCAAATTATACTATAAAAAGATATCTTTCAAAAAAATAGATTAAAAATTTGGTATTTTACAAACTTTTTCAGCATACCATAAGAAGGATTTAGCATCTCATGCAATCCACAGCAAATAAAAGGAGGAAGTTTCATCACGGTAAAGAAAAAGAAAACCATAATTATAAAAAGAAAGAAAATTAATTTGAATTTTGACCTCTTGAATTCAAATTATGTTTTTCGCAATCACGAGTGTGTGTGTATGTCGTAGGCATGTGTGTTTGTGTGTGGGGGGTATGTGTATTTGTATGTAGAAAGTATGTGTATGTGTGTGTAGGCATGTGTGTTTGTGTCTGTGTGCTGGCATAAGTGTGTGGGTAGTTGTGTGTATGAATGTGTGTGGGGGGTTATGTGTATGTGTGTAGGCATATGTGTTTGTGTCTGTGTACAGGCATGAATGTGTGGGTAGTTATGTGTATGAATGTGTGTGTGGGGGGGTATGTGTATGTGTGTAGGCATATGTGTTTGTGTCTGTGTGCAGGCATGAATGTGTGAGTAGTTGTGTGTACGTGTTTGTGTATGTGTGTGTGTGTGTTTGTGTGTCTGTGTTTGGGTGTGTGTGTTTGTGTGCGTGTGTAGTTGTGTATGTATGCGCGTGTGTGTAGGACATGGATGCAACCTGGAGACGGCTTTCGCTATAGGAGCAGCATCGTGAGGAGCCGGTCGACGGTGATGGTGCGGAGGGTGGCGGTGGGAAAATAAAATGAAAAGACGCCAAAAACAGTCAAATGAAAGCAATAAGCAATCGTGATTGCTCAATAACAAACATTACCTCTTAGTAAGGTAAATAATTTTAATATGGTAACCAGGTTTACTTACTATTGGCTGGAGAAACGATGAAATCTAGGCGAAGTAAAAAAATCATCGTTACATTTTTAACTCAAGGTTTCAGCAAGTAAGAGATTTTAAGGAGAGATTTGTTTTATTTGTTGAAAATAAAGCAATTACCAAAAACACGTAGGTGTTCATAAACATGTTAAGTTGCATAAACCAATATCATAACACGCATAAAAAAATACTCGTAATTATAAAATGTATAAAATATGTTTTACATCTAAAAATTTCGTAACTGTTAAAGTTTCTATTATTTCACTATGATGTTCATACAATTTTATCGTTTGAGTTTACACGGTTAAATACGAAGAGTGTTTTCACATTTTTAGAACGATTTCGATAAAGTATTTGCCGAAAGAAAATATTTTTGAGAGGGGAAAGCTGGCTCCACAATTAGACTAATGTGTTTGATCATCATGAATCGTTCTTCTATATCTACACTGGTGTGCAAAAATTAAGGACGAAGTCGAAAAATTAGCATATCAGCTGAACGAAGAGGCAGAGCGGATAGAAAGACCAATCAGGAGATTAAGTAAGGTGATGTACGGTAGCACATTCGCAGATATGCAGGCAGACGTAATGGGGGAGTGTCTGAGTAGTATAAAGTATGTTGTCGGTGTAAGATCAGTATTTCTGGCAAAGAGATTGCACGCCGTATAGCAGTTAAAATCACACCGAGTTGCTGCCTCAGCGAGAAATGGCGAATAATCAATCTGTTAGACGACATCTGGATGCTTTTACAAGAGGTCAAATCATTGGGAAGTTGGAGGAAGGCCGCAGTGCGACAAGTGTGGCTGCAGAGTTCGGAATTGCTCACAGCATCGTTTCACGACTACGGAGACAATTTCAAACTACAGGAACAGCTATCCGGGGGTTCAGTAGTCGTCCACGAGTAACCACACCCGCAGATGACCGGTATGTTGTGTTACAGGCCAGAAGAAACAGGCGGCAGACAGCGGGAGAAATCGCTAGACACACGACACAGGCGACTAGACGACCGATATCTCGTTTTACCGTGGCCAGAAGACTGCACGGTGGTGGTCTGTTTGCACGACGCCCTATACGGTGTGTACCTCTAACGCCTGTCCATTGGAGAAGGCGTTCTCTGTGGTGCCGGGAACACCGGAATTGGAGAGACAATGAATGGGGACGAGTACTCTTTACAGATGAGAGCAGATTCAGTCTGAGTAGCGATTCTCATCGCATACTCATCTGGAGAGAGCGGAGAAGTCGCAATCATCCCTCGAACATCATTGAAAGGGACAGGTATGGAGGTCGCGGTGTTCTCGTTTGGGGAGGCATCATGCTTGGTAGTCGTACAGACCTTTACATCTTCGACGCAGGTTCAGTCAACGGGACCCGTTATTGTAACGAGATTCTTCTTCCATATGTGCGTCTTTTTAGAGGCGCTATAGGTCCGCAGTTCCTTTTCATGGAAGACAATGCACCATGTCATCGCACAGTAGCTGCCGAACAGCTCTTAGAGAGTGAGGATATTGAACGTATGGATTGGCCGGCACGATCTCCGGATCTCAATCCCATCGAGCACGTATGGGATTTTCTAGGCAGACGCTTGGCAGCTCGTACCTTACCACCAGTAACGATTCGGGAGCTTCGATTGGCGCTGCAAGACGAATGGGCAGCAATGCCTCAACAACTCATTGACACCCTCATTCTCAGCATGGGCAGACAATGTGAAACCTGCCTAGCAGTCGGGGGAGATCATATCCCCTACTAAAGACCGGATGTTTCTTGCTGGACACCCATCACAGGGATGTTTCGGCCATCAGTCGCATTGCGCCCCATGTTAATTTTTAAATAAAGCTTCTTTTTATCCCTCTGATTTCTCTTTTAGTAAGTGTTGCTTACATTACACATGTCCTTACGTTTTGGGGATCTTACGGTATTAAATGTGTTGATTTGGAAAGCTTTTGTACAAAATTATATTGAAAAAACCGTCTCGTCCTTAATTTTTGCACAACAGTGTATATTGTCATTTTGTGGATCTAACATATAACCTTTCATGAAATCGCTACTATAGATTTCTGTTATTCGCAAAAGCGATAAGATTTCAATAACTGGGAAGTTGGAGATCTAAATTTAGGGCAGTAAACTTTTTGACACCAGTACTTGCGCGAGGAATGTTTTACCTTTGCACATGTAAACAAAGAAAAAAAAATATTTATTTGCATACGATAACCATAAAAACAGGATCACCAAAATACATCATACAAAAATTTGTTGACCATGCCAATTTTCAAATTACCGAAATATACCTGCAAAGGCGAGGTCAAGGAGCGAAAATTGGAAATCATTACAAAAGCCTTGTTTACTTTAATTAAACATTTAAATTGTTGACAAATATCAGATAAAAAAACAAAAAAACTTAGAATTTCTGCGAATTTTCCAATCATTTTTAAACAATCAAATCACTTGAAAAGATTTCTCGAGCAAACCACGTTTTAATTTGATTTATCTTTCACAATTTTGTATTAAATGAACAAACTTTATGCTAGTAAATGACAGCGAAAATCAGCCCCCCCCCTCCCCCTCCATTTAGCGTTTAACGCACAAATTGTCTCAACTCCTGCTAGAGTCGAGCCCACTTAATGTAATTGTCCAAGAAAAAGTATTCTAATAAGCGGAATACTAAAAAGGTTTATTTTCATAAATTTTCTTAAACAATGTAAGTTTTTATACACCTTGTGGTTCTACATTTTACTCATATTTGCAAGGGTACCATTACATCAAAAAAATTATGACCGGAATGATAGATGCAGCTTGGATCAATGCCCACTTAATTCGTATAGGCCGTGACAATCGCTGAAATTCATAGCAACAAAGAGGGCGCTACAGAGAACCCATGTTTCCATTACATTGCCATTTATTGGTGAATGCAGGGGTTCCGTTCAGCGTCTCTTGTGGTCAAGATGGGCAAGGTCCAATTAAAAAATAAACAATCTTTGAAACGTTGACATTCATTGGTGAATGCATGAGCGGATCATAGTTGCATCGGTTTTACACAGAAGAGTCATAAATTGCCATGGCCCGTAGGACTCGACCGATGCATCGGCGCCGATGGTTCAACAATTTAGCCATCGGCATCTGCATCGGCGACCGATGCTAACTTGCAGGAAACATCGGCCCATCGGCCTTAAAAAACATCGAAAAGCCGATGGAATTGGCCGATGTTTTTGAAAAAAAAAAAGACCTTTGCTGTTTTACTTTTTAATACAAAGTAAAGGGAGTTACTGTTTTCATACAAAATTGTTTACTTAAATTTCAGTATGACACCCCTATCTGTCACCCATGAAAGAGTTTTTAATATTGCATTCTTAGGTACCAAACAAGTTAATTATTGCTTTGTTTCTTGCAGCTGGATGTACGTATGTATCTCTCATAAGTTATAACTCAAAAATGGTAAGCTGTAGAAGGATAAATTTTCGCATGTGGGGTGTGCGTACGTTCCAGTTGTGCACTTCCCTTTTTTATTTCGATCGCGTGTTCTGAAAAGCCTGTTTACTCATTTTTTTGTGGCTATTAATTACTTATTTCAATGCAAAACTAATATAGCGTCTCAGACTGACGATCATTTGGTGATATATTGCCGATTTAGAGACTATGGAAACAAATATGAGATGGCGAAACCGATTTTTGTGTCATTTTATTAGATTCCAGTTGAACCGAAGATAATTTTTAATTTTTCGATATTTGTAATATGAATCACAGTAATGCAATCTTTTCTGTATCGCTTCAGTGGAGTTACAAGTTTGAGGCCCGTCGAAATACATTTTGGGGCCTATTTCTCTATCATAGAAGTTGTAAAACATTTATCAGAAGAATTTTTGTAACTCCTACGGTGTCCCTGTGGTTATGAGGCCTCTCGCGCAATTGCAACATTTGCTATATTTTAAATCCGCCACTGCACGTCAAAACAAACTCGGGTACAAGTTTTGAAAGGGTTTTTCTGCTCAATGTTCATGATTATTTTGAACTCTATTTTTTATGACTATTTTTTTAATTTCCGAGAACACTTGCGTGCCCCTCCTCCCACTCCCTCAATTTCTGAAATTAAACTCTAGTTGTACTTCTGAGTTGTTTAAAACTAATACCATTCATAAAACTAGTGATTTTTTTTTTCAAATTTTATCTATTGTTTAGGAAGACATTAGAGCATTAATGTAAGAAATTGATTAAAGACGTTTTGAATAGTGACATAATTCGAAAATCAAAGGGACTTGAATTTTTTCTTCGGAAGTGCTGAAGTACACTGCTCAAAACAATTAGGGGAGCAAGCAAAAAAATCAAGAAAACCGTGCGATACAGCCGCGTATTGGCATAAAATGGGTAGTACACGCGTATCCATGTGTAATACAGAGAAAAAAAATAAAACAATGTGAAATTAAGCTTTAATTATTTGAAAATATGGGAAAAACATGAAAAGATGATTTAGGGCAACAATTTGGTTGCATGTAAACGATAAAAAAAGGCTCTGAATTGACATGATGCATGAGTTTTAATAGGCCGTGTGGTCTCCTCGAACAGCTAAGACTGCTGCACACCTGTTTGCCATGGATGCGATGAGGTTATCGATCAGACTTTGGGGAATATTGTTCCATTCCTCAAGAAGTGCAATCTCCAAGTCTGGGACAGTCACAGGCGGCCTTGGCCACACAGCAATGCGTCGTCCGAGCATGTCCCAAACATGCTCAATTGGATTCAGGTCAGGAGAGCACGCTGGCCATTCCATACGTTGTATTGTTTCAGCTTCAAGCATGTTCTCCACCAGACGAGCTCTATGTGGTCTGGCATTATCATCCTGGAAAATAAAGGAATCGCCAATGGCTCCAGCGTAAGGGATGACATGAGATCGCAGTATCTCGTCTGCATACCTGCGGCCCGTCAAAGTGCCATTCCGAATGATATGCAGGTCCGTACGTCCGCCTATGCTGATTCCACCCCATACCATCCAACCAGCTCGTCTGTATTGTGACCTTTCACGAGCGAATGCGGGGTTATTTCGGGTGCCCCTCTCCCGCCATACCAGAACGCGTCGAGTGTCACACTCCAGACTGAATCGGGACTCGTCTGTAAACAGCACTTGGCTCCAATCATGTTGCTGCCAATATCGATGTTCAGCAGCCCATCTTCTTCGGGCCGCACGGTGGCGTGGGGTCAACGGAATGCAGACCATTGGCCTACGTGCATAGAGCCCTCCCCCATGAAGCCTATTACGTACTGTTTGGCTGGACACCCTTCGTCCTGTTGCCAAGAACAACTGTCTTTGCAGCTGAGTAGCATTCTCTGTTCTGTTTCGACGGGCTGTTAACCGTATATACCGGTCATCAGTTGCTGTAGTGGCGCGTGGCCGACCTTGCCCTGGTCGACGTCTGACATTTCCTGTTTCTTGGAATCGATTCCACAGTCTTGCAACAACACTTCTGGCGACTCCAACAGCGTCCGCGACACTCCGTTGTGTTTGGCCTGATTCCAGTCGGCCTATGACACGCCATGCCATGGATTCAGGTAAATCACGTTGTTCAGACATTCTCTTAAGCTTGTCTCAAAAACAGAAAGACTGCGCAATCAAATCTCACAGTTACGGCAATAAAACAGACGTGTCTGCAACATCCCGATTTCTGGCCTTATCTTCTTTTTCTGGTTTGTGACGTCATGAACTTTGATTTGCATATAAAGTTTTCTTCTTCCGTTTATTGGCAGGCTGTAATTTATGGAGGATTCATTTTATGTTACTTATTGGTAGACATCTTTGCGCAATTCTGTTAAAACCATGTGCTCCCCTAATTGTTTTGAGCAGTGTAGATTCAGAAACTCTTCCGAGGTGTTGGTGGTAGCGGTTCTGTACTAAAACGAGCTAAAGTGTGCATCACATGAATTCTTTTTCCCCCAACTTAATGTTATTTCCCCATTATTGGCAATTTTAATGTGATTCAATAGTTAAAACTCTTTGAATATCACCAACAGTGGCCAAATTGAAACCAGATTAAAAAAAATAATAAATAATTTTTTTAATCGCCAAATTTGTAGCCAAGTTGGTAACAAAACTTGGCGATCAAAAGACTGGCAAATTATCGTCAAGTGTCCGCCAAATTATAACACCACTTGAGTTTGCATCGAAATTAACAATGATTCCCCTCCCCCAAAAAAGAGGCAAAAGACCCCTCTAAAAACACCCGATTGCAACCAAAAGAGGAGGTGCACAACTAGACCCCACCAGGAGTCTACGTACCACATTTCAACTTTCTAGGACATACCGTTCTTGAGTTATACGATATACATACATACGGACGTCACGAGAAAATTCGTTGTAATTAACTAGGGGATTGTCAAAATGGATATTTCAGGGTCTATACGTTCTTAGGCACTTATCCGCGGGTGGTCGGGTTCAAAAAAAAAAAAAAAAAAAACAGTCAACATTTATTTAGGGGTGAGCAAAATGGAAATTAAGGCGGATTTTTGAGTGAAATTTCTTTCGCAAATACTTCCTTTTTTTTGTAAAAGGAAGTAAAAATGAGGCCGAAGTGTGAGTTACTCCAAAATCAGAGGGTGACTCCCCCTAATCCTCCCTCGTCGTTTCAAGCATTTCTTAAATATTTAGCGATTATTTATTTTAGTCAAGAAATGTCATTTTTCCGTATTTCTCATACTTGTTTCACCTATATTTCTTAATGCGCCATGTTTTTTGCATCAATAATAGCGATCGATTTTTTTTCTGTTGTAAGTAGCTATTTTTATGTATTTATATAAAATCAATGAATAAGATATTTTCGTTTTTTATAGAAAAGTTTCAAGGATTTTCTATTATGCAATTTTTTAAATTTCAGAAAATTGTTAAATTGAAACATTTAATTTGAACTTGTTTGAAAAGCTTCATAAAAGATTAAACAATCAAATTGTTCAATATTACGTGTGCAAACATCAGACCAAGTAGTATATGTATTCAGTTATTAACTTGGTGTAAATATTGAGTTTGTTTATTGTAGCGGCGTTCAAAGAACCTCGTTCTTTTCATGGCTATTTCTTTTTTCAGCAAAATTGATGCCACAGTTATAGCTTTCATGAAAAATGCAAACTTTTCTATTCATAAATTTTAAATAAGTATAAAAATATTCCTATTTTGATTTAATATTGTAATTTATCTGTAACATTTCTTTCTTTCTTTTTTTTTTTTTTTGTTTAATTTGATGACTAAAAAATGTCTACGTGCAATTTTCCCACTTTAATTGCGTAATTTGTTGACGGTTTCAAAGTTTTATTATTTTTTTTAATGATTAAACAACGTAATTTAACGTTTTTTAACTATGTTTAATGTAATCCTAACATAAATCCATACATCATTACAATATTACTGAAATCTTAGTTGAATGTTCAATTAAAAAAAACAAACAAATCAATTGGTTATTAAACAGTTTCTTTGTTTTTCATCCTTTTTTTTTTGGCTGTTGTTCCTTCTCTTTCATCATACACCAGTCAAAAAAAAAGGAGAAGCATAACTACACTCTATACAGATTGTACGTAGTACTATCCGAAAGTTCGGGAAGAAGCTGTATAAAACCTTACCCAGAATAGTTTACATTACCGATGCACATCCACCTTCAAAAGGTCACCTTGAAAGACTATGTACTTCTGCCAGTGTTCATATAACTTTTGGGAACACGCCTGGAAGCCATTTTGTGCTACCTTCTTATGATGCAGCTTTATCTTCTCCTGGCGGAAGAAAGCGGCGTCCATGCAAATGTTTTTTTGCTGGTAAAAGTCACATGGAGCTAACTCCGACGAAACGTTATTTTATTTGTTTGTCATATCAGAGTATTGACCAATCAAACCGTGCATTCTCACCATGAAAATCGCCTTCTTTCCCACGATGAAATTAAAGCAGCAGCGCAAGAGGCCTTACAGGAGGTTGCGAAAAATGTCTTCCAGGAGTGCTTTAAAAAGCTAAATGAACGTTGGCAGAAGTGCATAGTCGTTCAAGCTGACTATTTTGTAGATAGATGTGCTTCGGTAATGTGAACTATTCAGGGTAAGGATTTATAAAACTTGTCCTCGAACTTTTAGATCATACGTATGAGTTTTCAATTTACTATTTCATAACGTTTTTGAGTGACGCAATTTTATGCGCATGAAGACATCACAAGAGAATTTGCCATAATTAGCTGAGGAGGGTTCAAAATGGATATTTCAGTCATCTATATGTTCTTAAATACATATGCATGTACAGATGTGGCGAAAAAACTTGAAGAAAAAAATAGGAATTTAAGTCGAAATCTGATTTTTGATTACAATTCCTTATTTGTAGAAAGGAAGTAAAGTGAAATGAATCAATGATCCTTTAAATCCCTGACAATTTTATCAATTTATTTCTGTTTGATTTTTTTTTTTTTTTTGCCATCGGCCAACAGCATCGGCCATCGGCCATCGGCAATCGGCCATTTGGAGGAAAACAATCGGCCATCGGCCATCGGCCATCTTTGAACAATCGGCCAACAATCGGCATCGGCCCATCGGCCAAAAAATGCCATCGGTCGAGCCCTAATGGCCCTTTAAGCGTCAGTGCCATCTAGTGGGGCCATGTATCAATTTTGCTTCAAATGAAATTACTTGGTGAAATATATTTTAATAGTATAATTGCCATAACTACAAATTTAAACCTTGAAATAAAATAATTCGTTCAATTTTTCTAGCGCATATTATTTTCAAAAGCCAAAAAGAAAGTTATTTACACAGTAAATACAATTTTCAATCAAGCTGATGTAAGCTAAACAATGAAACGTAATTAATTGAGTACGTATATATGTCACACTTCTCGTTTGTATTAGTCATGTTTAAAACCATTAATTTCAAACGAATCGGGACATTTGCTTTAACTTCGAGTCCCAAGTGACGAACAGTTAATTACTAAATTTAAATCTTGACTGTCCCGATATTCCCTAGACAAACACTTGCATTCAGAATTCATTTCTCCGGAGTGAGATTCCAGTGGAGTGGTGTTTGACTTATTGAAATATTACAGTGCTTTAAAATATTGTTACGTGTTTATGATAAAAAATATTTCTAAATTTATAATGTCATTATTAGTAGTTCCAGACCAGTGATTTCCAATCTCGTGTTTTTTTTTTCCCCGAATGGGTGAATTCACTGAAAAAGATGTTGTTTTAAATTAGGGTCATTCCATACGAAATGAGCAAAATTCACAAAAAAGTGGTGGCCGCATGGTAACAGATTTTTATGAAATTTGGTATACAGGTTCCTTTTATGCCTGTATAAAAATATCTAAAATATTTTTGCTTAATATTTTTTATTTGAATAGTTACATGCGATTAAAAATTGGTCAAATTGAGCAGCATTCTCATTAATGCTAAATGTTGCATTTTTGAAGGCTTGTATCTTATTACCTATTTAATGAAAACATAAAAGTTATATGTTGTTGCAATCTATGGAGTAGAGTAATTAATCTGATATCAGTAAAATTTTCAAAGTTATTATAGTTGACTTTTAACCGAGTTTCAAAAACGGAAAATATTTCAGTTTTCTCATAATGAGGCATTTTATTTGTCAATCTCAATCTTTAAGGAATGCATTAGCGTTGCTGAAATTAACACCCAATAATGTGCTTAGTATCATAAAAAAACTACCTTACTTTTGAAGTTGTATTTTAACTCCTTTGTCTTCAAAATCAGTTTTGTAAAATGATGATTTTCTCCTTCACATAGACACAAAAATTCAAATGAGGGAAAATTCAGACAACTTTAAAATTTTGCAAGAATATAGAGCTGTGTTTCTACTATTTGCTTGAAGAAACTCGAAATTGGTTTTCAATTTCCAAACTTAAAATAAAATTCAGAAAAATAGCATTTTCTTTGTGTTTTATGGGTCATACATACATATTTGACAAATGCGTGCGCTCGACCATTTTAATTTTTTTTTTGAAATTCATATCCCTTAAAGCTGCATATGAAAGATGTTTAAAACCACTTTTATTTTTTCTCTCAACTGGATCTTTGATGTTTTAGAGGCCATCAAAAGGGATTTTCGTAGTCAAAAAAGGGAATTTTTGCATTTTGGCCAAAATCTATTTGAATTACATTTATGATAGTTAATTTAAAGCTTTGATGTTAAAGTGCATAAGTTGATAGTCTTACATGCTGAGTTACGTAGCTGTAAGTTAATAATTAAAATAATGGCAACAGGTTGAAGTTCAAGGTCAAATGTAAAAATTTTACTCATTTCAAAGGGGGATAACTCGCGTAGGGGACGGAAACACAAAATGAAATACGGCAAAAACTAATAACTGGAACCATGCTAAAAAGAATATGTAACTGTTGCTGTGTGTTTTTGTACCCTTTATAGATTACAGCCCCTCAAAAATCGGAAAAATGACAAAAATGACATTTTTAGACCCCTGTAAACCAAAAGGGGATGAGATGTATTTCGTCAAATATCTTATTCATGGATAAAACAAATTTCCTCAAACTCATAGCCCAATCTCAAATGCTCTTGTGAATTAGACAAGATGGTCCCCTGCCCATATCTTCAAACCTAGTATGTTCTCTAAGAACTATTTTTCCTATATCACGCATGGAGAGGAAAATTCAACACAATAACTAAGGAAAAATTTCAGCAAGTACTTCATAACTATGCTTTTGAGAAAATGAAACACGAAAGAAATGGTTAGCTTTGCTAAACTTACAATAAAAAGAAGAAACTAATGAAATTTTACCTTAGTTCAAGTTAGTCTAGCAACAAAAATACGCTGATACCAATGATTAAAATTTAGTAGCATCTAAAAGACACCTCAATGTGTTACGTAAAAAAAATTGAGTAAATTTAGAGCATTCCCTCATTTTCAAAAAAAAAAAAAAACATCTGAAATAGCGGAAAAAATGAAATTTTCGGAAATATTTGATTTTTTAAAGTATGATTTTGTCATCAAGAAATTCATAAACAATTACGAAATTAGAGCAGATAGCACAGTTATAGATAGTTTTTTAATCTGAATCATTTTTATTGTTATTTTTTCATTAAAAGACCTGAAAGAGTGAATTGAAATCTGAAGTAAATTAGCAAAATTTCAATCTTTGTTAATATCTCAGATTTGAAAAAAAGATCCTAGTAAATTTTACTTTGCTATTTCCCAATAGAGATTTGTTTATAGAATAAGGAGATATTTATTTTTCAAGTGTACGTTTATAACTTATGGAGTTATTGAGTCACAAACTGTCCGCCAAGAACTCTGAAAATTTAGGCTTAGCGTAAGCATCAACTTCTAATTTCAGTAACAAAGCAACAAACCGTTTTTAAACTTCCATACTTTGCATTCCCTCATAGATATGAATGGTTTACCTAAATAAAAATTTTCATTGAAATCTGTGACATATCAGCCACAGCTGATTTGCTCATTTCGCATTTACTTGTTTCCATTAAGTAAAACAAATTGGCAACTTCTTAAAAATATTCTCGCAAATGAGCATTAAATGCGATTCTAAAAATTGTTTTATTTTTCAGGTGATTTGGTGAATGTGCAGTCTCCAACTGAACTTTGGCGTTTTAAAAGTTTAGGGAATTCTTTCAGAAACTAGCAATGTAGACTACCATAATCGTATCATGTTTCAATGTGTGTGTCTTAAATTAAGCTATCTTAAAAAGCAAACCACAGTTTCTTTTGGAGTCAAGAAAAAAAAAGAGACAAAATAATTTACTTTGCACAGTAAAATCCCGATTATGCGGGTCGCTAAAGTTCTGTGTATTATAAAAATCGCGGATAAACCGTAAAAAAAAGAGGTACACATAAGGTAAAAATTGTCCTTCCTCAAAAACGTAGCTGTATTGAAGCATAATCTTTCTACGAACAATGAAAATATATACAGTACAGTAAAAATGTTCTGTATTTTTGCACAAAAAACTTTTTTTGCACTTAATATCAATATATAGAACAAGTGTACATGCGATGAGGAAAGCCGAAAACTAAATAAATTAATGAAACAAAACAAACTGAGTTCAAATTCGTAATTTTTTGACGAAAAAAAGCAATCGGCAATTGGTTTTTGCTACCAAAACAGATGTTCATCAGTTGTTGATTGATTCGCGGTTAATCTACCCCGTGGAAAAGAAATACACACACAAAAAAGGATTTTTCCCAAAATAACACGCAAGAGACCGAATTAGTTGAAGAAGAATGACTTCTAGACAATTAGAAGAGGTGTATTCTCGCGTTGTTAACAGTACCACCGACCTGCGTGAATTCCGAAAGAGTATTTTCAACTGCGGAAATGTTGAGCACTAAATGAGTTCCAGGCTTAGAGACAATTCAACAGATGCATTTTGTTTTTTACAATTATTGATTTTCTGTTCTGACATACCGTTCCTTCATACGTTATATATTTTTCAATACGTTTTCATATATAATTCACGTTTTGCACAAATTTAGGAAATAAGGCAATGAAACAATGTTTTTTAAGCTTTTTTTTTAATATACCGGCATTAATACCGGTATTCCGGTATCACGTTTTAAAAATACCGAATAGTGGTTTTGAATTTTTGGTCCAGTATTGCAAGCCCTAATCCCATACAATGCGCAGTGTGGACTCGAGGCTACACTGTAAAATAATTTCGAAACATTGCTAGAAATCAATAGATAGCTGTCAAATTTTGATCAATTACATATCCGATAAAAACCAGAAAAAATCCTTCTAAGTATTTGATAACCTTCCTTAAACCAACCTGAAATCTTTCTGAATAATTCAGAAAATGTCTTAATTAAAGCCAGTTACGTTTCTTGACTAGCTCGGAAATCTTCAGTGACAACTTTTTTTATATGCAGATAGTACTAGCTTGGCACCCTTAATGAATTATCATAAAACAAATATGGCAGAAGCTAATAGAGAATTGCAAGCAATTCCTTTAAAGTTACACTATCCGGAGACTGCAGTTTGCCTTTGATTGCGGCTCTGTCAATCCAGAGGGGCAGTAACATAGCAGTAATAATTTAAAGCAATATCATATCAAGGTTCTATTTTTTAGCTATTCATTTTCCCACCCCATATAAATAAAACAATAAATTTAGAAGACTTGTATTTTCAATTTAATTAAAGGCTTAAACAAAGATTAATGTTAGATTTATTTAATTTGAACAATTAAAACACGCAATATAATTTCATAAGTTAAACTTCATTAGCAAAAATTGTTTGGGGTTTTTTTTAAAATGTCTTTTAATTGAGCATATGGTACTTTTTAGGAAATGTTTTCAAAGCTAAATGTTTTATTGGAGCTATATATGTTAGAATAAACGGTAGGAGCGGATTAAAGACCATTGTTTTATGACTTATATAATATTTGAGTTCATTATTTCTTTAAGAAATGAACGCATAATTACGGTGCAAAAGCAAAATTAGTGCTTGAGTTTCTTTGTTCGGTTTGTGTAACTATAGTTGCAAAACATTTGTATAGTTTTTTTTAGATATGTGTTAGCTATTATAATTACTAAAAAATAACAAACAAATTCTTTCATATTCAAAACTTCAAGCTTATTTTTTGTTCCTTAGTGTTCTACATTTTCAATCTTTGTGTTTTATAACTAATAATTTCTTTCTAGTAATTAAAATATAAAAGATTTTTTTCATTAGAAATATTTTTTATGCTAAAACCTATTCATTTTACGTATTCTAAGAATTAATGAGGGAAGGTTGGTTAAAACTTGATTAGAAATTCGAGAACTTATTAATTTTTTAAGCATGATTAAAGGAGACAAAAGGTGGTAAATAAAATGTCAAATTACCCAAAAGATGAGCGAATTATTGGTCTTTTACAATGGTTTTCTAGTAGTAATATTTTCATTTAAATTTAACAAAACAAAAACACCTCAGTTTTCTGTTTGTAGGATGACTAAGAATGAACACTGAGATTATGCTGTACCTAAGTAGAAAGCATGCATCTTACTAATTTTCGCAAATTGTAAAAACCCATTTAGTTTTAAAAGAACATTTCCGATGTGTTTATATATATAGGTATAAAACATAATGGGTAATATTTATGAATTATATGCGTTTTAATCTCAAATCAATTAAAATAAAGCTGAAATATCTGAAACATAAATGTCGTAAACCTCGGGCATCATTGATAACTTTCGTTAATCAAAACTACGATATTGGCAGTAAAAACAGAAGCACAATTACGATAGCGTATACAACAATCATTACTGGGAAAACAATCAAAGCGTCATTTCTGGGAACACAAGAGCAGGTTTTCGAGTGCTCTTTATGTTCCGCGGCATAATTAATAATATCGAGTTCATTCTTCATTAGATAAACAGTTTTATACGTTATTATCAAGCTTCAACGAACTTTTTTATCCACACACACACACACACACACACATATATATATATATATATATATATATATATATATATATATATATATATATATATATATATATATATCATGTTTAAACTTATTTCATATTTTTCTATGCTGAATTATGGCTGAAACCTTAAATTCATGATGTAAATTACTGGACATGTTTAAAAACCTGATAGTTAATCTGATTATTAGCCGAATATACACTCCTGTTTGTGAAAAATGCAGCACCATGAAGGAAGCATCATAGTTGAATGAATTTTAATACGCAGTTGAGTAGTAATTATACAAATAAATGATTACATTTGCAAACCAAACAAAGAATACAAAGAGATAGAAATTAGTATTTTGTGTGTCCGCCAATGTTCAATCGGTGACATATCCGGTTAATATGCAGGCCAAGGAAGAAGCTGTACCAGCTGCGAATCGAGGTAGGATTTGACAGTCCTGGCGTCATGTGCACGGGCATTATCCTGCTGGAACACATACAGCCCCTGGCAATCCTTGAAGGAAAGCAATAGCTTGGGGCTGTAAAACGTCGCTTAAGTATCGGGTACAGTTCAAATTGACCACAATTCGTAGCAATTGTGATCGTCCATGATATGCTATGGCACCCCAGACCATAAACCCGGGTGTTCGTATACTGTGACGTTCGATAGTGCATTCCGGAATGTGCCGTTCACAGGCGTAGCGGCTGACATGAATTCGGTCATCATGGTGCCACAAATTGAAGGGGGTTTGTCAGAAAAGACGACCTGCTGCTAATCAGCACGCCATCTACTATGCACATTAGCCCATTGTAGCCGCAGGCGGCGATGGTTTTGCGTGAGAGGAATCCTGTATAAAGGAATCCTTGCGCGCAGCCCACGCTGCAGCAGACGTTTCTGAATTGATGAGGCACACAATAAAACACCTGCAGCTGTTGACCACTGTGCTGCCAATTGTCTAGAAAAAGCTGTGGAGTCCATCAGTGTTATACGCACCAGGTGTCTGTCATCGCGAGCTGACGTCACATTTCGGTGTCCACTCCCAGATTTCCAAGCTGTCCGACCCTCATCCGTCCACTGCTTCCAAACACACATTATTGTGATGCTATTACGCTGCACACGAGCGACTACTGCACGATAGGACAATCCAGCTTCACGAATTCCGACGGTTCTGCTCCGTTCGAAATCCGAAATTTGCTCAAATTTCGCTTTCTTTCGTCGAAGAGGCATAGTAAGGATTTAGTTAACGTTTACTCTAGCATATAACCACCGATAATCATACACGCTTCGCTACAGCCGTCTATGTATATTCGGTTCAATCCGCCGTTCAGAGGGCGCTGCTCACAGCATACGCGTGCGCTACTGGTCTGCAACTCTAAAAATTTGCATATTATGCCCTACTTTACATTTCCTGAAATTTTCAACTCACTCGCGTAATTCCTTCGTAGTATTTTAATTTTCAAACAGGAATGTATCTAAAATATGGATGATATATGTATACTTGTTACTTTGAGGCAATGCAGTCTTAACGTTTTGAATAAAATATACTGTTCTAAATATGATTAACGAACGAAATAAAGGTTAATGTATGCATTTGACTCATAATTTTACGTCAAACTTTTTATTTAAAAGAAAGCTTAGTTTTCAAAACGAGGTTTTTAAATAAAAAAAAATCAAATACATGCAAAATAATTTAAACACATTTATATTATTTGGTTGTCGAAAGAAATATGTTAGAACAGCATATGGTGCAATAAAATCAGGGACACGAAAAGTTGTATTAGAAACATCTGGAAACAAGCGAGAAACAGAGGGCACATCACATTATTTTGAAAAGGAAACGTACTTAAACATAATTGCGTTTCATGGTGGGCACAAAATAGGACTCAAAATTTTCCGTTTTTGTTTTTGATGTAAGTACTGATTTTTTTCTTCTTTTCTTCAGAGTTGCTGACTGCTTTAAATGAAACTTCATTTGCAACAAGAGTAATTTAGTGTCAGATTATTGATACATAAATACATATATTGATACATATTTATTATTTACTTGTTATTGTATCGTAGTAATCGAGAATTACACCAGGGAAAAGCTACATAGAACAGTAATTCGTTTGAGTTGTGCAAATATGTTTAGTAAAGTACTAAGTATAATTTTTAAAAAAATTAATAAAAACTTGAAAGCTTTAATCCGATAAAATTTATTCAGCTGATAGGATGATTTTGAACAGGGAAATCCATGCTTAGTGGTGTGATCAAATTCTCATTTAAGCGCATTTCAATAACATAACAAAAGAAAAAAAAATAAAGAGAGAGTATCCATTACAACAAGTTTTTGAATTGAATAAACTGATATTATACGTATTTTATGCACAGAGCAAAAGTACAAAGTAGCCTTAACATAGCTAGCTTTCTCGGTGGCAGGTCGATTTATTTAGTCATATTTTAATCTATTTTCTATATATTATATATATATATATATATATATATATATATATATATATATATATATATATAGATATATATATAGATATATAGATATATATATAACGTATGTTAAATAAAATAGACAGCAAAAAACGAAAACTTCATCGTTATCCCATGAAACATAGAAAAATTCACTAACTGACTTACTGCCGAAAAATACAATCATATTTCTTTAGTGACTAGGACACTGATGCTTATTCGCTAAATTCAGACGAAAATATACTACTTTATACGAAACTGAACGAGTTTTTTTTTTGGATCAGTTAAGCATAAGTTTAGAGTCGAAATTAGACTGAGAAAAAAAAACTTTTTGGTAGTACATTATGTACAAAATTATCTTTGGAATTATATGCAATTTTATGGTATCACGTAGAAAATAAAATTATGCTGTGAACCATCAAATGTCAATAGATCTTCGCAATTTTCTCCCTTTTATTGACGCTTCTAACTTTTTTATATGCTTAGAAACCATAAATTACGTTAAAGATGTATTTTCAAATTTCAACGTTTATTCGAGATAAAAGAATAAACAAAATAAACAACTGTTAACTTCTCCGCAGTAACTTCTACGCATAATTTGTAACTTAACGTTAACTTGTCTGATTTAAGTTTTACGTAAAATTTGTAATTATTCAAGAAAGCAGCTTTGAAATGTTCGTTAACGTGTCTTTTAATGGTTTTAATCACAAGGAGAAATTTAAATTAGGCTTAAGCTCTCTAACCAACTTTAGAAGTAAACAAAACTAATCTTACAAAGCTTAGTAATTGCTTACTAGCGTGAATGTAATTATAGTTATCGCATTACAGAGAACGAAAACCAGGTTATGAGCACACTTTTGAACGAGTATGCAACGAAAGAACGGTTCATTAATTACTATAGTGTGGTAGTTTTTATTAAAGTTTTGATGCGATTCCCCATGAGAGAAAGAGAGGTTGAGAGAATAGAGTACTTAAGCAAATTATTGCAACACTTGTTACCAAATTACTTTAAAGTACTCATTTTCAAAATTTCTTGTGTTACGAGTAATTATATTCTTGTTCACTTTTACGTACGTGTATATTTTCACTTTTCAGTCACAAAAGTTTCAGCATTGCTAGTTTCTAAAAGCTTTTTGCATGATTTTGAAATCCCAATTTTTTTTATTCTAGTCATTTAGAAAAACTGAAATCTAAGCTTTTTACAAAAGATTTTAGTTTCAAAAGAATCAAAATACCCTAAAAATAAATAGACTGCTATGTATGGCATTTTTTTCTTATTTATTTGACGGAAAAATAGTATGGTTGCAAGGAAAATTATATATTGACGAAAAAACAAACTAAATCTGAAGCAGAAAATAAGTTATACTTTATACATATTATCTCAGAAGCGTGATCCAAATTTTGAACCAAATCTTAGAGTTAATATTTATGTGTCAATACGCTAGTGCTTTTTTTGTTTGTGTGTGTTTAGTGTGAATGGCGTTATAATATAAATATGATGTGTAGAAACATTTCTAACTAAACCAATTTGTTTGACAAACATTCCATGCAGCCTGGCAGGATTGGCTTAACTTTGTTTACGTGAAAATACAAAAGATAGAACCAGTTTTTTTATTATTATTAAAATGCCCCACAAGAGCTTGATAAAAGAGAGAAAACTGACATTTACAAAAGCATTGACTTTTGTAATTATAAACATTTTGTTTCTTAACATAAACATGTTAGAATTTTCCGACAATTAAATCGCGTGAAAGGCGTTTTTGAACAGAGGATTTTAATATGATTTCCCTTTTACATTGTTGCAGGAATTAAGCTATTTTTTCCTTATAAAAAGGGCTAAAATTAGTCCTCCATTGAAGCGATTGGCGCCGAAATTAATTAAACGTATAGGCTGTCGTATAGGTTCAAATTTGTTCCAAATTTATCCGAAACGTAGCATTACTTCTGGAGTTCTAACATTTGCAATGAACAAGAATGAACATTCGATTGCACCTCCTCCTTTTGGGCTACTGTTGCCAAAATCGAATCAGCTTTTGTACCATATTAAGTTTTCTGTCAACTTCTAATTGATTTCGTTTATTACTTCTCGAGATATAGCAGTCACAAGTAACAAGAGAAAAAACTTCCCTTAATCAACCCTCTTTTGAGCAATTGACTCCAAAATTGCATCAACACCTGTAACCCTAGGGTAAATAAATGAACAAAATTTTGTTTTCTTCCACGTGTTACTTCCTGAGTATTGCAGGAACGCATGACAAAGAAAACATTTGACCCCCCTCCAATTGGCTCCAAAATTAACACTTATTCTCATGAGGGAACTTATGTGTACCATTTTTTTGCTCGATTTTATGCAGTAGTTTTCGTTCTAGAGCGGCAACAAAAATTTGGATACGTACATACAGGTAGACATTTTCCAAAAAGGGTCAATATTGAGAAAGCACATCTCAAAATATGCAAACCCATCAAAATTTGATATTCAACGACGAAAATTAAAGTAGAAATTCAAGCTCGAAATTCTGAGGGCTCGTGTACAAAATAAGATTAGAAGAAGAACATACAGAACACAGATTATAATAATCAAAAAAGAAAAAAATCAGTCCCTACGTGTGTATGATTTTCGTTGTTATTTAAAAATACAACAATATACGCTATAAACAATATACTTCGCAAAAGCTCCTACACTTTGAGAAAGAGATCAATTTTATTAAGCCGCTATATGACCCCTCAAAACCATCACTGTAAATCACAAAACGCTCCGTTTCGTATCTTGGCGAATAGTAGTTGTAGTAAATTATTATTATTTTCTGTGTGTGTTCGAGTTGTTTATGTTTGTAATTTCTCTAAATAATTATGGAATGACAGCGAGACCATGAGAAAACTAACTTCATATTTTTTTTTCACTTCAAACTTTAAAAATCTTAACTCAAGACCTTGCTTTTACTGGTTTTTAAATCGGAAGAATAGTAAACTTCCGATTATCGACCGTCGGATTATACGCGAGTCTTTTCACATCTATTTTTTTAACGGTGATGACTTACAACTAATCGACTTTTTGCAAAAATTTAAGATATGTTCTAATAGTATAGTCCTTGAATGTTTTTTAAACTTATATAGTGTTATTGTTCGTTTTCAGCCTTTACATATATATTTTACATTTAATTTTATCGGTTTTAGGTGTAATTTAAATGCATGTTTGAGTGTTGTTCATAATTGTTATGCTTATCCATTATTTGGATTATCCGCAGTTACCGTGCCAACCTAATCCCCGAACAATCGGGAGTTTACTGCATGTATCTAAGACTGACAGATGTGAAACTGGAGGTATTGCAGTTTAAACAAGGATTTGCTGCTTGAAACCAAAATTTTAGAAGTTTTAAAGCTAGGTTCATCACTGTACGTGACACAAATTTAAATAACGAGCATGCACAGTCTGCACAAAATTATGAAATCTATGTGAAGTTTTTCCTAGTATGTATTCAAATCGGACTTTTAGATAGAAACATGAGAAAATCCTTATTTTAAAGCTCAAAATTAACTCTAGATTTTTCATTTTAATGCAATGCTAAAATGTTTATTCTACACTAATGCTCACCGACTCCCGGAAATGCGTATGCAGTTCCTTATGATCGCCTTACGATCCGAGCTCGCTACGCTTGCTCACCGATCACTAAAATATTAGTCTAGCTTTATTTGTATTAAAAAAAGTGTAGTATATATTTTACATGACTCTTGTAATTTGTTATTTTTGATTATTAATATATATTTTTAATTGATGTATATATTTTAAATTGACATTTGTTATTTTTGTTTTCGTCTTGTGTCAGCTAGGCTGGCAATTTTGGGCACTACTTCACTTTTCCAGCTGTATCGTAATTTGGTGTGTAGTCTGACTTCCACTATACACATATGCCATAGGGACTCGTTTATATGGTACGCAACCATTCACAACACAACAACCTATTCAAACAACGGAAGGGCAACTACATGAGAGAAAGAGTACACTTAGCGGACAGCTTTTAAAAATTTAAAGGGTGCAATTACTTTTACATGCAACTCGGGAATCAGACAATATTATGAAGCATAATTTTACAACTTCATCAGCATTTTTTGTATTTATTACTGTAGTTCCTCTCTTCAGAGCATGACACAAGAATAAAATTTCAGTTATTATTCTGCAATTGCATGCGAAAACACTTGTTTCTTTTTTGGAATTACTTGCAATTTGTATTTCATAGCGTGCATTAGCTCGCCTAAGCCCATCGGGAACATTTCTGACCGATCTGCGTTCAGATCTTTCGTCAAACGACTCCCTAGCCTTTACTCTCGTCTTCGTAAATTACATTCAAGTGCCCTTAAAATACTAATTCTTAAATCAAAATCCTAAATAATATGTGAAAATTGAACGCTAGAAGCGAGTAAGCAAATAATTTAGACAACAAAATAGCCAAATGCGATGGACGCCTAGACGCTGGATCGAGTTTCGTTTATAAGATGACCGTTGCCTACGGGGAAAAAAAGTAAACTCACATTTTGCGCCACGCAATCTATCTATCTATCTATCTATCTATCTATCTATCTATATATCTATATATATATATCTATATATATATATATATATATATATATATATATATACATATATAAGGACACAAATCCACTAAAATAAATGCATCTGTAGTAGACGTTTCAATTTCCCGAGGCTCAAGAATTTTATGCGTGAACCTAATTAACAATTCATACAGTATTTCCATTAGTATTAAAGTTTGATCTATAATTAAGTTTTATCAAACTGCATTACAGCGAACATTCACAAGGGTCGAGTAGGGGAACTGACATAACTCAACAATATAACATTAAGCAAAATATGCCGATCGAAAATCGATACTTAGTAAATTTTAAGATGAATCCGATTGTGGTAACTGAGTAACGCCTATCATATTTATGAATTGCCTGTGGCTCTTAAGTAATAATACAGATGAATCGTTCTGAATAAAAGTTTTAAGTTCGTTATTTGATTTAAAATTGAATTACTGAGAATGATTCAGTTGAAAAATGATCGATTTTACTTTGCATCTCTAGTGCAGTGAAATGCTCAAGTAGGTACTCGTTTACTCTTTTATTGACTAGGTTTCTTTGAAAACCCAAAACGAGAAATATGTTATTGGATTTTGGTACTCCTTCTGAAATGATATTATGATTCTTATGTTACTAGCGGTATCCGCACGGAACTGCTCGTAGTAGTCTATCAAAAGGTCATTTGGTTCGCCTGTGTATTACAGTTAACGTCTGCTATGTTTTTCTTTTTTCTTTCAAGATCCCTTTATATTTTTTGGAAGAATTGACAACTTTACGCGTGACTCAACAAAACCCAGCAGAAGCCTTAGAAACCAAATTTCAACTTCCTAGGACACATCGTTCTTGAGTTATGCGACACACATACGCACATACATACATACAGACGTCACGAGAAAACTCGTTGTAATTAACTCGGGAAACGTCAAAATTCATATTTCGGGAGTCTATAGGTTCTTAGGTACATATGTACGTGTGGTCGGGTCGGAAAAAAAACTCAACCTTCATTTGGGGGTGAGCAAAATGGAAATTAAGGCCAGTTTTTGAGTGAAAATTTTTTCGCGAACACAATACTTCCTTTTTTGTAAAAGGAAGTAAAAAAAGATAGAAAAGAAACAATCAAAATGAATAAAAGACGTATCCATTTCAACACACAAAAGTTAAATAGAAGTTATTTTGAATACAGAAATTAGCTTTAATTTTTGATTTTACTCTCGAGTTTAATCAATCGCTTGTGGCATGCCTAAGGTAAGCCTTGAAGTTTGATTTTCTTAAACGATTCATAAAAGTTTTTGAATGACCTAAACTTAAAAATTGCGAACGAAATATTTCTCCCCCATTCAAATTAATGAGAACCACGAGTGTTAGAATTGTTTATGTACATTAGCTCTGCACAGATGAAATAGTTTACATAATTGTAACCGCAATTAGTGCGATGCTTTTTTCTGAATACATTTCTGATGTGTTACAGTCAGTTTAGACCGTAAGTAGTGCCATGAAACTACGATAAAATGTTTTGTGTTACGAAAATAAAGAATTAAGTTTTGAAAGACTTGTGATATTTACTTAATACTATCTTGAATCCCTAATACTTAAATTAAATTAATTTGAACTGAACGAAATTGAACTTAAAATTGAACAAAAATAAAAGAAGAAAATCGAACTTTTGTCCAAAATCCCATCAAGATACTCACACTTATACAACAAAAAAATTGTGCACCGAATTTCATGAAAATCGGTCGAACGGTCTAGGCGCTATGCGCGTAACAGACATTCAGACAGAGATACAGACTTTCGGCTTTATTATTAGTAAAGAAAAAATGAAAATTTTGCGCCGCATAGGCTCAAGTGTTTAGTTAAAAAAAGTTACGAGCTTATGGTTTATATATATTTTATATTTGATGTGAACGCTGTTTACGCTTTAGTTTCTTGTATGTCATAAACGGTTCATAGTTTTAATCCACTTTGGGAAATACTAAATAGTTATTTTTATATAAAAAACTCAGCGCATTTTAGAAATAATTTTAAAATTGCTTCCTTTTATTGCCTACTTTTAAAATTTGCATACATTTAACTGACATTATTATTACGTATACATAATCTTAAATATTTTTGCATACTATACATTATTGTAAAATTTACTATTGATTAAAAAATTTTATTTTGAAAAAAACATTGTGTTCTACGAACCAAATTTTACTATAAGTTTAAACAAATTTAAAACTATTTCCTACTGAAATTAATACAGTAATTATATGCGCTAAAATTACATTTATACAAGGAATATCTGATAGTTTATGCGAATGTTTGGCATTTGAAATCATTTCACAACACACAGTGAATCTATCACGATGAAATGTGGTAAAGTCCTAAACACAATAACTGAGAAATATGAATGATATAAATATCGGTTATGATAAAAGGAATGTTTCCTTCACAAATGAAGTTAATCTTTACTAATAATAAAGCTGAAAGTCTCTCCGACTGGATATATCTCTCTCTATCGCCGGATCTCTGTCTGTAAGGATCTCTGTCACGCTCAAAGCGCCTAGACCGTTTGGCCGATTTTCATGAAATTTGGCTCTGAATTTGTTTGTAGCATGAAAGTGTGCACTTTGAAACGATTTTTTGAAAATTTTATTTTGTTATTTTTCTATTCGAATTTTAAGAACATTTCCCCGAGCAAAATTATCATAAGATGGACGAGTAAATTACCAAGTTACCATAAGAGGAACCGTAACATTAGCAAGCCAATTGGCGAGAAATTATTCGCATACATTATTCGTAAATATACATGCGAACCAAAAGCCCTTTTAATTTTGACTTTCGGTAAAACCGTGCGGGTTCACTAGTTCCTTTATAAATAAAAAAAATATATTTTTTTTTACATTGAATCATTTAATCATCTTCTAGATCAAGGTTTTTCAAACCTTTCTAATGTGAGGCTCCCTGTGAAGAATTAGAATTGTCATGCGGCACCCGAGTTTGTGCTAGCTAGGGGAACTCTTTTCCATTGAGAAACGAGAACTTGTTGCAGGATGATATTTGGCAATGTCTCAACAAAACTGGTATTTCAGTTAATATTTTTAAAGCGTTATATGTTTTGCAAACGTAGTATCAATTTATTTTTTCTTGTTGTCGTTCATTTTACTGTTACCAATAGGACGAATTAAAAGTATAGTACATGTAGAGTTTATTATTTTCGGAAGCTACTAGTAAATGGATCGAGCGAAGCCCTTTTATGTTTTCACATCAGCTTTCTTTGTTTTGTGTCGTACGCTCTGATGTTTGCGTGTTTTTGTCGTTGTAAAAAATGTGAAAGAAATTAAGATAATTCGGGAGTTAAAAATAAAATGGTGCTTCTGCGATGGTGTGCATTTTTCTTAGTAGATATAAACATACTATAGTACTCTCAACTTCTGATAACTTTAACGCTTTTAGCTCGAATATTCCTTTGTCTCGAAGCTTTCGTTGGGTCCCAAACTCTAGAGAAGTCTGCAAGGAATTCCGGTAACTCGAATGTTTTAGCCGGCCGCTTGGTACCTTGAGTTATCCAAAGTTGACTGACAGTACGGCGTATGATGATATATACAAATAATATTTCCTGTATTAGAAATAATATTTAAAATATTATGAAAAACAAAACCTATATTGTGGACTTGCACTTCAAAAAAAAATAAATAAACAAATATGTAACGTGGGATCACCACGTGACAACACATTGTTAAGAATGGAGACTGTCATCGCAATGTAGGGAATTATAGTAAAATATTTTATAATTAATAATAAACAAATCTACATTAATTAATTAAATAATACATGCTACTTATACCTACACTAAAATCAATCAATTTTTTCCTAGGCTCATCGTAAATCTTACATGATAAAGTTATATTTAAAATATATTTTTTTTATCCACCTTGCTCTTGTATGATGCTCATATGGAGCCTTATATCTATTAAAATTTATGAAACCATACTGCAAAAAATAAACTGTTGTTTTTACAGTATAATACTGGCAGCTCACATTCCAAAGAAAAACTGTAAAATTTACAGTTCTAAACTGTAAAATTTGCAGTAATATACTGTCTTATAACAAACTTTTACTTTGATATTTACAGCGATAAACTGTAAAATTAGCAGTAATACACTGTTTTTTAATGAAACTGCCCTGTAAAATTTACAGTATCTAACTCTAAAATTAGCAGTAATATACTGTTTTAGGAATGAATTGGCCTGTAAATTGAACAGAAATAATATGTAGAATTAACAGTAATATACTGCTTTTTAAAGAAATTGCCCTGCAAAATTAACAGTAACAAACTGTAAAGGTAGCAGTAATATGCTGCGAAATCAGCTGCACTGCTCCGTAAAAGCAATAGTATTCGGTTTTATAAATGATCTGTACAGTAAAATTAACAGCAGTAAACCATAAATTAAATAGTTATAAATTTTTATGCAAAAGAGTTTTCTCCGCTATTGTTGTCTCTTTTCATAGCCGAAATCACTGCTTTTACAGCTGAAGAAAAATATAGAAAAGTAAAGCAATTGATTCTGTAAGTACGTAGTACGTTGTAGAAATCAGCCTACAAACAAAATCTGTTCCTTTTCTAAAGTTTTTCAACATTAAAAATAATGTTTTAGGCTACGAAAAGCAACAAGTAAAGAAATATAAAAGCATTTTACATAAAAACAATTAACTGGTGCTAAATATATGTTTTATTGATATTAATTTTATTGTACACAAAAGAAATCAATGTCCGTCTTTATATTTTATAAACACCTGTTAAAAGAGGATGTTCTTCCATGTAAAGAAATGCATTTATACTGGTTTCTGAAGCACATTTAAAAAAAAAAAATCCTTGTAATTTTTGGTATTTTTAAAGGATTTCGTATTACATATGAGACTGTTGATTAAGAATGATGTTTATTTTTTTTCGATCGGATAACTGAAGTGATCGGGAGAATAACTCCTTCTATAAGTCAAGAATTCCAAGTTGTCCAAAATGGGAAAGCTAACATCTTGGCCTAAAGAAAAAAATAAAAGTGTTTTAAAAATGATAAAACTTGTACCTAGTTTCTTCTTATAATAGCCTTCAGATTATCGGATTACAATATGTTTATTTCAAAACAATAATAAGGATGAGGTAGAGAAATATTTTTTAGGAAATGGAGCAAGCTCGATGTTTAGGACAACCACTTGGGAAATGTTGGGGTATTCATTTAAAGCAATGAATACTCTATCTAACATTTTTTAGTACCTTCCCCCTCCCCCGAGTTGCTATAGTAGCTCTAAAGGTCGTATATAGATGGTTTTTGTTTCTTTTTTTTTTTTTTTTGGTAACCCATATTCCTTTCCAACACTTGTTAAACAGCTCGAACTATGTTCGACTGATAAAAGCTTCATCTTTTTCTTTGACAGCTCCCCATCGTTAGAAATCTGAATATAAAACATAGTGTGACGTAAAGTAATTACTTAGAACTGTGTCTGTACTTAATATGAAATATTTTACATACTTATAGTTTTTCAAAATATTTTTTTTCATATATTTTATTCAACAAATGTGTTATTATATTGTTAAAATTTCATTTTTTGGAGCTTTTTTCTAAGTACTAAGGAATCACATAAAAGTCATTGGCGTTGAAATAAAATAATACCGTAAGAACATTCTATCTTATGTCTTAATATTTAAGCAAATATAAGATGATTCATTTATATTCTGTGTCTTTTCAAAATGGGGACGCCCTCTCTCCCCCCCCCCATTTAAACAGCTATCGATATCCCCATTTAAACCATCAGTGACTATATTTTTTTAAGTGGCACTTCTTTCGAGAGGATTTACACAATTTATCTTAAAGTTTTTCAGAATTTACCTGAAATCTGGAAGAAACAATTCTAAGTTCCCAAAATCAAGATGGCTTAGTTCAAGTCAATTCAGTAAAAAATGAAAATCGGTCGCAAAAGTTGAAAGTTTTTAACAAAAGAATAAATCGTCAAACATATCACAAAACATAGTAAATCTGGTAGTGCCAGTTCCAATCATTAAGAAATTGTAAGTCCACATTTGGCCAGCCGTCCTTGTTGTAAACAATGCTACCCTTCTTGAAAAATGCTTTGCCAGAAGACCGCACCACTTTTTAACTGTAGATTTAAGCATACTCATATTTGCAAAATAATTGTTTTTTATTCACGTTAAAGTAAAAATAATCAATAATTTTGTTTGATAAGTGTCACACAAGTCTGATTAAGCGAAGAAAGTTTCATACGCTGTAATATATCGTACTTTAAAATTTAATCTTTATTGTTGCTATCATTATGAAGTTGACTTTAAATTTTATTCCTGTAATTTTTACAAAATACGTACAATAAATAATAAAGTACTTAACATTCTGTTTTGGTTCCTTTGATTTTAATAACATGTAAAACAAAGAATCAGTGTTCCAAACTTTACGGAAAAATTCAAAAAAAAAAAGAAAGAAATGTACGTCTAATTTCGCTCTAGCAACAGAAATTTCTATATTCCGGTGATTCTTAAAGTGATAATATTCAACTACCCGTAAAAACTAATATTGAACTACAAATTTAAGAAACTCAGACTTAAATGAATGGTGCGCCCGATCACATTTCAATGAAAACAAAATAAAATTTAGTTTATCTTGTTCTAATCCATAGTTCTTGATTGTAACATAGAACCTGACAAAGGCCACGAAAATCAGCTTCAGGGGCCCAATATGGCACGCAGACCGTAGGATAGGCTTCAGTGGCTAAGAACGCTCTAAAACTCAAAAGTATTTGTGATTACAAATTACATCTGTAAACACAAAAATATAAATGAAAAGAGATACTTATAAACTTCCGTTGCCGGCATTCATGTCACTAAGTGAATCATCGCAACATCGTTTAGACTAGGGTGTTCTTTGAAATTCCAAGCGGAACACAACCGCGAACTGCCATCTTGATAAAATGAGACAAACCATTATTCCATTCAGTTCTGGTCACAAGTTAAGGAAGTTCTTTACGTTTGCATACCACTAAACTCAAAAAAATAATATTGCATTAGTGAATAAATTGAAATGAAAAATTCAGGCGGCTAGAATGAAATTTGTAGTTTAAATTTTTTCGAAATACCTAACCGCAACTATATTACCGGGCATAAATTCAAAATGAAATCAACTATAATTTTATTTTCTCCGTTCGCTGGAGGGAAAGGAACAAAATATTCGCTAGCAAATTCCCATTTTCTTGGCACGCCAGCACACGGAAAATAAGAAACACTTTAATACATGAATAAAAAATATATTACATGGAATCCGTTTGTGTGTGCAAATTATAACTTAAACATAATGGAATTATTGAAACATAAAAAAACACTCTAAAAAAATATGTCATTGCAATTCTGAAGTCATTGCAATTCAAGCTTTACGTAAATTTTCCGTAAAAAAAGGTTTCGTGAAACAATCAGCTAAATTATTTTTAGTTTCAACAGATTTTATTCCAATTTCATTTTATTCAATCAAATTCCTTAGGAAATGGTACCAAAAATCAATCTGCTTAGTTCTGCAATTTTCTATTGCAAATCTAGAAAAATCGATCGCAAATAGAATGTCACAATACAGAGTACTATTAATCAATCTAAAATTCTGAACTCTTTTCGTGGCCAATTCATTTAAAGTTCTTTTGATCCATATAACTTCCTTAGATTGTTCACTAATTGAAATATACTCCGCTTCCATCGTTGACAGTGCTACGCATTTTTGTTTGAATGTACACCATATTATTTGAACCTATACAAAAACACTAGATCTCCCCTTCCTCCCACCGCCATTGAAATCCGGTCGGCGTGATTTGAGGCGTAATCTGAATCAGAATGACAATTTATTCAATTTACTGACAAAATTTAGATTTCAGGGATCGACAAACCCTTAAGCTTGTCTCATAAATTTAGAACCGTCGTGTCAATAGAATAATACATATCTCTGCATTCTCTACCTTTTGCGCAATCTAAAACATTTTTACAGTTTTTCTCTGTTATTTAGCAGAGCAGTATTAAACTGTAAGAAAAAACAGTATATTACTATAAAAACAACAATTATTTTTTGCAGTGCACGTGTACAAATTTCACTTACATTTTATTTGTTTACTATCTATTGAAATGTGAAGCTGATGGTTTGTAACATCAAACCACACAGAAAGTTTACATTATATTTTTTCCTTTTTCTCAACATTCATTCGTTTCTAATTAATCATGTTGAAAAAAAAAGTGGAAAATTACATATTTTATTTAAATAGTTTTATTACCATGTAATAAAACTTTGCAGCCCATGACATAAATACTATTCTGACGACCTGAAACTGAAATGCTAGAAGGAAAAAAAACGTTTAAAAAGAGCAAAATAATGCATATCATGCGTTAAAAATTTGAGGTTTATTTTTATCACGAAATAAAAAACAAAACAATATTGCTTGTTTTCTTTGAACTCTCAAGGAGGGAATAGTTTTGATACGTGTTTAAAACCTCGAAGAAGGGCCATAAAATCGATTTTGTTTAGAAACTGATTTTCTTATCATACCCTGAGGCATTGTAAATAAGTCGTACAAAACAAAGATCATTCATCCATTTTTTTTCGATAGCTTGAATTTGGATTTATATAAGGCATTTTTGCACTCAGAAAGATAGTTACCGAAATTTCTTCTGGTAAAAATTCTTCACTACTAACATTTCGTTGAATTTGTCTTTAATAATTGGAACACATCTGATACTGAGTCCTTTTTGAAGTTATGTATAAGATAAGCGTAAAGTTAATTGAAAAAGTTTAATTTAAAAATAAATATGTTGAGTGAGACGTGACGTGATTCTTTAAAAATAGTTTTTAAATTTAAAAAAAATCATTGTCAAGAGTGTTCACTACTTGAAATGGAGAAAACATAGAATGGTACGAGATAAAAAAAAATACGATAAGTTGTATTGTAGCAAAAATTATCAGTTGAAAGCATTTCTTTGAACTTTAAGCAAGTTTTAAATTCTTAGTGTTTGAACTTTTACTTTATAAGACCATTTTTTAAACTTAAATTGCAGATTTAAAAAATGCTACTTTTTAACCATAACGCAAAAAAAGTAATAATGAGTAAAAAATTCATATATGAAATAAATACGTACAACTACCTAGAACTATCTAATCATTCTACTATTTCCCTCTATTATTTTGTAATAAAGTCAGATATAATATCAAAGAGTTTTAAGAAAATCATTTATTGAAGCATAAAATGCGTTTACTACGAAAAAAACATTTTTTTTACACAAAAGTAGAGCCTTCTGATGCGCTACCAAAATTTTAGGTTTTCAAACTGTAGGACCTTACTTTCGTTAGCAGTAGATATTGTTTCGAAAATTATAAATACAGAATAGACATACAAACTGTACTGAAAGGGGAACAGAATGAGAGAGTGCAAGACAAGATTAGAACGTTTTGTAACAATTAAAATCTGAAAATAAATACAGAAAACAGTATGTAATTATCTATTATTCAATTGTTTAGTTTCATATTAGAAGACAAAGGAATAAATGATTTTTGTTAACTACTTCTTTGCTTTATTTAAACTTTGCACATTAAGCACATGGAAACAAATAATTTAAGTAATCCTTCCTTTTTTAAAGGAAGTAAAACTACAGTTGAACTCCCTCATAACGAGCCCTGATTTAACGAAAGCCCATATTTAGCGAGGAATTCAGACACACTTGGTTGGTACATGGTTAAGTGTATGTAACTCTCTTTTAGCGAGCAAACCCCGCTTAAAGCGAGCAATATTTTTGTCATTTATAGAATTTCAATTGATTTAAAGCTCAGATTACCCCCCCCCCCCCCCCCCCCTTTTTAGTAACACTCCAAAGTCAACTAAAGTTACTAACCATTCATAAATCCTGAGAACAAGACATGACAGCACTTTTTTTTAATTTGTGGAGTGAGGAAACATTTAAAAACAAGCTGATGTGTGCTTCACATGACTTCCTTTTACTCCAATTTAATGTCATTTTCCCATTACTGGTAATTTTAATGTGATTCAATGGTTTACTCTCTAAATAGTTTACTCACTAAATAATATGTCTCTAAGTTGGCGACAAAAGTTAGCGACCAAACGACTGGCGATATATTGCCAAGTGTCTGCCAAATTGTAACACCATTTAAGTTTACATCGAAATTACAATGATATTCCCCCAATTAGGGGCAAAAGACCCCCTTAAAAACGCCTGAATGCAACCAAAAAAGAGGGTACACATCTAGACCCCACTGGGAGCCTACGTACCAAATTTCAACTTTCTAGGACATACCGTTCTTGAGTTATGCGACATATATCCGCACATTCGCACATAAATGCATTCGTACATACAGACGTCACGAGAAAATTTGTTGTAACTATCTCGGGAATCGTGAAAATGGATATTTCGCGTGTCTATACGTTCTCAGGCAATAATCCACTTGTGGTCCGAGTCGAAAAAAACAAAAAAACTCAACATTCATTCGGGGGTGAGCAATATGGAAATTAAGGTCGATTTTTGAGTGAATTTTTTTTCGCGAATACAATACTTTCTTTTTTGTAAAAGGAAGTATTTATGTATGTGTTGTGTGTATATGTGTAGGTATTCCTAATGAACAATAACAATATAGGCATTCAGACAGTTCAAAGCACAGGAACCGATTTCTTTAGTACTATAGTGATTAAAAAGAAGAAAAACGCATCTATAAGACATTTTTATGTTTTTTTTTTCATGAACTTTTTTTTTTCTCTCGTTTTTCACGAGCTCTTGGTTAAAAGTGAGTTGCGACTGTTTCTCCAAAAAATGTTTTCCTGCAAAGAAGTTAAAAATTAATAAGATAAACGAAATTAAATTTCACCTCCCTCAAAGATGTATCTAAAATGAACATATCTATCCCTAGACATTTCTTTTAATATCTAGACACTAAGTACTAAATCTCTTTCATGACATCATCAAAGAAATGTTTGTGAAGACATCTCTCGTGAAATTCCGAGCCTGATCGAAAAGAAAAGGACGGCACGCGATGTGACAATGTGCTGACAAGAGTATTTTGGGAATATTTTGAGAGACAGTTAAAAAAAGATTTATTATAGCGAAAGATATCCTAGTGACATAAAAGGTCCTTATAAAGTTATTGGAAAATTATGATGTGTATTATTAAGTAAGTGCCGACACAATAAATGATGAATGATTGTCTCAAACCTAAGCCGTAAAATTTCTTGATAAAAACCTTCATCTCATCTTATTTTTTGCCTTCACTCCAAACATTTAAATCAGTAATGTCTTTTTTATCACACGCACTTCTTTTAATCACAAATGTTAATTTACTTCAGAGTACGAATGATGCTATACTGCTAATGCGTATTTAAATTATTTCATTTATTAGTTCTGTTTTCTTTATATGTAAAATGAATGTATTTATAGCAATTATAATTCTACTTCATTTAAGGTTTAAAAGTTAACTCTGCCGTGGCAGGTAAAAGCAGTAATTGCAAAGTCTTTATTTCTCTCTCTCTCTTTTTTTGTTTGCATTTTGTCATCGAAAGCTCATCATTTTTACAAGCTTTCTTTTAAAAAAAAGGTGCAAAAAATGTCTAATTCTGACATGTCGCTTTTATTAGTAATGAATCCAAAACGCGTTTCAAATATCTCGATAACTTATTTCTTCAGATACTGCACTTTACCAGGCAAAGGCAAAACTAGACACTATGTTTGTGCTAGTGTACTGCAATGCAGAGATTCTAAACATGTAGAGTATACCCTTAAAAGAGGGACAAGCTTTATTTTGATCGTTCAAACTCGTATTGAACTACAATAATACTTTTAATGTAAGCTGTGGGGATATTTTTTTTTTTTAATGAAACAAAATTTCGATAGTGTACTTCAGGTTTTCATTAAAGATCGTAGCACAGCTTTAGCGTCAAATACTTAAAATAAATTATTATCTATTACATCATTTTACCAGGGAACACGACAAAAACTTCGATTGCAAACTATGTCGCAAATGATAAAAGGTATGTAGCTGCCATTTAAGAATTATCGTACGAAAACTCACTGAACTGTTTTTTTTTCCTTATTCCTTTCTATAACTGTTTTCTTTCAGCTCCTGGAAAAACAACGCATAACAAAAACGCAGTTAATGCGTTCGAATTTCTAATTATGATGCAAATCTTAAAATAAGTGACAAACACGTCTCTTTGAAAGGAAAAGCAGCAAGACAATCCTTCCCATTACTTTTTAATTGTTTTTCAACTCAATGGGACGTTTTCCAGCGAAATTACGCTGGATTAATTTTAATGACTTAAATTATTTTTCTAAAACTTATGTACTTCGAAAGAGTGGAAAGAAAACAACAAGGTAAAAATGTGCTTATTGTAGATGGCTTTGGTTTTCATTTTCAACTACAAATTGGACAAAAGGTATTAAAACCTTTGAAGTACACTGTTTAGCAAAAAATAAATAAATAAATTACGTTTATATTACACTTATGAAATCCCATTGTATACTCAAAACTGTTTCTTGCATCTAAATTGCCAAATACTGGTTTGCTCTTTTTCATAGCATTCACGTACGAATAACTGTGAATAAAAATCGGATAATGTTGAACCGTATTTGTTGTTACTGTTTTCATTATTATCATCCGAATCATCAATATTGTTTTATGCTACATTTAAAAGAAAAAGGCTCTATAAAATGCTGCATCTTCAGTTTGCATATAGAACTTTTTTAAGATCATTGGGAATGCAATAGGACGATTATACATATGAATTGTGCGTCTTCACGACGTGTGAAAACTTTATTTTATTTCTCAAATCAAAAATACAGCTTAGTTGTTGTTTGAGTCTTTTAGAATTTAAACTATTATAGGGGTATTATAGTAATGTGTTCAGTATTTCCATCAATTTTTATTTCTAGAAAGCATCTAAGTTTAAGAAGAATAAATCAACGGTACGTAGTTAAAAAATTACCATCGCAAGCTCAAGTGCAATGATTCATTAAATATATGAAGAAGAAAAAAAAAAAGTAAAATCTTCTTTAGTTGAGGCAAACCTAAACTTCTGGGTTAGGTTTGCTCCATATATAGACTTCTAAAACTGGATGAAATATACTAATGATCACCGGAGTCAAGCCAATTGTAATCGTTAGGAACGGTTTGGATTTCATTGGCCATTATTAAAAGATCTTCATGAACAACAATGTGGACATTTGAACACTTTGGTTAAATAATTTTTATAAAACTATTTTTATTTTGGAAACGTATGCATCAAATTTATTGGTCGTGGTAAGGTACACGGTGAAAACGACATTCAAAAGTGTATACATTTCGGACTCTCTGTCTATCTCTCTCACTCTAAGTTGTAGAATAACAATCAAAATAGCGATCAATTTGAGTTTTAAAAAAAATCTCTATAAGGATGAAATGAAGATTTCAGGGAAATAAGAGATGCATACTAGTATTATTTTTAACAGTTAGAATGTTTAACATTTTGAAAGTTAAAGATAACAAATCATTAAAAATAATGTTATAAAATTTTCAATAGCAATTTTTAATACTTTCCAAATGCTATTTTTTGCTTAAAAATGCACAGCTTAAAAACACACGATAAATATTTAAGGCGTATTTGCAAATTAAAGTTTTTAAAACATGCATATTACGTCGTTAAACATGTATCCTCATGTTAATGATAAAGATGAGCTGCAAAAAAAAAGGTTCCACATTAATTTGCCACTACGGCTGGTAATTTAGAACTCTTTTTGATTCATAATTGTTCATTTCCCGTTATACCGAGTCCTCCCTCAACATGAACCCTTCTACTGTGTCCTGTGCTTTGCAAAACTCCCTCGAAGAGTGTTATTGGGAGGTTACAGATGAGTTAGCTTAATGGACTATCTTGCACCCTTTTTTGTTTTTTTATTTGATCTGTATTTTTCGTTATTTTTTGTTTGTACTTGTTGGTTACAACTGTTTATAATCTGCCATTAAAAACGAAAAAAAGAAGCATACACCTTTAGAAATAATTCCATTAGAACTGAAAAATTATTCAAGTATTATTTAGTAAAAGAAACATCAGAAGCCACACATCAAAAGAATAATCTCCATCATATATCCTCATAAGCAAATAAATGCGCTATACGTTGAGCTTTCAGAACTGTATATGAAGCAGTGAGAAGCAAAGGGATGTAAGTGCAAAAATTAAAAATATGGAGATAACCAGCACAAATGGAGGCCAAATTGATTCTTTGTGTTGCAGCAAGAGATTGTACTAGTATTCCTGGTGGGTGCTGCAAAACAACATAATTTAGAATAAAAATTCCATAAAAGTCTACCTAAGACAGCAACTTTAAACGAGTTTTACTCTTAACTTGAAAATGCCCACTTAAATCATTTTGCTTCTTACTGCCTGATGCGTCTTATAAATGAAGATTTTTTTCCCTAATTTTCCCATTTAATTTCGATACATTTTTAAATATTCCCCCCGAGAGAAATGTTACGACATTATTACCAAGAAACAAAACGCGAACTTCAGAAAGGAAATTAACATGTTACTACGAATGCGAAATAAATTAAGTATGCAGCCGCTAAAAGTCGAGAACGTGTTATTGTTTTTCGTAAAACAACAATGTTTTTTCTTTGACTCTCTGTTTCGGAATTAATAAAATTCTCAGATGTTGAACTAGATGAAGATAATTTTTGTTTCAGGCGAAATAATTTTATTTCATTTCGTACCAAACTTTTAGATAGGCATGCTTAAGGCAAGTTAAAAATGCTACTTTAGAAAGAGCTGAGGATCCAGCAATATTTCACAACAGAATATTTAAAACGAGAAGGACAAAATATGAAATGAAAACAAAATGAAAAGTTCCTTACGAAAACATATGACAGATGAATTCCCGTGACACGTGTACTTATGTTTCCATTAAAATTTCAGGAGAATTTAAATATTTCTTTAAACGCGGTAAAATATGCATATTTAAAAAAAAATCTAAGCAATCGTAAGATATATCGACACTTTTTTCAACTGTTTTAAATGATATTAATTATTGAATTATGGGACTCAAAAGTTACTTAGATTTTATTGTAAATCATGCTATTTTATCATTGTTAATCTTTCAGTATATTCACTGTCTGCGTCACTAGTTTTTCGATGTGTCCCCTGATTGCAGGACACAACGCGTCGGCTGCCCCGTTCGCAGTAGCTTAAGACTATACAAAATTGAACTATTTATGGAAGAGAAAAGATTGCTAGAGACTCTAAGGAGGACGAATTTCTGCTTGTTGGTCCGCGGAAGGTATTTAATTTCCTTTCTACTAGCCAAGGGATAAGCCAGCGGAGGCATTCCCCTATCAGTCACTCGGGGACTCGCCACTCTAGGGGTTACAGCCATTGCCAAGCTGAGGACCAAACACTGCGAGACAATGAGGATACATCCCGATGGCCATCGAAGCTAAGATTATAGGAGCTAAGATTATAGGAACTGTCCTTACTGCGTAGACATTGAACTCTCCCCCAACCATATCTTTGACTGGCCTGCTATTTTGGCGAATCTCTGAGCGGGGCTGTTTTAGATACTTTTGAACCAGTGTGCTTCTACAGCACTATTCCACTGGACGAGACAGCAACAACAACAACCATGTAAGTATTTTTCGAGTCATATAACGTTTTTCTAATTTATTTTTAATTTCATTTTTAGGACGTTCAATCAACAGTTTCCAATGAAGTGCTTGCAAGTAAGCTTTTAATTTTTTTAATGTTCCTTAAACATTAATTACAGTTCATCCTAAAGTGCATGCAGCAATAGCATGTTTTACATGTGTTACTGATAAATGTCTGACAAGAAAGTTACTATCTCTTCCATATTTTTTTTCATAAGGTAAATACGTCACCTTATGATACGGTAAGCAGGTCTTCGTCATAATGGTGACGATTTTTAATAAAAAGCAATTCTTAGGAACATATTTCTGTGGAAAAAATACGTGATAATTACAACGACCTTGAGGGAATTGATTGGATTGCAACATCTGATGAGTATGTATTTGTAAAACTTGCATTAAAGGAAATTGTAAAGTATTATGTAGCTCTAATTTTCGAAGTTGGAAACACAAATGAAAATATTCAATACGTTAAAATTTAGTTGCTCAAAACTTTCGCATAAAACTTCAAAAATGGACTAATCTAAAAAAGGGGTTCCACTTACCTCAACCACTCAAACTTTTATTTATTCATTTTATTTTATTTTATTATTATTTTTTTTTTTTTTTGTGCAAGGCTTTCAGTTAGTACTATTTTTGAACAAGAGTGGAATGTACCTTTAACTTGTACCTTTTATATACACTTTCATTATCATTATTGCCTCCTAACAGACGTCTTATTACTGTGTCCCGAACTTATGCTAATTGCTAATTTCCATGTTTCCTTGCCTTCCATTTTGTGGTTGCTAACGCTGCTATTGCCATCCGTCTTTAGCAATTGTCCACCAGTGTAGGATGAATATTGTATGTTTAACTAAGGACGCCATTTTGAATCCGTATGTGTTGGACGCTCCATGTATTGCTCCGACTTCATTTTACCACAAAGCCAGAAATAATCCAACTAGAGAGCTGGTTCTTTTTTCCTCTTAAAGTGCTTAATTAGAGCTTTAATTTGAGTGTTCATATGCCGAGCTCAATCAACCAATTCAAGTTCTAGATTTTTGCTAATTTATCAATACGAAAATGACATAGCAGTGTCGCTTCATAAGCATTGGAGCATCAAAGAAGCCATATTATCGTCTCTTTTGAGCAAATCATCAAACGAGTAGCATTAAAGGGAACCTGAATTGTAGCTTTTTGAAGATACGAAGAATTACTGGACAACCTAAGGGAAATCGGGAAACATCTTACATTAAAAGAAATGTTGTCAACTTTGGTAAACGATTGCGCCATCACTGATTTCATCCCAAGATGCATTTCTCCTTTCAGTGATTCCCGACCATCGGCTTCAACGCTCTTGGAACCTCACGGAGTAAAGGAGTAAACATTATATATATTTTCATTTATTGAACTTGTTTCTCCGTTAAAAACTCAGAATTTGGTTTTGAACTTCAATTTAAATATCTTTAGAACGCCATATTGTTGGCGATACTGTTGCTTTATAATAAGTCTAGAGTGATTTAGCTCTCGGTATTTCAAACGTCAATTTCGGAACCAGTTACATTGTTAAAATATTTTACTTGGCATAGTTATTACTTTTAATACCACGTGACCAGTGCTAAGTGTTATGACTAATTTTCGTTGCCATTTTATTTTACAACAATATTTCAAAAAACAATAATAATAAATAACTCTTAATTGATATTAGGCTTAACCAGTAAATAACACAATTTGTACTCGATTTATAATAACTAGTGGTAATAATGGATGAAAATAATCGCGTCAAAACTCCTCTTGATCCAGGACATGTTATTTCAGATATTGAATCAGTACCTCAATCTTTGGGAAAAGTGAATGGCAAAGCTAAAATTATGGATACTCCAACAAAGAGGTATAATCCTAGAAATACTAGCTTCTCGTCAATTACTTCATCGGACCAAGTGATAGAGGTCCTAGAATCACAGAATGCTAACAATTTGATTGGTCCATTTACAAAATACTTTCACAAAAATTACCGTCCTACTGAGAATTATCTGTCGCCCGATAGTCCTAACGACGATTTAATCCAGTTTCTAAGAGAATTAATAACTGGAAAAGACCAGATAAATAGGTTTTTTATGAGCCAAGAACTACAGAAAACATCCCTCTTAGTTGTTGAATTAATAGAAAAAAGGCTTCATGAACAAGAAAAGTCTCGAGTAGGAATGAATGATAATATCGAACCTCTGTTGAACTCTCCAGTTTCAGAGCAAACAGAACCAGAAGGGAATCAAGATCCAAGATCATTCCCACGTTCTAAAACTGATTTCCCTATACTTGAACACACTAATGTGCATTCTAATCTGAATCACGATATTACAGTCCCGATGCAAAAGCCAATCTACGCACAAGTAACTCACGTAGAAGAACACACACTGCTATTATATCCTGCGAGTACGAAACAAAACCCACGATCTACTGATTTGAGAAATACTTTAGAATCCAGCTACAACCCCTCAAAAGATGGAATTTCTATCAATCGAGTCAGGTTTATTGGTAAAGGAGGACTTGCCATTGATGTTCCGTCGATTCGTGATTTGAATTTTCTAAAGCAAAAAATGTGGAACATCCAAAACTTTCTCAAGAAATTACAGTACGCATTCCATCAAAACGCAAACCTAAAATAATCATTTATGATTTGTCCAAAGATTCTGAATGGGAGGAAATTGCCTTAGCCTTTTCGCGTACTTATGGTCTAGAAACGGAAGATGATTTTCAATTCTCATTTAAACTTAGTGGAAAAAGAAATAGGGAAAATTGGGTCTTAGAAGTCACTCCTCAAGCATTTAATATTATAATATCATGACCAAAAATCAACATTTCGTGGAGAGTTCATTCTTTAAAAGAATTTATTGGAATAAAACGTTGTTACAAGTGCCAAGGTTATGGCCATATTGCCTCAAAATGCTTTTTAGAGGGCATATACTGTGGATTTTGCTCACAATCCCATAATGTAAACGATTGTGATTCACACAACGCTAGCTGTATTTACTGCCATATTTATAATAAGAGGAACAAAACTAATAACAATATTGAACACCCACCTTCTTGCACTGATTGCCCTTGTTACCAAAGAGATGTTGCTCTCTATCGTAAAAATTTTTGCTATGTCTAGTGAGATATCAAATTTTTCCTCTAACCCTTTGACTTTTAGAGATTTTTCATCATTTTCTCATGCTCCTTCAACGCTTCTTAACACTACAACTCAAACATAAATTAAATTGGTTCAAATCAATTTACAAAGAGCATATGCACCTATTTCCAATTTAACTATGTTCGCAAATGAAGAAAAAATTGATATTTTTCTGGTCCAAGAGCCATATTTGCACAATTCAAAAATTTCGGGTATCCCATTATCTTGGGGAAGCATTCTTTCCAATAGTGGCAGGGCAGCGATTGTCTTTGCAACTAATCAAATTACTCCGTATGTAACATTTGTTTCTTACGATTTTGTCTCAGCAAAAATTTAGCTAAATAACTGTACTATAATTTCAATTTCCACCTATTGCTCTCCTTTGGAACCTCTTGAAGAACTTTTGATTGAACTTGATGATTTCTTAACTTCAACTTCTCCAACACCTTTAATTCTTTCAGGTGACTTTAATGCTAGATCAAGATCTTGGGGGTATCCACATAACGAATCAAGAGGTGAATTATTATTAGATTTCATAGCAACCCATAACTTGGACATATTCAACAATAGAAATTTTCCTTCGACTTTTCAGACTCCACATGGAAAAGGTTGGCCTGATTTAACGTTCGGAAGAAACTTTCGCCTCCCTATCTTATGGTCAATAAGTCAAGAAATTTCTCTAAGTGATCATAAATATATAATAGTTGAAATCCAAGCTGCTTTTTCAAAATCTCGCTTCATTAGGTATAAAAACTTCATACAACACAGCTAAATTTAGAAGATGCTTAAAACAAAAAATACCACCAATAATTCCAATCTTATCAACAATTCAGAATACCACTGAACTTGATAGTTACGCATCTGCTTTAGTACAAACAATGCAAGAATGTGCAAATGACTCCTTTAAAAAGAAATATTTTGCAATCGCAAGTCCAGCAACATGGTGGCACGAAGGCCTTTCTTCACTAAAAAATCAAACTAGAGCAGCAAGAAGAAGATTTCAACACTGCAATGACCCAAATATGCTCATTTACTATAAAAATATTTATAAAAAAATATTAGCAAAATATAAAAAAGACATCCGTCTTTCCAAAAGAAAATCTTGGCAAAATTTCTGCACAAGCAGCAATAAATCTTTTGGGAAACCATACAAAATAGCTTTCGGCAAGTATTTTACTCCTGTTCAGATGCAATTAAGATTTCCTCAATATGAGACAGAAAACTCTTTTCTTCAAGATCTTTTAAATCATTTTTATCCAGCCTCTCAAGATTCTTCAGCTATCCCAAGAAATAATCATAGAAATATTTTGCATGGATTATCAACTCCCTTCACAATAAAAGAAATTGATTATGCATTTAAAATTATTCCCAAAACGAAAGATGGACTTGACGCAATTATTTGGACTACCTTTCATGAGACTTTTCCATTATTTATTATTATCAATTTATTCAACATCTGTTATACTCTAGGTCATTTTCTAACTTTATTCAAAGAAGGCGTAATCATTTTGTTCCTTAAAGATGGGAAAGACCCAAGAGAATTCTCTTCTTTTCGCCCTATTATACTATTACCCACTATCTCGAAAGTCTTGGAGAAAGTCATGCTTTTTCGGCTCCAAAGTTATTTAACCCTTAACGGATATCATCATCCAGATCAGTGTGGTTTTGTACCAAGAAGATCCACTGAACATGCTTTAGCTAATTTTTATTCTAACATTCAAAATGGTATTCGTTCCGGGGAATTAATGGTTGCAATATCAATTGATATTGTATCAGCATTCGATAACCTGCCCTGGACCAAAATTTTATTCTATCTGCTTCAACCCATTCCTTGCCCCGGCCGATACAGGATCGGCCGCGCAGTTTGTGTTAATACTGCCCCGGCCGATTCAGGCTCGTCGCAAGAAAATGGTTCCTAACTGCCCTCGACGATCCTGTGTCGTCACGGCGTTTTTAGCAGTTTTTGCTTCGGCCGAATATGTGTCGGCGATCCTTCCAGGAGCAGAACCCTGTTATTGCGCTTCTCTGTTGGGTTCTGGAGCTTTTAGGGGAGCGGTAATCAAGCTCTTTTCTTAGACAAAAGGGATGTAACTTATAGTATTTCACAGAACTTGTTGTAATTTATTTTATTTTACTAAGATATTAACTTTTCAAGTACTCTTTGATCGGACACGTATAATGCTTCAAATAATCAGGCATTATATTTTTATCTTTTCGTGGAAGCTTTGTTTCTTAGCATTCTGGCATTTGAACTCCTGATGAACAAGTGTGAAAATATTTCCTTACATATTTATCAATATTTCTATGCCTGAATAAAGCAAATAAACAGAAATATGTTTTTCTTGTTATCAAAAATCCACCTTCTTACGCAAGTATCCTTCACTAAATTGTTCATAATCCTCAAATTTTATAATTTATTTTACGCAATATTTTTTTAAAAATTATCTTACGTATCTTAATTTTGTACGAGTACGTTTTTTTTTTTATTATTATAATGTTTACTACGCTTTTTATTTATTTGTATACTATTATTATTTTTAGTGCTTATTTATTTTTAAATCATGATATTTTGAAACGTAAATTATATCTTTTTATATTCGCGGCACCCTTTGATGGATTTTTAGTGATACGGTTTTGAATATTTTTTATTTCACGAAAAAAAGAAAAAAAAAGACGACCGCATTGACTATACGTAAAAGTTGACTATGTAAAACATAAAACAGATACGACAGTACGAATAAAATGATAATATCTTGAGTTCTTTTTTTGTACGCTTTACTCATAAGAAACAAAACATTCCTTTTCTCCCATTCTTTTTCAGATTTTATTTATTGTCTTAAAATAGCTCCAACGTTTTAATTGTACCTTCTTTTATGAGATTTTAAAAATATAAATTAAATATTTGGTTTCTTTTCAATAATCAAATTGCCATAATTAGTAAATAATCCTATGAAACTAACTAAAATTTATCCAAGTATGTTTAAAAAAAAGATTTAAAATCCGACTCGATTTCAAGCAAGATCTCCTTTTTTTTTCCTTCTGAAGAAATGTTCCGTCATATAAGCATAAAAGCTTGCTTTGAAATTCCTTTCTGAGCTAAACTGTTTTGTTGTAAGAAAATAATGTGGAAGGGTTGACCACAAAACACTAAAACCTTCTGACCATTCTTTGAATGGAACTAACTTGCTCGGATGTTTGCAAAGAGGGTCCTTGGAGAATACAGACCTCCCAGTCGGTCTAGTTATTCCTCTCTCAGCTGGGGGCTTTTAGTTGCATGCACAAAAGTATCCTTTAGGGAAATAGGGGATTAGCCGCAAGTTTTGATCTTTTGTAATCATTTATCTTTAAAATACTTCCCACGCTTGAGCAACTGATATCTGGGCATTCAGAAGGGATTTAAAAGTCACCTGAATTACGATAAAAGTCGACCATAGTCCTGCCATCAAAGGGTTCTGTGTTTATTGGTCGTTTTGAAGTGTCACAATAATCAAAAGGCACCGAAGAATACTTTTTATCCTCTTAGAATATCATTCCCACACTTAAAGCGTTTTTGTCCATTCAGCGTTTTGTCCGCTTGCTCACACGTTGGATCGATCAGTCAATTGTTTGAAGAATGTTTTGTTGAGGCCTTTTGAAAGATAGATCATCTTACGTTTAACAGTAAAAGAAAAAAAAAAGATATACTGAGATAAAAGCAAAAAGAAAAATAAATTAATAAAATAATTAGTGTTATGAAAATAATTTCTTTTCGTCCAATCCTCTATTGTTTCTTATTTTCCTGTTATGTACTGCGTAAATGTATGAATATTTCAGCACATATTAGCAACCTTGTATTTTATTGCACTATTTAATTCAGCGCTTAAAAACAAATAAAGCGAAGCGATTTTCGAATGCAAGCTGAACAGCAAAAACAACATTAAAATACCGATAGCAAAATGGGGAGGAAAGTGTTATTACAACGTAGCAAAAAGCAACTCCGTTTCGTTATCTGCGGCATGCGCGTTAAGGGTTTTCGGGCTGGTCATCGAATGGGCTATAAAAATATTTATAAAAAAATATTAGCAAAATATAAAAAAGACATCCGTCTTTCCAAAAGAAAATCTTGGCAAAATTTCTGCACAAGCAGCAATAAATCTTTTGGGAAACCATACAAAATAGCTTTCGGCAAGTATTTTACTCCTGTTCAGATGCAATTAAGATTTCCTCAATATGAGACAGAAAACTCTTTTCTTCAAGATCTTTTAAATCATTTTTATCCAGCCTCTCAAGATTCTTCAGCTATCCCAAGAAATAATCATAGAAATATTTTGCATGGATTATCAACTCCCTTCACAATAAAAGAAATTGATTATGCATTTAAAATTATTCCCAAAACGAAAGATGAACTTGACGCAATTATTTGGACTACCTTTCATGAGACTTTTCCATTATTTATTATTATCAATTTATTCAACATCTGTTATACTCTAGGTCATTTTCTAACTTTATTCAAAGAAGGCGTAATCATTTTGTTCCTTAAAGATGGGAAAGACCCAAGAGAATTCTCTTCTTTTCGCCCTATTATACTATTACCCACTATCTCGAAAGTCTTGGAGAAAGTCATGCTTTTTCGGCTCCAAAGTTATTTAACCCTTAACGGATATCATCATCCAGATCAGTGTGGTTTTGTACCAAGAAGATCCACTGAACATGCTTTAGCTAATTTTTATTCTAACATTCAAAATGGTATTCGTTCCGGGGAATTAATGGTTGCAATATCAATTGATATTGTATCAGCATTCGATAACCTGCCCTGGACCAAAATTTTATTCTATCTGCTTCAAACTAACTGTGAATCATCAATTTATAATCTTTTTTCGAGCTTTCTCTCAAATAGGTTCATTTTCATAAATTCCACAAATGGTTTTCCTAAAATTCCACAAACAAAAGGTTGTCCACAGGGTTCTTGTAGCGGTCCCGAGCTATGGAGTTTAGTGGCAGCCTCGCTGTTATCAGCTCCACACTGTAAAAAAAATCCGAAACTTTACTGGTTATTTCCGTGGAACGTGTCGGGATTTCGGAGGTTTTGACCTATTTCCCCATAAAATCCAGTATCTTCGCCAAAAAGTTTCCTGAATTGCTAAAAGATGCACGAAGGCAGACTTTCCACTGGTGTGAAAACTATTTTTTGCTACCAGTTTAAAGATTGACTGAGAGTGTTTATTAAGTGTATTGGCTTTAGCTTAAGTACGGCTTGTTCGGATTGACTAAGTTCCCGAAGGGAACAAATAAGTCACTGGACAGTTGCAGCTTTGCGAAGCAGGAATTGCAGGCAGGACTATGTTTGGTTCTTGCTTGCAATTTTCGCGTGCTTTGGCCATGGTTGCTCTAATGCTTCTAGAGCTTTCTTGGTAAATAAAGGAAGCTCTATTTGATGAAAGTAAACCTACTAAATTTTTCTAGAAGGTTCTCGAGACATGATTGACTTTAACAAGGGAGATTTCCAACAATTCAGAAAGTTTCAAGGATAATTTCAGAAAGGTTACTGACTTTTATCAGAAAACGTTCCTGGTTTTTGCAAGATATGTTACTGACTGAAATTGGGCACATCAGCTGCCTATTATTTTCCAGGAACGTTTCTGAATCGTTTTTACAGTGCATGGCCGGAACACACTAAGGTGCAAGCCTTCGCTGATGACTTTCTCCTTTTAGTCTACGGACGCATTAGGGAACTTCTTCAAGCTAATGCCAATTTTTCTCTCAAAATCTTCCATAATTGGCTCCTAGAACATAATCTCAAAGCTTTAGAAAGCAAAACTATGGCTCTTCCTTTTAAAGTTCCTCGCAATCTGTTTCGTCCCTCCATTTTACGTCTGGGTGACAAGTTTATTAAACGAACAAAAGTTTTAACCCACTCTTTGCCCCGGCCGATACAGGATCGGCCGCGCAGTTTGTGTTAATACTGCCCCGGCCGATTCAGGCTCGTCGCAAGAAAATGGTTCCTAACTGCCCTCGACGATCCTGTGTCGTCACGGCGTTTCTAGCAGTTTTTGCTTCGGCCGAATATGTGTCGGCGATCCTTCCAGGAGCAGAACCCTGTTATTGCGCTTCTCTGTTGGGTTCTGGAGCTTTTAGGGGAGCGGTAATCAAGCTCTTTTCTTAGACAAAAGGGATGTAACTTATAGTATTTCACAGAACTTGTTGTAATTTATTTTATTTTACTAAGATATTAACTTTTCAAGTACTCTTTGATGGGACACGTATAATGCTTCAAATAATCAAGCATTATATTTTTATCTTTTCGTGGAAGCTTTGTTTCTTAGCATTCTGGCATTTGAACTCCTGATGAACAAGTGTGAAAATATTTCCTTGCATATTTATCAATATTTCTATGCCTGAATAAAGCAAATAAACAGAAATATGTTTTTCTTGTTATCAAAAATCCACCTTCTTACGCAAGTATCCTTCACTAAATTGTTCATAATCCTCAAATTTTATAATTTATTTTACACAATATTATTTTTTAAAATTATCTTACATATCTTAATTTTGTACGAGTATGTTTTTTTTATTATTATAATGTGTTTACTACGCTTTTTATTTATTTGTACACTATTATTATTTTTTATTACTTATTTATTTTTAAATCATGATATTTTGAAACGTAAATTATTTGCGGCACCATTTGATGGATTTTTTAGTGATACGGTTTTGAATATTTTTTATTTCACGAAAAAAAAAATGACGACCGCATTGACTATACGTAAAAGTTGACTATGCAAAACATAAAATAGATACGACAGTACGAAGGAAATGATAATATCTTGAGTTCTTTTGTTGAACGCTTTACTCATGAGAAACGAAACATTCCTTTTCTCCCATTCTTTTTCAGATTTTATTTATTGTCTTAAAATAGCTCCAATGTTTTAATTGCACCTTCTTTTATGAGATTTTAAAAATATAAATTAAATATTTGGTTTCTTTTCAATAATCAAATTGCCATAATTAGTAAATAATCCTATGAAACTAAATAAAATTTATCCAAGTATGTTTTAAAAAAAAGATTTAAAATCCGACTCGATTTCAAGCAAGATCTCCTTTTTTTTTCCTTTTGAAGACATGTTCCGCCATTAAAGCATAAATGCTTGCTTTGAAATTCTTTTCTGAGCTATACTGTTTTGTTGTAAGAAAATATTGTGGAAGAGTTGACCACAAAACACTAAAACCTTCTGACCATTCTTTGAATGGAACTAACTTGCTCGGATGTTCGCAAAGAGGGTCCTTGGAGAATACAGACCTCCCAGTCGGTCCAGTTATTCCTCTCTCAGCTGGGGGCTTTTAGTTGCATGCACAAAAGTATCCTTTAGGGAAATAGGGGATTAGCCGGAAGTTTTGATCTTTTGTAATCATTTATCTTTAAAATACTTCCCACGCTTGAGCAACTGATATCTGGGCATTCAGAAGGGATTTAAAAGTCATCTGAATTACGATAAAAGTCGACCATAGTCCTGCCATCAAACCAGGGCTGCGGAGTCGGAAGGAAAATAGCCGACTCCGACCCCGACTCCGACTCCGGGGTTTTGAAACACCCGACTCCGACTCCGACTCCGACTCCGGCTTTTTTATTTATTTATTTTTCAATTCAACCCCTATCCCCCTTATGAGAAGGGAGGAAAACCTCTATACAGAGATTGAAATATTAATTTGTTTCTTATGAAATTTAAGCGCTGTATTTTTTTTGTAAAATTAAGAAGCATACAACGTCAGAAATTGAATTTGAAAATCAAATTGTTCCAATAATTACGATTTTAAAATTGAAATCACATAATCAGTCTATTGTTAAAAAAAATTGAAAAGGTTTAACTTGCTCCCCATTAATGTTTAACGAATAGATGTTGATCAAATTGTGTGATTTTCAAAAACGCTTTTTTTGCTAAGTCAAAAAACCTTTCTAGAGCGAGGGCGGTCCGCTCCGGCCGAGATCCATCTGGTAGGTGACACCTCAAGTATATTTCAAAGTTTATAAAAACAATACACATACAGTGGCTCCCAAAAGTGTTCGTACACTTTGAAATTTTTTAGTAAAACCAAAATAACGCCAAACTGAATTTGAATATGAAGTCCAATATTTTTTCACATCATTCCTATGTCATTATAAATACAACCCAGTAGTTTTTTCAAAATATTGACGGTTCTTCTTTTTGAAATGGGTCAAAAAACGAAGAAACAGAGAAATAACACGCCACAAAAATCATCGTACAATCAAATATTTTCGAATAAATTCATGATTCAAAGTATCATATGCCGTTTATTTAATATTTTTGCATTGTGTTGACCCTTAAAAGTCATTTGGCTTTAATTTTTTGTTTATTTATTCCTTAATATTGTGCTTATTACTTTAAAATGGCTGGCATTCGTAAAAAACAACAAACACCATTCGAAATTCGATTTTTTTTCCTCACGGTAGCGGTAAATTGGTTTAAAATGTCTCAAAATTAGATATTTGATACCATTCCATAGTAAAGTTCTAGATAAAATGCTTTAAAGAAAAGAATCGGACCGAAAACAAGGTAAGAAAAGGTCACCTGGCAAAGTTAACAAAGCGTGATCGGAGATTTAAAGTTAAAAAAATTATGAAAAATACACATTTGAGTGCTGTAAATGTTTCTGCAGAGTTAAATGAAAATTTTACATTTAATTTTCACCTAAAATTGTTCACCAAGTTCTCTGATTAGCTGGATTAAATGGGACCTCTTCCCGCTGAAATTTTCTTGGTCGTGAGAAAAGCAGAAAGCTTACGCTTTTCGTCGCAAAATCAATGATAAATAAGCTCAAAACGTTTTACGATTACGTCTTACTTACAGATAAAACTGAATTCAACATTTTTGGTTAAATTGTTGTATAATTGTAAGTAGAAGAAAAAATTTGGAACTTAATCTTAAGAACTTAGTTTTATCAGTTAATCAGGACGGTGGAGGTGTTATAGTGTAAGGGTGCATATCAGCATCAGGACTTGGTAGTTTGGAATGTTTTGATAAAATAATGAATCATGCTGTTCTTTTAAATATTTTAAAAGCCAATTTGAACTCGAGGCCAAAAATTTGGTTATTGGAAACAGCTTTGTTTTTTATCAAGACAACCATAAGAAGCACACGGTATCCAACGTTTGCGTCTAGTGCCTCGAAAATTGTCGAAAAGTTTAGAAAATACCCCCTCAATCTCCAGATTTGAACTTAATACAACATATTTAGAGATATTTGGTGGCTAGATTACGAAAACACGGCTTTGGAACGAAAATAGAGCTAGAAACAGTAAGACTCAAAGTGTTGTTGAACACTTACTCAGAAATTACGCAAAAAAAGAAAGAAAAAAGAATAAAATCTATTCCCAGGCGTTTAAAAGGTGTTGTTGATACTGCATGATATTCTACTAAATAATAACTTAATAAGAAGTTAGATTATTCAATAATATATAGGCATTTTTCAAAGTGTACGAAGACTTTTGTGAAATAAAATTTCCGGCACTTTTTGGTTTTTGATTTTTAAAAAATTAAGTTTTAATATTTTTAAAAAAAATTTCAGGTAGTTTTGTTGAAAAATGATCATAGATCTTATAATTAAATCCCTATTTCGAAATATTAATTCTAACCAAAGGATAGGGGCCTATTTCATTGAAAGTCGTAGGTGTACGAACACTTTTGGGAGCCACTGTACTTCAATTCTGAAAAAAAAAATCCCCAATAAATTTGAAATTATATTTCATCTATAAAATTTCAACGAAAATAAGGCACTATACTTGTATTGAGGGAAAATATGGGGTACATGTACGCTTGGAGAAAATTTTACAGAAAATGCGGCAATATACAGCTTTGTACAAATAGCTTTTCTTTTTCCTATAATTATTCCCTCAATTTTTAATTTTAATTTTACTGGCTGCTTTAGAATTAATCTTGAAATGAAGATTTTAAGATTAACTGCAATTATTTGAGTGTTGTAACCAAGATATTTGTTCTATTTCATACTTTTGTTGAGAATCAAGCTTGTAGATGTTGTCCTTAAATTGAAAAGACAGATATATTTTATCATGTCTTTTAGATTTGCGCCTTTGCACGCCAACACTTAGTTGAATTACAGAACACCGTAAGATACCTCTCGAACTACGGGCTCCAACTTGCTCAAGGGGTACATTCCTTTTACAATTTTATAACTAAGGTCGAAGTAAAAAAAATGTTATTATTGTTGTTTTAAAGTGATTTAAAAAAATTTTATTATTGTTGTTTTAAAGTGATTAAAAAAATATAAAATGTTAGGTAAGAAAACCGTGCTCACAGTTGCTATTATTTCAAGAGTGTTGAAAAACAAGCAAACTAGGTAACAGCGTAGGTGGCTATTACAGAAAATACGATGAACAATCAAGCCAGCTGGTTATTAATGACAGTTGTTTTCTTATTAGTAGGCTTTTATACATGTAATCGAATCAACTGGTAGTCAGTTTTTCAAAAAATGCCAGGAGAGTCAGCGAAAATTAAAGAAAAAAAAATAGACCGGAGTCGGAGTTGGCATATTTTCTACCGACTCCGACTCCAACTCCAACTCCTTTACGCCAAAATCAGTCCGACTCCGACTCCGACTCCACAGCCCTGGTTTTGAAGTGTCACAATATATCAAAAGGCACCGAAAAATACTTTTTATCCTGTTAGAAAATCATTCCCACACTTAAAGCGTTTTTGTCTATTCAATTCGCTTGCTCACACGTCGGATCGATCAGTCAATTGTTTGAAGAATGTTTTGTTGAGGCCTTTTGAAAGATAGATCATCTTACATTTAACAGTAAAAGAAAAAAAAAGATATACTGAGATAAAAGCAAAAAGGAAAAATAAATCAATAAAATAATTAGTGTTATGAGAATAATTTCTTTTCGTCCAATCCTCTATTGTTTCTTATTTTCCTGTTATGTACTGCGTAAATGTATGAATATATCAGCACATATTAGCAACCTTGTATTTTATTGCACTGTTTAATTCAGTGCTTAAAAACAAATAAAGCGAAGCGATTTTCGAATGCAAGCTGAACAGCAAAAACAACATTAAAATACCGATAGCAAAATGGGGAGAAAAGTGTTATTACAACGTAGCAAAAAGCAACTCCGTTTCGTTATCTGCGGCATGAGAGTTAAGGGTTTTCGGGCTGGTCATCGAATGGGTTAAAGTATCTTGGCCTACATTTTAATCAATATCTAACGTGGAATTCCCACATAGATTGGATTAAGCACAAAACTTTCTATGAGCAAAGCTGTCTGCAACGCCTAGCAGGTAGAAACTGGGGGATTCGAATGGCAGAAAGAAGACTGATTTACACTCAAATTTTTGAAAGTACAATACCTTATGCAGCAGGATTGTGGGGTAGATGTTTACCAGTTAAATTCGAAAAGCGATTACTAACTCTTCAACGCAGGGCACTTCTCACTATAAGCATTGGTTTCCTAGGAGGGAATCGCCGACCTTCGGCGTCGCTTCTCGCCGAGAGGAAAACTTGATTCTTCTGGGCATGCGCGCCCGAGCAAAATCGGCGTTGTGAGTGGCGCGCCGGAATCACTTGACTTTGATATCAGCGTCACGCCGAGTAGCGACGTCAAAGCTCGGTGATTTCACTTCTAGGAAACCAGGGCTATAACCGGAGCATACAGAACTTGCTCGCACACCGCTTTGCAAACCTTGACTGGTATTCCTCCAATAGAACTAACAGTAAGGGAAAAAGTATGGATTTGGAAAGTGGGAATAGAATTAGCAGAGATTATTCTAGATGAAACTACTTATTCACCTTTAGGTTTTGAAACTCCTGCACCTAAATGGTTTTCCGATTCACATTTACAAATCAAAGAATATCCAATCTCAATAAATTCCAATTCTACAAATTTTTCCTTTCATCGCTTATACACAGATGGTTCTCGCACTTCCCTCGGTACAGCATCAGCATATGCTTATTTTGAGGGCGAATCTCTTTCATCGTCTTGGAGTATCCGACTTCATCCGATAATAGTATTTTTCAAGCAGAATTATTTGCTATTCATCAAGCATTAAAATTCTCGGATTCACTTAACGCTGATTCCATTCAAATTTTTTCGGATAGTCAGTCTTCTTTCATAGCAATTAAAAATCCTCTTCAACGGAATAAATCAGTATCTGATATTCAACAGTCATTATTAGGTAATTCTTCTGTCTCAATTCATTGGGTAAAAGGGCATTCTGGGGACGTCGGCAACGATCTGGCTGATCGCTTAGCAAGAACTGCAGCTGACGACCCGCAGTTTCCTTATTCATCTATTCCTCTTCCAAAATCTTCACTAATTTCATACATTAAAAAACAAACATTAGATGACTGGCAATTTAGGTGGAATGAAGCGGATACTGGACGAAGAGTCTTCGAATTCTTCCCCACCGTTCGTTTTTCTCCCTGCATCATAAGTAGGTTTGAGACAATTTTCTTTTCTGGCCATGGACCATTCCCACAATATCTTCACAGATTTAACCTTTCTGATTCTGCTAATTGCTCTTGCGGCAAATTAGGTTCTCCGGAACATTACATTTTTTTCTGTCCACTAACTTCGCATTTGCATATGAGACGTAATCATAGTCTTTCACTCAATAAAAACATATTAATTGCCTGTTCACAACATCATATATGATGACCCGCATCAGACTTAACTCAATTTTCAGTCTATTGTCTAATGAAGGCTTCATGTTTCAAGGCGTTGATTAATACACACATTTTTTCTTTCTTTAATAGTTAATACCGTTTAAATTCAGGGTTTTTTTCTAAACTTTAACACGTTATCTTCTGTAACGCAACAACTCTCTAATGTGGTTTATGTTTAATTTATCATTGTAAAGCTTTTATGCATTGGTTTTGTCTACTTTATTACATATAATAATGTTAAATTACCAAAATTTTTGTCAAAAGCAAATCAAAATTTTAACAGATAACAATGTATTTTTCCCGTATTTTTATGTTATTAAATAAAGTTCCTCAGAGACCTACTTGCTCAGATTTATCTATCATTTAAAACCGATAAACCAAGTAATTGGTAGGTGCGGGTGGTCTCTGTGGGTGTCAAATGCCTCCTAACAAAGTTGTATTTTTTTGCTAGAATTCCGTTTCTATTTTATTCCTTTCATAATTGAAGGGTTTGGGGGATGAAGGGGCTATGTTACATTTTTTTGAAAAATCAATCTAATTCAGTAGATGAAATAGTTATATGCAGAACTGTTATGTAACAAATTCTGAATATTTCAACACAGCTAGAAACAAATATATGGAGAAGATGAAGGGGTTATGGACATTTTATTGCTAAAGCCATAGAGGAAGAACGGGTTATATGCCCTTAACCTCTTCTTTCAATGGAACCTGAACTATTCATAGTAACATAACCCCTTCATGTATTCAGCAGGTGGGTGTTATAATAGGTCTGAAATATATTTGCAGGACTTTTTCCTGTTAAAATCAACTGACTCTAAAACTTTCAAGTACTAGTCATCGAAAATCCGTACGTTATTCTTCATATTAATAATGAAAACAATAAACATTGACAAACTTCAACTAGCAAACGATACATTAAAAATTGAATTCTTTTACTCAAGTTATTTACTGCAATTAACATTATATCGTAAAATTAATGTTTGCAGGGTTTAAAGTTGGAATTGTTTTGGTTGTTAATGAAAATATAAATTTAAGATACCTCGGTCGAATTTAAACGGTATTGAGAAAACACCAATACATATATTTTTCAGAGCAATATCCGGATATTATTGGCGAATCAAGTTTTAAAAAAAGAGTAGTTATAGATATGGGTAGCCATTTAAATAAAACTGATGACAAATGACAAAGCTGAAACTCTTCAACAGAAAAAAAAGAATACTTTAAGGGAAAGCGTGCGTTTTAGAGATGGTGTGAAATGGATCCATGTCGAAGAATTACGGTGTTTACCTTTTTAAAGAATCGTGTAATCCCAACACCCTTTTTAAAGAAGTGAACATATAGCGCTACTTGAATAAAAAGCAAGCTTGGGGGACATTTCCATCTCTCGATTGTTTGAAAAGACAGGGATGTTACCAGATGGAAAAAATATGAAAGACCAGTTTACGATTTATCCCGGAAAAATACCGATCGTACTACAATCTTCTTTTGCTAGAGATAAAGCTGTGTTTTTAGTCAAATATTTCAAGTTATATATGCTAAGATATTTTGTTTTCTTTCTGAAATGGCCCAAATTAGTTCACTTTGTATCCTTTTCTATTGAATCAAATATAGAGCGTTGCAACGATTGAATTTATTTACATTTTGCCTCATTCATTCCTTAAATAATTTACAGATTAAAAAAAAATGTTTGTGGATGAAGGTGTTATGTACAAAAAAATGCATAAAAATATATATTATGGATACAGAAAATAAAACTTGGTAATTAAAAAAATAGGTGACATTAGACTAATTTCATACACTCACTTAACGACAAAACCAGAATACAAAAAAGTTGCAACAATAAATCTCTGAACCAAAATTACGCTAAATTAGGATTTTGTTACATAACCCCTTCATCTTCCAAGTTCTTCAATTGTTATTAGTTTGTTTGTTTTTTAAGAAGAGGAAAATTAAGACCTTTCTTAACATATGAATTAACAGGTTTTGAGGTGAATTGAATGTTCGAATGGAACAACGCTGGATGTTACAAAATACAAATTGTACAAGAGACAATTTTTTTTAAGAGCGCAATTAAATTGGAAACACGGCCAAGAAAATAACACATCCAACGCTGCTCTAATGTAAAATACGTTTTCCACCCAAACAACAAGATAAATCCAAATGTGTTTTATATTTTTAACGAACCAAATAACTTTATTCAACAGGAAACCCACATATACATCCGACGTTGTTCCAGCCAACCATTTAATTATTCTTTGTCGCCAAACTTCATTCGCTAGCCTCTACCCCATAGTCAATAAAAAACCATATAGAATCTTCTGCGTAGGTTTTCATAAATGCGGAAAGCCAATTAATTTACTTTGGTACCCTATCCCACTGAGTACAACGTCACGCTGGACAGACGGATGATAGGCAACAAGTACACCGATGACATACCAGTGGATACAAGATGTTCAGTATTGATGAGTTCCGTTGCGATCTTTGTGGGTTATATTGAGTGGAAGCGTGTCCATAGCATGATTATCGTTTTACATTAAATCCCTCTTTTAGTTCAAATAAATCTTTCTTTAAGCACTTATCAGTCTTTTCTCTTTTGACTGCATGCAAATTTACCATTCCTTTATTTCTGCAAGGAGGTTGTGTGGGTTGAGGAAGACTAAACTGCTCTAGCTGTTTAAATTTTTAAATTGTTTCTCGTATATTTTCAATACCTTTATCCGACAAATTATTATTTCATTTCCCCTGTTTTTGTATTACAATATCATACTCATCATTACAATATCAATTAACAAAACTTATGAATCATTGAGAAGCAAACTGATAATGCCAAAATAAATAATTACAAGATAACCTGTACAAATGGTAGGAGAACCTCTCATCTGCTTTGATGCAAGGGATAGTACTCGTAGCCCCAGTAGGTTTTGTATTACTGCATGATTTAGAAAAAAAAATCAATAAAAGATGTTTATTAAAATTTTGCGCCTTGAGTAAAGTTACTTTTCATTTTTTAAATAACGTTGAACCGAAGCTCGACTGATGCTCAAAAAGTTGTGAGAATATTTGCTAGGGAGCAGCATCAATCTGCTATGACTGTAGGCTCTCCAGTTATAACTCGTTTTTGAAAAAGGGCTCTGCGTCAACGTACTCAATGCATAAAAATACCCCGGTCTGCCCTACACTTTCCTCGGAGATGCACTATTCCTGGTAAATTGTTTGATTGCGATTTTTCAGATTGTTACAAGCCATGCAGAGAAAACTTTTTGATTTATGCTTTGTATCTGTTTCTAAGAATGTTTAAAAGAATCTTTGAGTGCGTAACAGAATTAGATAACGGCAATCATAAAATTATTAAATCGAATTTAATCTAAACACTTTTGAATTTGTCTTTGTTATTTTATTGTTAGCAACATTAAGAAACTAACGAACGCATGCATTGAGAAACTTACAAGGTTACAATGAAACATATTAAACTGGCTCTTTTTAACTACTGCATAGTAAAAGAAAGCATTTTTTTTTCTTTTTTTCCATTTTGCATGCACTGGTAATCTTTCTTTTAGCTTCTTTTGTATTACTTTATATCGAATGCAGCTATATTTTCCTAGCGGTTACAAAAAAATAAAATGGGCAGCTCTTGAGAACATATTTTTGTGTTCTTCAAAAACGGATAAAAGGGATTAAGCTTTTTAAAATTGTAAGTTTTTGTTATAGTCAACTAATTACTCTTTACTTTGTTAGAATTCTTAAAAATACTCCTAAGAAAAATATTAAAAAATAACATTTTTTGCTGCCGCTTTTTAATTATCTTTCGTTAAAATTCAGCCTCTTTTTTTTTTCCCCCGGATGATGCTAATCATGATAATATTGTAGTATATGTTTCGTTGTTACCTCCTCTTTTGTTATAAATTATTTTTACTTTTAGTTTTTGATAAACATTTGCAAGTAAAGACCACATTTTTATCAAAAAATCAATCAAATGTTTTGTTTTATTTTTATATCAATTATTTCATTAAAAAATGTGACATATTTTATTTTTCAAACGAGATTGAATTTTTAAGGTAGGGCAAAAGGATGCATCAAAAAACGCATAGCAAATGCAGATATTTTGTAAAATGTATTTTATTTTTAAGCATTGTTAAATCAAAATACATCACAGCTTCTTTTTGAACCTCCACAGTTTTTTGGGTGACTATCATCACAAATTGGCAAAAAGTACGCGCAAAAAATGTAAACATATAAAAAATAACAATACTAAACTAACTGAGTTTTGTATTTTTTAAAACTCGTTTAACAAGCGAGAATAAATTTCAAAACTCATGCACCATTATTTGCTATTTTGTTGAAATACGTTGTATTTACAAATAGAAATCTATCTCTGAGCGCAAAATATTAAATATACCTACGTGGAGGCAATCAGGTTTTGTACATGATATCAAATGTACATCACCTTGTAGCAAAGACTTTATAAACAGATCGGTCTTGTTTAAAAAATAATCCATCCGTCATTTTTTCTAGAAAAAAAATTGGCGTAAGTAAACTTAAAAAAAAAATGTAATTTTGACATCTTGACATCACGAGTGTGTGTATGTAGGTGTGTGTGTTTGTGTGTGGTGGGTATGTGTGTTTGTGTGTAGGGGGTATGTGTATGTGTGTAGGCATGTGTGTGTGTGTCTGTGTGCTGGCATAAATGTGTGGGTAGTTGTGTGTATGAATGTGTGTGCGTGGGGGCGGGGTATGTGTATGTGTGTGTAGACATGTGTTTGTGTCTGTGTGCAGGCATGAATGTGTGGGTAGTTGTGTGTATGTTTTTGTGTGTGTGTGTGAAGGTGGCTGCATGTGTGTGTGTGTGTTTGTGTTTGTGCATGTGTGTAGGTGTTTGTGTGTGTATGTGTGCGTGTGTGTGTGTAGTTGTGTATGTATGCTCGTGTGTGTAGGACATGGATGCAACCTGGAGACTACTTTCGTTATAGTAGCAGCATCATGAGGAACCGGTGGACGGTGATGGTGCGGAGGGTGGCGGTGAGAAAATAAAATGATAGGACGCCAAAAACAGTGAAACGAAAGCAATAAGCAATCGTGATTGCTCAATAATCGTCATGTTACTACCAGCAGTACTCGTACAGCACACATCCGGGATAAAGATATAAATAAATACTCATATGAAACAAAATAAAAAGTATTGGACATTAAAGTTTTCGCAATCCATAATTGTATTTTAGAAACATTTATTTATTGTATTTTAATGATTAATTAATTAGTTTATTTATTTACTTTTTGAATGTCCGATTTTTATTTCAAACCTTTCTGCTCTACAATAGCCAACGTTTTTAGGTCTTACGACTCTCTAAGAAGTAAAAAGAAATTTATGCTTCGATTTTACCCCCTCCCCCTCCTCCCGAGTCCGAAAATGTTTTGAAAATATAACTAAGTATTGGAGTCAACAGTGTACAAAACACCATATGCGCAAACATAAAAATCGTTAAACTGCCTTAAATGTCGAACATTGCAAACTTGATTAGTTGCTACACTATGAGATTTAGGAGCAAAACAATGTTGGTATTTTTTTCAACATTTTCGTGATGTGACTATCATTTTTTACACGATTAAGAGCACAGGTATTTTTTAGTATTAGCACATTTATTTTTATCTTTGCATTTAAATATTTAAACAACCTTAATTTGCAAGTACATTAGGAGATATTGGGAAATATTTTTTTTAATGGGAGATAGAGTTGACTCTATTTTCAAGAAAGAAAAACATTCGCATAAAAACAGATATATCACCTTGAAAAAAATATTTCAACACGTTTACGCTTATTACTCCAAAAAAAGCTGAGGTAAATACCAGTTCTGTGAAGTGGAAGAGTAGTAGTTGGAATTATTTTGGGGTAAAGGAATCGAAATCGTTGGAAAATGTGCTGACTCCGACTATGAACTTCTCTTTTTCTCAAATTTTCACTGACTCTCCTTGCATTAAAAAAAATACAAATTGGTTTGATGAATGTATGAACAATTGCTAATAAGAAAATAACTGCTATTAGTAACTAGCTTGCTTTTTTTTTTAAATCGAATTTTCCCTTTTTGTTATATACCGGTAGTTTGCTTGTTTTTATAGCTTTCTTTTACTAATAGCAACTGTCAGCAGAGGTTTTGTTCCCGAATATTTTGTAGTAGAAGCAGTTTTTGAATCGGAAGTAATTACTTTTAAATATATATATAATTTTTAATTTTGATTTCAGTTGTAAAATTTTTTAAGAAATGTATCCCTGGGGCAAATCGGTGTCTAGGTGGAAACTTCTGAGAAGCGGTAAATTCAAATAAGTTTTTGCGCAAAAGCACTAATCCAAAAGATCCCATAACATATAAGAAATGTTTTTTTTTTTTTTTTTTAAATCTCAAGACTATTCTGCAAACGTATTTATCATTAAAAGGTATGAAGTAAAATCAGTATATGATTTCTTGATTGCAACGTTCAATATAAGTTCATCTTAAAAATCTATATATTAAGGTTGATTCGAAAGCCACCAATAAAATGTGTTTAATGGCTTTGTTGTTGAAGCTGCAAAAAAGCCCAATGATACCTACAACCAACTCCTCCAGCATCCATTTATCAGCTAATAATTCATTGAAAATGAGATTTACAACTCAGGCTCTAAGCAAGTTTAGCCTTCACAACGGAGAGAAAGGAAATCTTTTGGCTCAGAACTCAAGTTTAAAGAGGGAATCAAGTTTAATTTCAAAAGTTATTTAACAAGAAACCTTTTTTTTTTTGAATATGGTTCAAAACTAAACCTGAAGACAGAAGTAAAAAAAAAATCACTTTTAAGAAAGAATAAAAGTAATTTTAATAAATGTATATTTGAAATATACTGACTTATTAAGGGCCATCGCGAGATACGTCAGAAAAAAGGGTGTTTTGTCAGCACTTAAAAATCATTACTTATAATAAAAACTAAAACGGAAAAATGTCCTCTGTTTGAAGCTCGATTGGTTGTATATCTATCAGTAGGACCTGATTTCTGATCAGGTCGACTAGGAAACAGCTTAGGTTTTCCAATACTTAAGAAAAAGATTTTTTCTAAACCTTTTTTTCCTCCCTACTTAAGGTGTGGGGTTCTCGGCAAACAAATATTTTAATAGAATTTGAGCATCTAAAATTGGCTTTCCTGGTTCCTTTAAGATGTTTATGTTTCTTAAGGCTTGACTACAGATTGGTCCCCTAATGTCTTAATCGGACCCCATTAATTAGAAGCACATAAAATTTATATTGTCACGAGTTCAGTGCAACTTCAAACTTTGTTTAAATGACGACACAGTTCTTGAGAAATCACAGGAAATTTATTCACAACTATGTACTAGAAATATCGTTAAGAACTACTAAATTAACCATATCAATTAAGGCAAATATCAATTAACATCGTAAACTGAACGGTAACACGTATTTACATCAAAATACGAAAAACACAGCGCAAAGGCTAATACACACTTTCCAGCGAAACGGTTGAAACTAGACTCTACAGTTAAAAAGCAAACTGACTCTCTCCTCCATTCACAGGACGCACGGTGATTTATAAACCTAGAGTAGTTTCCACAAAACTCGATACGTTTCTCGAAGTTTTCTTTTTATTCCGTTCACAAATCTTATTTAGAAATGGGGGCCCATATACTTCAGTCGAATATTAGGGGGTTGTATGTACACAATAGAAACTATTTACAGGTTACGTTACTAAGAAAAATTTTAGATGAAAAATAATGGAATAAACGCCAAATTTAACCAGATTACAACAAATTAATCATAAAAATGATCACAATTTACAGAATTTGTAATATTATATATTCGAAGTTTAAAGGAATGCTTGATTCGATGGTTGTTAGGGACTCAGAGAAGATGAACGATATTTGATCTGGGTAAATTTGCCATATTTCGTCCCCTAGTCCAATTTCGTCCTCGTAAGTTTAACTGGTCCGCCACTAGGTGTCACTTCCAGCGTTATTTTTTTTAGTTGCAACTAAACACTACTTACTTGTGGAAGTTTCATAAATCCAGCCCTTTGCGTTGTCGTTTAGGATACATGTACTTATTTTTGAAAAAGTGAGTTAGCATAATAGTATTTGTAAATGATATTTTAAATTTATTAGAATTTGTTAAGTTACTTGTATTTGACAGCCTTGCTTAGGCTAATCTATAAACTAAGTCATATCAGTGCTTTGTACGTTTGTGTTCCCTTTACATAGAGCAAGAAATCGCTATATTGGCAAATAGGTTTTCGACGAAAATAAAAAAATCCTAAATCCAGGTACAAACTGATGATTCGGAGTATATCTTATGCAAAATAGCGTGTTTATGAGGACAAACATGGAGAAATATGGGTACGCGGGCCTCAGTTTGCCTCGTGGAAACACAAACGTGCTTTGGGGCGAAGAACAAAAATAATTCATTTCGTGGTTAAAAAATCATCTTTAAAAAAATCAGATTTTAATGAAATATTTACATTAAAACGAACAATTTGCGAGGTTTTTCAAAAAACAATTCTTTGTCTGTATCTTCTATCATTATTACCTGCTTTTTAAAACATTATTATCTTTATTTTATTTATTATACTTTCAAGTTTAGAAAGATTTAATTATTTATTTCTGAAAGATGATTTATATTTTTCCACTTTTCTAATTTTTCCGAAAAAAAATTCAGTTTCAACCAATTTCTTTGAGCCAATTTTCATGTTTCAGTTAAAATATATTTATTAGAAGGTGAGCAAGAACGCAAGCACGCTAATTTTATTTATTTATTTATTGAAACTGTTGTTAGCCATATAATCCAATATTATTTTTTATTTATAGACATTATAACGTTATCTAGAAATACTATGCTAAAGGAGAAAAACATCTCTATATGATAAATGTTGCAACATTGTTGACGTGTGTATACTACCACAAAAAAAAATTATAACTTTGAAAAGTGACACAAGTTCAACCAACGATGTTTGGAAATAATAATAATATTAATGATAGTAAATTATGTACATTTAAATTTAACTGATATTTAATGATAATTAATGTTGTTTTAAATCAAAAACCAATAAGTTGTTTAAAGTTGAAGAGTAAGTTGTAAAATGTATGATATGACCGTATTCATATTTAGAAGTGACAAAATAACGGAAAAAATACTGTGACATTTAAAGCTGGGGTGAGGGTATCATATCATAAGCTTAGGGAATAAGCCTTTAGTACTCCATTTAGATTTACGCACATTCTAAACTATTTGTTTTGTCTTTCCCCTTTAAACTTTCATACTGCATGTCATTCGATTAATTGCAGAACTTACATTCTGTTATTGTTATCGAATGTATTCGTCATAGTTTCTCGTTGAAGGTACGCTTAAAAAATTTTAGAAAATATTTTTCCCCCGATTAAAAGACGCATCGATAGGAAAAGATCTCGAAAAGTAAGAGTCATATTCCTAAAAGCTATTTTATTACTGTCAGTAACATATTCCAGTTGAAGCAAAAGTTATAATCAAATTGAAAAATTCAAAAGAATGTCTCAGACTTCAAAAATCTCATCGTGTGTTGCAAAGAAAAAGAACGCAAGACCTGTCTAAATATTGCAGTACATCACGAAACGCAGAACAAAAGCAGCGGACAATTAAGAAAAAAACTGACGCAAATCGATTGTGTTAAACTTGCCACTAGAAGTTTTAGAAAAAAATCAAAAACCCCTCTTTTATTTCAATCCATGAAAAGAGAATGATCTTTTTTCCTCTTCAAGAATTTTCTTGAATCACCCGGCGGGGTATTTATGCTGCAATATTACTTCTTTATCTGTTTTTTGCCCCAGTTTTCAAATGTTCGATAAGAGCTTTTCGTGGTCGTTGTACTTCACGCGTAACTCATGAAATCTTCTTTTAAAAACTGAATAAAAGACCAATAAATTTTGCACTTCCTGAACTCCGGGCGATTTAAACCAGATAGCAAGCCAATTTCATGCATTTTTTTAAACTTCTGAATGAGATTGTTTTAAAAATACATTTTTATTTTTAATCACTGGAAAACTATTTTGGTCTGTTTGTTTGAGTGTTTTACATAATATTTGGTATATTCAGATGCTTTTATTGTGGAAAACGAAGAATATGCTAAATACCTTTCTTAATTCTAGTCTATTGGTCGCAGGAATGAATTACGCAACTATTAATGAATAGAAAATAACCCGCCAAGGTATGATGAGTATAAATTGCTTCTACTTTTGAACGAAGCAATTGCCCGCTTGGCGATATTTTGATAATTTAAGTTTTAACCCTAACTCCAGTGGATGAACTCTAACCCCCAATAGATAGCGTTAATTGTTGACCACATTTTCGTGTCTTCATTTTCCTAAAATGAGTCTAAACATGTTAAACTGTTAAGATATCGGATCCGGTCTTCGTCAAAATAAAGCATTTCCCTGCCATTTCAAACATTACCGAAAAGTATTAATAAATTATCATGCTGTGGAGCAAGTTTCATTGTTGATGACTTTAGGAGCGTTACTTAATCATTGGCTGTGAAAAATATGATGATTGCGCTATACTATTAAACATTACCGTTATTAAATTAGACTAATGTATGTAGGTAAAGCACTTGTGCACAAAAGCTATTTGACTTTATGTGCGTAAAGCAAGAATTTTTGTGCCTAAGTTTAAAGGACTGATGCTATTAAACGCCAGGTTTTCCTGAAAAACTTTTGATCTTTGTTACTTCTAGGTTTTCCGAATGGTTGTCATTCAGTTTTAACGTTTGCTGAAAGCAAATAACATATTTGTAAAGTTTTTTCTGTCACTATGTTGATGTAAAACCTATTTTCAGAAAGTTCTGTTTGTATCCCCAACCACTTCTACATTTAGAAATATAATATAATTTATTCATTTCACTATTTTTATCAGTGTAACCAGCTAACGAAAATGTAATTATACTTTATCTTTACTAATAATAAAGCTCAATGTCTCTCGGTCTGTAGGATGTCTGGATCTCTGTGACGCACATAGTGCTAGACCGATCGGAAAATTTTAATGAAATTCGGCACAAAGTTAGTTTGTAGCATGGAAATGTGCACCTCGAAGCAATTTTTCAAAAATTCAATTTTGTTCTTTTTCTATTTCAATTTTAAGAACATTTTCCGAAGCAAGATGGACGAGTAAATTACGAGATTATCATGACGTGGAATGGGAGAGCGAATGAACATAGCCAATTGGTGATAAATTCGTCATACATTATTTATAAATATACAGGCGAACCGAATGACCTTTTAATTTTCAATTACGGGCAAACCCGTGCGGGTATCACTAGTTATAAATAAAACAAAAGCTTTGATTACATAATTTTTCCTCCTCATCCTCCATTTTTTTTCTCGATTTATCGTTTGATGTTTTACCCTTTAGGATGATAACATCAATAAAGGTATCTATCCACTATATCACTCAGAATGTTCTCCCATTCTCAGTAAAATAGTGTATTAATTTCTAAGACCAGCAGGTGCTTTCATGGAAGAAGGCAGCAATTTATTTTTCTCCAAGAAACAGATTTAGGTGAGGGTGTTTTTTCCTTTGCTTATCACTAGACCGTCCTATCAAATAAAGCATTATTGGAATCACTTTTACTGATCCTATTTTTTCTTATCCAATCATAGTCTTTCTTTTTATTTATTTAGAAAATATTGCGGCCGAGAAAAAACGCTGTAGATACAAATATTCGTTGAATGTTTTCGCGAGAAATAACTTCTCAGCTTTAAGTTTTTTTTAATTAGAAAATTTCCGTGGAAAACCTTAAAAAACACATATAGTTGAATTCCATAACAACAAATACTAATACAATAGGAAAATCCGTTTCAACGAAAAAAATTTTTAGTCCGGATTTAATTTCCAATACATTATTGAAGTTCCATTACATTGAAAATTAATGACACATTTTTAAACGTCCACTAAAGTAGTACTTTTATTTTGAACCGGTCTTTCTGTTTGTATTTTTTCTTTCTTCCTGAATTCTTTGGTTATGTAATACATATGTTGGGATATTCACCATCTATGTGATATATTTAAGGTTGTTAAAAGGTTACTTAAAAAGAAAATGCAAAAAGATTATGTGTGCGTCATAAAACGACAATATTGACCAGTACAATATACAGCTTTAGCATTTCAATTGCACTACGGATGTTTTTACAGTAAGTACAGTTTTGAAACTTAAAAAAAAAAAAAAAACAATTAGGGGAAAAGGGGGCACACGTGATCATGGTATGTTTTACTAGGATAACGTCAAGCAAAAAATCTTAAACAATTCTCAAGTAATAGCAGTACCAGCCCTACTTTTTAACCAAACTTTCAGAGCAAGGAGCCAGTTTATGATCCTCTGGTGACAGCTTCTTTGTTTTAGCAGACGCTGATGTATTTTTATTACTGTCTTCATCGTGTAAAAACATATTTTAAACTAACTAATAAGCTAAATTTAAATATTGCAAACCATTATAAGAACATTCACGTAAATTTATGCCAAGGTTTAAATATTTTGTAATTAAATTAAAAAAATTTTATTTTTCAAAATTAGTTCTAAGGAAGATGCCGGGGCACTTGTCAACGCAACATGTAGGGGCACGTGTGAACAGCTATCGTATCCTCTCAGCAAATATGAATATTAGTGTAAGCTTATTATAAGTGTTAAAAAAGATGTACAGATTTATAATTATTGTTTTGCTGCAATCAGTTTGTAAACTTACTGTCAATTATTATTACATAATTACGAATTATTTATTTTATTATTATTTATTTTTTTAATTCGTTATTTACTAAATAGTTGGCTAAAAATTTAGTGGTACATAATATTTGCATGGAAAATAAAGACAAAATATTTTCTTTTTACCAAAAAATGAAGTTTAGAAAACATTTTAAATTCATCATCATATTATGTATGTGAACTTAAACGTACTATATAAAAAAAATATACTTTACACAATAAAATATTCTTTTTTTTTTGTTTAGTAGACTTATAAGATTTTTTCCTGTAGATCTATTGATTAGATCTCTTATATCTTCTCTCTTATTAGATTAGAACTAAAAACACGATTTAGAGCCAAATTATGTAAGAGTTGAAACAGTAGCAATAGGTCTGTTAACTGATTGTGCTTCTATGACAAGTAAGGCTTCTTCTACAGGTTGTTTCATATCTGCTGACTCTTGGCGCAAGAAGCTAATGACCTTAAAAGTTATGAAATTCTCTGATTTCTGCAATTTCAGAGTGAATATTTCAATGCGCCAAATGTCAGCCACACAAATATTTCTCTCTTTGGATACTATTCTTTGGTATGTATTTACTAAAATATATGCTACTGCGGTTGATTGTTGGCGTAAGACGGTTTCGACGGTCAAAGTTGCGGAAAAAAACTTTTTTTCGTGCAAATTTGAGTGCCCCTTGACTCTTGCGTAAGGAGTCAAAGGTAGTTATGTGCTAAGAGATGTCGAGGATAAAGAAGAACACAAAAAAAATTGCTGTGCCACGGTTAAAAATTAAAAAGTATTGGCATATGTAAATTGGTACATTTTTCTTAATAAACGAACTAAGTCTTTGACCTCCAAAAACTTTAAGATTTTTTTTTCTTTGCAAAAATTTAAAAAAACACGTGTTTAGTAGTATTTATCTTTTCTAATAATAAAGCTGAAAGTCTGTTTGGATCACTGGATCTCTGTGACGCGCATAGCGCCTAGACCGTTCGGCCGATTTTCATGAAATTTGGCTCAAAATTAGTTTGCAGTATAGGAGTGTGCTCCTCGAAGCGATTTTTCAAAAACTCGATTTTAATCTTTTTCTATTCTAATTTTAAGAAAAATTTTCCAAGCAAATTGTCACAACGTGATATAGTAAAAATCGAAATTATCATAACGTGGAACCGTAACATGGGCGAGCCATTTAACATAGTAAATTGGCGAGAAATTCATCATCCATTGTTTGTAAATATACAGGCAAACCAAATGACCTTTTAATTTTCTACTACAGGCAAAGCCGTGCGGGTGCCACTATTTTTAAATAAAACACATATCCTAAAAATTTAATTGAAATCAAAAATGCCAACTATCCAACCTGCCTGATCCTTAAAAATACTGACTCTTAATAGACATACCGAAACAACATTCACGGCTTCACATTAAGAAAAAAAAATGCTAATGTATGCATCAATTAGCATCACGTGTTTTCAGTGCAAAAAATTCATGATTTGAATAGCATGTTTAGAAACAACAAGGTAATGATTTTTCCTTTTAGATAGGCAGCGAGAGGATTGCTTGTTTCTATGAGTAGCGTAGTTTCACCGCCACCATTAGAGCATTAGATATTATAAGGGCGTGATCAACGCACGGTCCGGCAGGTCCATAGACCTGGGCACCAAAATTTTAGGGGCACTAAAATCAGGTAAATTTCTTCGCTTTCTTGAAAGCTTCCGCATGAAAAATTTGCAGATTTTCTGGTGAGAGGGCACCAAATTTTACCAGGAACTGGGTTGTACGAAAATTCCAATTCAATTTTTTTTTGATTGGAGATATTCCTCCCATTTGGAGCATTTTTGATTCGTAGAGCTCGGCGCCTTTTTGACTCTGGCGCCGTTGTGCGTCGCACGACATCACACATAGGGACGGCGTGGCCCTGACTGAGTATTCAAGTTTAACGTTTCGGGATTTCAATAGTTTATATTCCTAGAAATATCTAGTATCATTGTCACAATGTTTCTTGAATTGCTTCAAGTTGCACGAATGCAGCCTTCTCGCTGTTGTAAAAAAACGTATTTTATCACCCTGTTTAAAGATTAACTAAGAGCATTTATAACACGTATCGCCTTTAATTCGATAACATCTCGTCCAGACTGATTAAGCTCCCAAAGGGAGCGAATAAGTCTTGGGACTATTTAGATTTGCAAAAATTGCAATCAAGTGAGATGCTTGATACTTGCTTGCAATTCTGGCTTCGCTTTGGTCATGTTTGCAATACTGCTTTTAGAGCTGCTATTTTATCCCTACCTAAGATTACTCTGAAGTTCCAGAGACATCACTGGCTTACACGGGAAGATTTCTGGATTTTTCAGGATAATTTCAAGAAGGTTACTGAATTTTAGCGGAAAACTTCCCTGATTTTTACGAGATATGTTACTGACATAAATAAGATACATCAGCTGCCTGTTATTTTCCAGGAACGTTCCTGAATCGTTTTTACAGTGCATTGATACTTTGATTTCTTTTCTAATTATTTGTCTAAACTGTACTAAATTTTGACAAAAGCCTTTTCTTTTTAGCATAACAAATGGTACTTTTTTGTCACCAGTATTGGCTTGTTGTCATATCTTGACTTTATACTTCGCAAGAAAAAAATTAACAAATTATATAGTCCCTTGAAAATCTGCATAGAGGTAAAACATAATCAATAAAAACACATTTTCAGATAGTTAGATAATTATAATTATGAAGAATTTGGAAAAGAAAGCGAAAACGAATAAGAGATACTAACAAGATCAAATTAAGTCAAATTTATCGTCAATTTCGAACCAAAGGGCAAGATAAAAGCAGACACAGACTTCTTTTGCTCAAGAGAACAAGAAGTTAATACTGGAAAAGTATCGCCTCTCGGAAGAAAGTTATAACTAGTTATTAATTTAAAAAAACAAGAATAATACACACAATACAATGGAAACACACACACACTAACAAAAAGATTTACCCAAAAATAACACGCAAGAGATCGAATTTCTTGAACATGAAGGACTTCTATACAATTAGAGGAGATGTATCGCCCATTGTTTACTGTGCCCCCGAAGTGCGTGAATACAGTAAGATAATTTTTAAATGTAAGAAAAATAAGCACTAAAATGAGTTCCAGGATTATAGAGACTTCAATAGCAGCATTACTTTTTTTTTACTATTATTGATTTTTTACTATGAGATTTGTTCCTTCATTTCCTTTTTAGTTCACAACAGGTTTTCTTAAATAATACAATTTTTGTACAATATTATGAAGTGTGGCAACAAAACAGTATATTTTCAAGCATGTTTTGAGAAATGTCAAATAATGGTATCAATACCGATACACGTTTTGAAAATACCGAATACCGGTATGGAAGTTTTCGGTCCGGATTGCAATCCCAACCTGCAAGAGTTTTCATGGTTGACTACGCAGGTGGCAACTTTCTACGGATAGGTATACAAAACTTGTACCACGTTATGGCAAATGCTTGGACAATCACGTAAGCAATGTTGAAAAATTGCGTAAAGGAGGTAGATTTTTGAGCAATAAAGTTCTTCGCTTTATGTGTACTTGTTCTCTTTCAAAAGGGTATTTACTTTAAAAACATCCCTTGTATATGTTATTTTGCAGTTACCTCATATCGTTATTCTGCGGAAAAAAAAACCTCTAAAATTTCATTGAAAACTAACATCTGTCTCTAAATAACACAACTTAGCAAAAAATTACATTTTTGAATATTTTAATTCATTTACTAAAAATTTCTAATCCAAAGGATGGTTCTACACATTTCGAATTATAATGACTTAATACAAAAAATGAAACAAATTCGTAAAATCATATCTATACTTTCTTTTTTGTTTTTTAAAGTTTTCATCTATGTATATATTTATGTTCAACAATATAGTTAAAATGCAGTTAAATGTGCCAACTAAACAATTTTAATTTAATGTGTCTGTTCTACATGTTAGAGCAATCAGTTTAAATCAAAACTTTCGAAATGAGGCTAACGTATAGAAATAAGAATATATTTAAGAATTACCTTATTTCACGGAAGTTTTACGCATTAAATTCTTTTTATGTCCTCTTTAAACCTGCATGCGATAAAAATTAAATTCCTTCGGGCAGTTTTTTCTTAAACATAAAATTGAGTTATTTTTCTTCACCGCGTCTGAAAATTCTAATGTCGACTCTATCTTTCACTTAAAAATAAGTTTAAAATTTAATAACTATAACTGATTGAATAAATTGTATGGAAAAATAGTGCCTAGACGTTTAGGGAATGTATTATAAAACTCGGATACATATACTAGATGGAAAATAATCAACTATGATTCGAACGTATTCTTTTAAGAAGAGGAACATATATTTTATCAATTTATTTTCTTTTTAAATTCGGTCTGAAATAATTTAAAATATTGAATACTAAAACTTGGAAAAAACAAAAATTGAGATTGAAAAGCTCATTTGTTCCTTTTAGTTAATCCAATGCTCACCGAATGCCTTGTAGGGGACTATGGGTCAAAGTGAAATAGCGGGGCAAGGTGAAATGGTGTAGTATTTATTCTACTTTTATCTCCTTCCATCTAGTTTTATTTTAATTAAGTAGTCTATTCCAGTCAGGGAAAATACCTCCGAAGATTAAAGCATTTGGTAATAAAGGCAATTTAAAAAAAAAAGATATTCATATTGTAATATTCTGTAGTAAGTCAAAAAATATTTTTGTTACTATAAAATGATTAAAGTTCTTGTTATTAATATTTTAACTACTAATTCAGACCTCCTGATATTCAATGCAGTATTAATTTAGTTCACATTAAGTTTATTTTTTAAATAAATTGTATAATTAGTTAAGTACAAACGGGGCAAAGTGGATGGGGCAAAGTGAAATAGTTTGTTTCATTTACTCACTCAATAATTTAATGTAAACCACTTACGTTGTCATTTATTAATTCATTTACAATCCTTCACTTAAAAATTTGCTTATTTATTCATTCATTCATATTTTCTGTTCATTTATTATTTTAATTACTTATTTATTGTTCTTCATATAAGAAATGAGCTATATAATTGATTTATTCATTTTATTATTCGTTTATTGTTTGAGTATATTTTCATTTGATCGTTCAACCTTTTATTTACTGATTACCTTTGATCAAAAATATGTCTTATGTCCGAATAAAAAATATTTCTTTAGAAAAATGTTTTATTTTTCACTTTGCACCTTGAAAAAAAAAGTGAAAATTTCCACTTTTTTTTTTTTTTTTTTGAAGACTCAAACTAACTGCCAAAAATAAAAAAAATACTGTTTCAACGCAAGTTTTATTATAAAATGCAATGTTCTTTCTTTATGTACTGAAATTTTCAAAACAAATTTCCGATTTCTTCATTTAAAAAAAACTCAGTCATCTTAATCATTTCACTTTGCCCCACATCCCATACTTAGTGGATTTCAGTTAAAGCTTGAATGACAGACATGTTTCTCATATTCAAGCGCAGATCCCCTTTGAATCAAATGTCCAACCTATTTTCAAGAAAAGAGCTGAACGGTATAATTAAAATAATGTTGACATAACGCCATAAGGAATGGTTCCGTTTATTCACCACAATTTTAGATGAGGGTTCATAAGCTAAACTCTAAGTTGTAACCACAATATTTGATAATGCCGTTTAAACTCCATCAACAAATTATCAAACTTATCCACAGTTTCAAAACAAAAATAATGTTAAATCCAACCCCAAGCTTTTAACTTAGCCAAATATTTAAATTCTGACTACGTGTCCGTTTTTAAATGATCTAGGTGAGTAGTAAAAAAAAAATAGATATTTGTCTCAAGAATTCCAGGATACTCGTTAGCAGCACTGAATTTTTTTAACAATGTTTTTGTTATGAATATCAAACTTCGAGATGAATGACGAAATACTTAGCTTTGTCTTTATCTACTCGCAGTTCGCCAAGGTATTAAAAGGAATTAATTTTCTGAACTCGGAATGATTGAAACTCGGAATCATATTCGTTTTCAATTTCGGTATTTGGTGGGTTTTTTTTTATTTTAATTTCTTCAATACTTGTCGGCCTCTATTTCCCCCTTTGAGGAGTCAAATCGTCTATTTGAAATCAATCGTGCATACATTGGAAATCCCTGCCCTAATCCAACCAGAGATCAAGGAATTGATTATTTCTACAGTCCTGATCACGTGTAATTTTCATTCAGAAATTCTCCAAAATATTTTTGAAACTTTTGACTAATTCTTTGGGAGCAATCATTTATTTCTTTATTAATTTATCACTTTTTCAAAATCGCCGCAGAAAATAACCATTACCATTAAACCAGAAATATATCCCGTTTCTAAATTTAACTGTAAAATGTAATAGTTCAACGTTTCTTTTATTTAGTTTGATCATGTTAAATAACAGATAAATTAGTAATATTTTATAAAATAAATTTTTAATTTCTGCACACTTTCCATCATATATTCTTACTTATTTCAGCTCTGAAGTAATGGTTTCTAATTGTAAACATCTGTATATTTACTGCAGCATTTTATCCTTCATCGTTTAAATTTGATTTGTTTATGCTGCTGAAAACTCTTTTCAGATTAAAATTTACTTACTTACAAATGATATATTAAAATATATTATTTGCAAAATCCGGATGCAGGACACATAAATCCTATTAAAGGAAATTGAAATCGATCATACTATCTATTCCATGGGATATTAATCTTGATACAAACGTAGCAGTGGCAAGAAGCGAGATAAACTCGAGCTAAAATCTACAATACTCAAATGCATTTGAATGAATGAGTTCGAGCTCTTAGACGATGTTAAACTTCAAAAGTCATTGTGGTTTAGAGTTCTGAAATAAAGGATTAAAAACGGAAAATCTAGAGTTTAATTAAACAGAAAAAAGTGAGAGGATTTTGCGTTATGTAATGTAAATTAATCGATAATTCATTTTTACTAGCTGTAGTTCACTTGTGTAATATTGTTGAGGAGAAAACAATTTAAATTATGCTCTTTCAAACCAGTTCGTTAATAGTAATATTTCGCTGGTAGAAGTGAAAATAAATGTGACAATAACAGAAATGTGTGTAATGTAATATAAATATGAAAAAACGAACAAAAAAAAACCTCAAATATTTAATTTTTTTGATTTCAAGATTGCACAAAACCCCATTATTAATGCAAAAACACTCATTTTATTAAAGAAAAGATATTGTTAAGCTACCTGTGCTTTAGTTTTGACGAATGTATTTTTATTCCTAAGCTTAAGCATTTTAGAAACTGAAAAAAATATGTATTCTAGTTGCCCTGAATAATTTGTATCCATCTGTGCATCGCTGTGTTTTTTTTTTTTTTTTTTTTTTAATTTTATTTTAACGTGTTTTTTTTTTTTTTTTTTGTTTAAAGCGTACTAATTATTTCTCATGAATGTAATGCTGGTTCATCACATAACAGTCAGTTGATATTTAAGCATGCTGCTTAAAAGTTTGATAACACATATCAATGTATTTTTAATTCCCCCACAGCAACATAGAAAAAACATCCAATTCTACCCGAAAAAAAAACGGATGCGTTTATTTTGCGATATATGTACAATTATATGGAAATGACTTAAACAAAATATTGGGTAACAAAGTAGATGGCTTTCAAATTAAAAAAAAATATGTTTGGGTTCGTCAAACGAATATAGTGAAAATCATGTCGCGCATTTTAGATTTTTTTGAACCAATTTTCTTGATTCATTCATGTTATACTTTTATTGATTCTTCGATTATTTATGAAATTGAGTGTCAATGGTTACTTTACAAGTAACTCATGAAGCATTGAAACATATTTTTGAAAAAATGTTACACATTGTTTCAAGCATTGACGAACACCAGAAAGGACAACCCCCAAGCCTTTACAAACATCATTATAGTTATAAAGAAAACAAGCAATACAAACCAAGCATAACCTGCAACAATTCTTATAAAACTTATTCTATCAATTTGAGGATAATTTTTAAATCATGAATGCACCTGTAACATGGTAGTAATTTAATAACTCTTATGAAATATCAGGGGGAAAAAAGAGAAAAATCACTCTTTTCCCTGACGTTTGGCTTCCCTCCCCAACCATTGTTTTTCATAGTTTTTTTTTCTTAATGTTTTTGCTATTTTTTATTGAATTTATTTATTTATATTTGGTGGGTTCTTTTTTTTTTTACCTTTTTCATATGTTTTTCTCTTTGTTTTGTTTTCTCCTTCTTTTCCTGCATTTCATTTATTGAAATTTTCAAGTTATTTTTTAGTTGTTTTGGCTTTATATTTCCGCCAAATTCATCTTTCCGTGCTTACGTTCTGTACTTGTGTGAAAGCTTCCGAACGTTTTTTGCATTCCTTTCTGTTGTTTGACGGTTTGTAAGCTTCTCATTGGTTGTTTCTTCAATCCATCGGTTTCTTCCTCAACATTTTTTTCCCTCACATTCGCTACTTTTGTGCGATGTCTTTTTCATACATAATGTTCCCCTAAAACAAGTGTTTCCATTTTTTTTTGTTAAAATTACGCATTTCATACGTTGTTAAATTATATTTTATAACTTGTTTGTTATTGGTAGAATTTAGAGAGGATATCTAAGCACAGAAGGTTTACTACTTAGGTCTCTTTAAAAACACAACCAGACTCAACGTCACTGTTTTATATTTTTAAATGTCTGAAACTAGGTATGCAATACAAACCATATAAATTCTTGAGGCAAAAAAAAAAAAAAAAAAAAAAAAAGAATTTATTTAGTTGCATTATTCAGATTATTTTTGTGTAAAAGTTTGATTTATACTAATAATTAAATAATGCAACACGATTTCAGTGTGTTTTTTTTTCCTTCATTTAATTTTAACATTAATGATTTGAAGCAGGGATACTTATATTCTTATTTTTCCTAAGCAAAATATTTCTATTTAGAATCTTCTTAATTACTTACGTATAAATCATTGATAATTAAAGTACACATGATTAACTATCAAATACTAATTAAGCTAATAATAGCATTTATAATTTCACTACGTATAATGAATTAAAGATTTTCATGCCCCTCCCGCCCGAACTTTGATCAGAACATATTAGCGGCTTTTAAAATCTACAAGTTAACTCCTGGCCAAGTAAATTCAAGATACGAAGCTCAAACATTCTTTATCTTTTAATTCTCGTTTTAGCTTTCCATTTGGAAACTATTTCCCACTTGTTCTTTTCATTTCTTTTTTTCCAAAAATGGAGACACGTCAATAAATTTCCCTTTACCAAATCGTCGGAAAACTCTCGTTTTCTTTAGGAGTATGCCTGCAGTTCAAAGTCCAATAAGTGCCTTAAATAGATCAATCAGCTATATCTTCTCTTTTTACTTTATTTTGCCTTTTATTTCACGGATTGTACCATTGTCAAGAAAAAAAAGGAAAAATAACTGCATTTCAACCATTTCCACAGAAATTTGCAACGTGCAACTATTTTTACAACCAAAAGAAGAACCTGATAAATTAAGCAAGATATTTTTAAGTATATATAATTAAATCTGCATTTTACAGAAAATTCAGCATGATAAATCACTAATAAGTGTTAAAAAAATGTCATTCATTTTATTTATTACCTGTTTTGAACATTTTATAATTAATACCGAAGCCTCATAAAGCAATCTTGCAGAAACGGTAATCATCTGATGTTATCTGGAAGTATGCGTTTTAGAAGAATTCTACGAGTATCCAAAATCCTGATTACTAGCTAATTAACCAAAACTGCTTAAATGGCCGTGTAGAGTCCTTAGCCTCAACCCAAAATAAAGTTATATAGTTGCCAGAGCGTGACGAGAGATACTTGAGCTAACAGCTTTGAACGAAAAAAGTTCTGAACGAACTTAGAAAACATTTTTTAATAATAAACAAATTTCTATATGTAAAAAAATAAACTTTTTTTTTTTCTTTAGATTATGAGAAGTATTATTACTTCTTATGCTTTATGTTGTTTTCAAATTTATGTTTGTATGCAAGCAATAATTTATGAATAGAAAATCCATAGTAAAATGTTTCGTTGATATGCCTAAAATTTAAATTTAAAGCAAGAAAATGTTTTCCATGAGTTGAACTATGTATTTGAAACAATACATAAGTTTTTAATTTTATGCGAACTATTGTGCGACACTGCATCACGTATGTTACGTACCAACATTACAAGTAATTTCCAAAGTGGAAGAAAAAATCATTATGTAGTCATTCAAATCAGGAGAATGTATTAGAAAGCTCTTAGAAATGCCGTTATGTGATTTGGATTAATTATCATCATGAATTAGACTATGTCATTTTATTAAATAGATCATAATCATTAGATAAATCATCCTGTACATAAATATTTATGCGTTTAAAAATACATTTGAACTCTCTGAATACGTTCACGCTTAATATGAAATCATGGCGAACATGGACATTTTGTTCGTAATATTTGGTTTGCTATCTAATTACATTAAAAATTTCATGTTTGATACGTACATCAAACCGAAAGTCTTGGTTAAGACGAACAAAAATTTCAGACATCTTTACTCAAAATGTTCGAGGTTTAATGCTGTGATTTTTTTTTTTTTTTTTTTTTTTTTAGAAATCATTCATCATTTTGTTAGGTAGAAGTCGCTTCGTGTATCGAGAAAAAAATATTAACTATTTTGCAGCAAAAGCTAAAGCCCGTACATTTGTTTACCCGTGGCCATTTTAATTTACTCGGATATAAAACTGTTCATCTTCCATTGTGGATTAGCACAATCTATTCCGTTTTTGTCGATTATATCTTCTTTTTCATGAATATAGGTAATCAGTTCTTCGTTTTTCTCACAGAATTATTCATTCACGGTTGTTACGCATATCGGCTAATACGGACAAATTCGTGGATTTTTGACATTTCGTATTCACCGAGTACAACTGTATGTCTTTTTTTTTTGTTTTTTGTTTTTTTTTTGAGAAAAAAAGAGTAAAAGTTTTTAATAGAAAATATTTTATTATAAAAATATTTTATTCTTCACTTTGCCCCATGAAAAAAGAATTGAAAAATTTCCACCTTTTTTTGATGGTACAAAACTACTGCCAAATATAAAAAAAATTTTCACTGCTAGTTTTATAATAAAAATATTTTTATTATGTATCGTAATTTTCGAAACAAATTTCCAACATGTTCATTTTTAAAAATGTAAATTATTTTATATATTTCACTCTGCTCCACTCTTTGCTATTTTTAGGGTTTTGAGGCACAAAAAGGGTGATATTTTTTAATGCATATGAGTAACTACAATAAGCTTGGAACCCCCCTTCCCCGAAAAAAAGGAATATTTGGTAATGTCTGCAAATGATAAATACAATAATTTGCTGTCGATGTAAAATTTTTCATCTTTATCTTACCTCATGACATTACATCTTGTTTTACCAATCTAAAAAGCAATTCGCCTTGTGATGGAGTTATTCTCTCGTACGCAGCTCTCAAACAACGATAAAGCATTACAACCGAGTTATGATAATGGCACACCATTTTATTCAAATTTCTCATTTCTCCAATATTTATTCCACTTTTCAGAGGAAGTCTGGAAAATAGTGTCATAAAAATGGAATATAATATTTTGCTTCCCATTATCTTTTATTTCCATGCCATTTTTTCCACAAAAGAGAATCAGAAAAGATTGTTTATGCTTAAAAAATGATACGCAGATTTCAGCTTCTGAAAATGCTATCTTGAATAAATATGTCATGTTACATAAAAGCAATCTAGGGCGTTTTTAACGACAGTCGTTACACTTGAATGGGGAAAGTTGAACAAGTTACACTTTTAGTGAACTGTTTTATATGCGACTTTGTCAGCTTCTAATATATAATAATATATATATATATATATATATATATATATATAATATATATATATATATATATATATATATATATATATATATATATATATATATATATATATATATATATATATATATATATATATATATATATATATATATATATATATATATATATATATATATATATATTAGCTTTTATGCAATATTAATGCTTAGCTACTAGAGATCACTCCCACAGTACCTCACTTCACCTAATGTGATGCTTAAAACCATTGCTTTTCAATATTAGGTTAGGTTAAACCACCGGTAAGTGCTCCTCCCCTCCACCAATGAATCAATGAGACGCGCCATTTAGCTAAAGTAGCTAAAGGATAAGTAAGTACAAAAATCATTGACAAGCTAAAATGAAATAAATAAATTAAAAAAAAAAACATATTATTTGTTACATTTGAGGGAGAAAGTAAAATCGAATCCTTCACTAAATCTAATTTGTTGCTTAAAGCCGTTGCTTTTAAATATTAGGACAGGTTGAATCACTGGTAAATGTACCATCCCCTACTAATGAATGAATGAGAGGTACAATTAAACCAAAGGATAAGCAATATGTCACCGTCTCTTAAGATGAAACGACCACCAGCATTATTATCGGCCTTTCCAGAAAAGAATAGCAAAGCTTCTACAGTAATTTTAGTAAAACAAAATACTTAAGATTTGAGATCTGAGGGGAAAAAAACGGATAAAAATTAAATAAAACAAAAAAATTGTTAATATTTTATTATTTCTTTTATTTGTATTTTTGTATTGCGTTATTCCATTACATTACTTACTTCAAAGAAAAAAAGGAAATACAGGAGACAAAAATAAATTTTATGTTTGTGACTTTAACAAGATAAAAAAAAAGTCAGAACATTTAAAACTTTCAATACTTTGCCCTTTTAAAAAATATCTTATGTAGTGATAAAGTCAATTCGCTAGTTACGTAAGTAAAGGCATCAACAAAGTTGAGAAAACAAATTGAAATTCTGAAGTTTATTGATATGATATAAGAACAACTTAAAAACTAGAAAAATAGACAAGTAATACGCTGGTAGCTATCATTTCAATCATACAGTTTTGTTCTATGGTGTATTTTATTTTAAGAGTTTAAAAAACGTTTTTTTCTTTCAATGCAAACATCGCCTTGAAAAATGAAATATTTTACTTATGTCAAGATGACTTGCGTTGTGATATGTTCGTAATATATTTCTAAATAATGAGTCTAGTTCAATTTAATGGTATTTAGTTTTTTTTTTCTTTTGAACCTATGATGATTTCATAATGTTGAAGGATGATATAATAACAATATTGCAATAAAATAGTCTAGACGACTTTTGTCGTGATTTGATTCATTATATTTTCAAATAATGCGTCTAGTACGTTTTTGTAACTCAGTCTTTATGTTCTATGTTTTTTAAAAATATATATTTATCTAAGAAATTAACATAAAGACTAACATATTATACTGCAATGAAAAACACAGAGATGATAGCAGATGCCCGTTGAATCAGTAACTTAATGTTTGTACAATCATCAAAACTGTCTTCAACATTCTGAAGAATTATCCTACATTATAATTCGCCAATTTACGTCCACTGCAATACTTTCTCTCATAAACTGATCAATTTAATTTTGTATTTATTTTGTTTTTCGAAGTTGCTTGAAGGCATGAATTATATTCTTTCAGTAAATAATCCTTCAACTGCATGAACTAATTTATTTAGGAAAAAAAGATGCATGAAACTTAGCTCTACGCTCTATTCATACGCGCAATAGAAAACCATCATTCACATTTTTTATTATTAATTTTATTATTGCAATGGTTTTTTTTAAACAAATTTAACTTTTCAGGTGAAATTCGTGTCATTCGAATACCATCAAATCTTAGTATCAAAGTCAGATACCTAAGCTCTTTCAGCTACTGCTTAGCTTTTCTCCTTTTATTCTTCAATATGTATTCAGATTCTGTAATGTTTCTATTTTTTCCATCTGATTTTGGCAAACAAAATATGTAAAACCTTTAGAGTTTAACAAAATCTTGTTTTCTTTCAATTACATCTTTGAAGATTTTAAATGAAACTGGTGTTTCCTTTCCTGTATACCTGAGGTAACCCAGATATGATCATTGCTAAAATTAATGCGACAAAATGTATTTAAAAATAAATCTAAAAAAGGAATAGATTTTGGATGAGCTAAAAAAATAGCTGATGGCTGAAAAAAGTTGGAATAAAGTTCAAAAATGCTACAACTATTAAATGCTCTCTTTTAAAACTGATTTCAATTTTCTAATTTTGCTGGAAACAGTATCAAGTCATTGGATAAGATTTATATATGTTTACTACGTATATTTTCCGCAGTTTTTTGCATGACATACAGTAATCATAAGCACGAACCAAAACACTGCGTATTTTGAACCTGTCAGTGTATATGTTTAACATTGATGGTTCACGTAACTCAATTTAATAGCATATTTGCGTGTTTAGAATTCATAGAAATGATATTTTTGTTATTATTTGGGATCCACTGTACGTACTTACTTTATAATAGCTATATTAAATGGATAAAAACAAAGTAGAAATACAAAAATGTGTTTGATGTAGAGTACAATAGTATTGATTTCAAACGGGTAAAAAACTGACTTTATTCAATATTAAAATTGAATTCAAAACAGTAACTTATATTTATTACATACCCGCTGACATTGATCATTCTAGAAACATAAAAGTATACAGTAAACAATAAGATTTACATTCATAAAAAAATAATGTTTTTTAATAACTTTTATCCCATTCCCTGAGTTTATAGCTGATTATAATTTTTCGGTTATATTTATTTTAACATATAGTTAGGTTCTATCTCTTGCATAAGTTGTGTCTGATATCATGAAATCCAGTCTCAAAAAACATGGTCCGGTCAATAAATATTGGCACCTAATTCATTTAAACTATTGAAGATCGAGGCATAGTATTTATGTTTAATGTAATACTACCACCCGTGCTGGGGGTGGTTCCTGTGGATTAACCTTAAACTACAGGAAATAGCATTAGTTGTTGACCACTTTTTTGTTTACCTATTCTCCTAAAACGACAGTCTCACCAGTAAAACAATTAAGTTACCGGATCCAGTTCAGCCTTGTTTAAAATAAAGCCCCGGCATGTAATACATTACCAAAATATATTATCAAATTATCATGCTACAGCACAAGTTTCATTTCGGCAAAGTCATGAAGGTCTCTCGATCAGTTAATTGATATATATATATATATATATATATATATATATATATATATATATATATATATATATATATATATATATATATATATATATATATATATCAAAATTGTTTACTCTTTATTTTAGTTAAAACGTTCATTATGCTCTAAATGCGTAGATAAAACATAAAACCGCTTTACCGCTTTTATCTGAGAAATAGTTTCATAATTTTTATACACGTTGCTAAATATATTTTTAGGTTTTTCGAAAAAATGCTGTGTTCACTTTATTTACTTAAACAAATCTGTGCTTAGAAACACATCAATGCAATATTTAATAAAAGCTGGGATGTGCTAACACTTTTTTTAAGTATTAGAGAGGTGTTGGAGCAAATAGAACGACTTCAGTTCTAGATAAACATTCTACTAGTTTTCTATAAAGGGGGCAGCTCGCATCACTCTGCCTATTGTGTAAAAAGTATTTAAGTATCTCGAACAAGGTTGCATTGAGTACTTGCTTTGGCAATCTGTAGTCGTCTTTCATAAAGACATCATTTGCAAGACATTGCAAATGCTATGAAATATATTGACATAAAAATGTTAACATATTTTTTTTGGTTATAATTTTTATTTTCCCTCTTAATTGATTTATTTCTCTTTGTATTGCTAATATTTTCAGTTTGTTTTATTTGTACATGAAATTAGGATTCAAACTAATGGTATATGAAGTATACATTATCTTTTAGACTGGTGCAAGTTGGTTTATACCAGATTTTGTGCAACAATTTTTCTAAATTGCTGAATAAAAAGTATAGAAAAATACATTTATTTAAGTTTCTAGGAAATTCTAAACTTCATTCCTATTTTTCCCTTTCGCAAGGTTATTCTTCTAGAAAGAAAGCATGTCTAAGTCTTTAAGCCGAAGATATGTGGCTTTGTGTTGGATTATGTTGTAAAGAATTGTCCACGTATTGGAAAATTGCTTCTTTTTTATTGAATTAGGTACGTTATTTCTCCAGAATCCATTTTTATTTTTAAGAAAGGTTTGTTTTAGGGTCTTCTACGAAAAAAAAAAAGATCAAATAAATATTTATCTCCCTTAAGAAACTCAATTTAATCTTCCAATCACATTTTCTTCCCAGTTGACTTTAAATATACTGTACTGAAAAAATAATCTAAAATAATATGTCCTTTAACTCCTAGATTCGAGTAGAACAAAATATATATTAATATAAATATATTACAAAGTCAACATTACTGCAATTGAAATACATTAAAGGTAAAATAAAATTATCAAATAACGATATCTAATTAAGTTGTATAGTGGTTAGTGGCTAGACACTGCTGGTGCAAACAAATGTTTATCTTTGAGTTTTAGTGATTTGGAAACCCGAAATACTACTCTTTATTCTATGATGCATAATATTTGGCAACCATATTTGCTGTATAACACAAAATAGAACTTGCGATTGTATTTTTTAGTTAATAAAAAAATGAATAATAAATTTATGCAAACAGGTAATAATGCATTGTTTATTCTATAATTTTTGTGCAGTAAAGTAGATTGTAAGGTGGCGCAAAAAACCTCAAAACTTAGTACTAATTTTTCCATCAGAGCGCAACTTTAAGAGTGGCAACTTTTGATCGGCGAGAGATTGTGTATAGACTCAATGCAAATCATGTCCACTTTTACAGGTCCCCCTCTGACCTTTATAAATGACTTGCCTGCAAACATATGCGAAAGTTGTTTCCCCCTTATTTGGGCTCTCGAATATAGAATAACCCTCTCAGTGAAAAAAAAAAAGCTTCATGTAAAAGTTGATTATATTTTTGCCCAAGCAAAAAATATTTCAGCATACCAGTAATAGGACAGCTCCACAGAACGAAGGTAAGATAAAAACTAAACTATCAAAAATATATTGCTAATATATTTAAAGTGGTCACCACATAGCCGAAGATAAAATAAAAAATAAGGAAAGGTAGAAAATGCAAATAAAAACCACACAGTTTGGAACAGCGGTCAATGACCTGTTTTTTTTTTTTTTTTTTTTTTTTTTTTTGGCTCTGTTAAGGATGACAAATAAGACGAGAAATAATAGAATCGGGCCCAAACAAAATTGAAACTGCAGTTTATGGATGCAGATAAAGATCTGTTTGGTATTTTCTTGCATTTCTGTTTTAACTACTGCAGCAAGTTTTAACACTGCGCGGTAAAAAATACCTTCAGAACATAATTCTTTCTAACTCTGATGTAAAATAATCCAAATCTGAACAGTGGTTTTGCGACACTTTCATATATTTCATTTTTTTTAAAGGGAAAGGGTATTTTTTTATGCCATTAATATCCTTTTTATAGGTGCTAGGTTCAAAATAATGAACATTTGAAGCAAGTCGGGAGGCTCATACGGATCGCCCTCTGAAAATATTTTTATTAAATCAAAACAGGTCATAAGTTATCTCATATATTTTTCGTCATGAAACCAAAATATAGGACTCACGATGCGAAGTTATAAACTTTCATAAATTAGAAGCTTACCTAGTGAAACGTTGCAAAATGCAATGCTTCCAATATTTTGTTTATTTCAATAATTTATCTGTTGATAACTTAAAAATATTTTGGACATGGGGCTCATATGAGTGAGTCATATACTTTGGTTCATTCCGAAAAAAAGGTGACAAAATTGAAAAACGAAACTTTAGAAAAAAAAAGTTTGGGATTGATGATTTTAGAAATATTTTAGGTGGAATGTCCCTTTGAGTCTCCAGACTTGCTCCAAATGTTCGTGTTTTTAAGCTTAGCAACTCCATAGCCCCTCAAAGGAGTGTTAATGGCTTATATAATGCTCCTTTCCTCAGCTCATACAAATAACAACAATGAAATTGTCAAATACAGGAAATATCGGGTTTCCGGAAGAGTGAAACGTGGAGGGGGAAAACGGTGGTCATATTTGTACTCAGGGGATTATTTTACATAATGTTCCGCAAGAACTATGTCAGAAGCATTTTGAAGTTTTTTTTTCTTTTTCTTTCTTTCTTTTTTTTTCTTTCTTTCTTTTATTATTTTTTTCTTTTTTGACGAGCAGTGTAATTTGCAAGTTCACACATTTATATTGGTACACCATTGCGCAGAAGTTTACGACTGCCACTTGATGATTTTTATAGCAACACATAAGTTTATTGAACTATATCTTAAAGTAATAGAATCATTCCACTCACTAACTTACTTAAAATGCAATTAACGAGCTGATGTGTGCATCTCATGACTTCCTTTTATTCCAATTTAATCTCATTTCCCCATTACTAAAAATTTTAATATAATTCAATAGTTTAATCTCTAAATATCACCAACAGTGATCAACTTGAAACAGATTTTTAAAAAAAATGCCAACTTTGTCGCCAAGTTGGGGAAAAAAACACTGGCGATATGTCACCAAGTGTCCGCCAAATTATAACACCACTCGAGTTTACATCGAAATTAACAATGATTTCCCCCAAAACGCGACAAAAGACCCTCTTTGGAGCATCCGAATGCAACCAAAAGTTGAGGTGCATAACTAGACCTCACTAGGAATCTACGTACGAAATTTCAACTTTCTAGGACCTACCGTTCTTGAGTTATGCGAGATACATACACACATACATACGTACGTACAAACGTCACGAGAAATCTCGTTGTAATTAACTCGGGAATCGTGAAAATGGATATTTCGCGTGTCTTCACAATTTTGGCCCCTTATTCACGTGTGGTCGATTCGAAAAAAGTACTTAAATTCATTCGGGGATGAGTAAAATGGAAATTAAGGTCGATTTTTAAGTGAAATTTTTTTCGCGAATACAATACTTCCTTTTTTGTAAAAGGAAGTAAAAATATAAACGCAAGCATATTTTTTGAAGAAATGAGAGTTATTGAGAAGCTCTTGTTGGAAATAGGATCCGTTGAGAGAAAATTTCCCTTAAACATCAAATAAAATTCTTTAAATTACGCCGAAGTATTGCAACACATTTAACGCTTTCCAATAACGAAATTACGAAATATTTCCTCAATAAAAGGATTAGTAAAAGTACACTCATTGTTGCCCAAATTGACAATATTTTTCATTGAATCTTAAATGTTGATATTTTCTAGATTTCAGCACAAAAACTATTATCTTTTACGTTGTGAGTATGTCCTAAATTGTACCTATTTCGTAAAAAATTGGTCTTAGAAACCAGATACTTCTTAGTTTAAGTTGAAAAATCTTTTATGAACATGTTTAAAACATGTTTTTCAATGATTCGTTTTTAAAGCTTAGGATGCAGGATATCTTTTGAGAGAAAACATGTAGTTCATAATAATAAGCGACAAGAGAGTAGATTACGTGAACGTTTTTATTTTTAAGCAAAGTGCCTAACGGTGGGGAGTGGGGTTGGGCGACGAGTATAATTTTAAAAAATGCTAAAAAATTTATCATTTTGCTGCAAAAAAAAAAAAAAAAAAAACATTTTATCCGGACAAAATGCAAAGCACTCATTGACTTTTATGACATGCCTTAGTTAAGCGCTTTTTTCTTTCTTTTTTTATCATGTAGTGCAAATGATCCAGTAGTCGGCCATTTAAGAGATCAGTTGTTGAGTTTTGTTAACCCATAAATATCAGCTATCAATACAACTACAAAAACAGTGTAAACCTTTAGGTTGTACCTTTTTGATAATGATTCACTAACTTGCTTCTGGAATAAAATATTTTTATTTTAAAAACCAAGCTATTGTTAATACGAAAAAATGCTCCAGTAGTCGGCCATAGAAACCCAGTGCTCGGCCATGCATGCGCCAGTAGCCGGCAGTTTCATTTTCGATACTCTTATGAGGTATAAGTGAATAAATTTGAACAAAACTGAATGCAAAACTTACAGCACAGAAGTGTACTTAAAAAATATATATTCCAGTAATAACGATAGAATTTTGCATTCTGGATGTCTTCATAACGTTTATCTTAATATTATCTTCTAAACTGCAATCAGTTTGAACATGTATCTTATGCCAAAAATTTTTTATTATTTATCTTCCACATCAGCGGTTCTCCAACCTACGGGAGAGGGGAGGTGTAAAAGAATCTCAAGGCGGGAGGGGAGAGCCGTTAGGGTATCTAAACATAGTATAAAATGAAGTCCTCAAAAAGCGTCTGTGTGTTTGAACTCGAAAAACTCGAGAACTGCCCGGCCGATTGCGCTTAAATTCTTACAGTTTTTCCATTAAGTCCTGAAAAGATTTGCAGACCAGTTTGAATAAAATTCGATGAATAGTTCTTTTTTTATTCCAATTTACGTCCAATTTTCACAAATTCTCAAATAGGGGGTGAAAAATTACTTGCGCATATTAATATTACATATCGTTAGAAAGGGTAGAATTTTCCGCGTTCTACGCAATTTGTTTCAATGCTCTAACTTTATTACGGCGGAAGTTATTTACGTTTTTAGCTCATTTTTTTTTAGGCTTAGCTGAAATTTAGGCACTACTTCCTTCATTAAATAAATCAATAAAAATTGAAGGAATCGTCTCACAGCTTTCTTTTTGACGTCATTGGAAAAAGCGACCTTTTTTACTTTAGATCTAACTCGACCTGTGGTCGCAAAAAACAAGCTTTTATTTCGAAAGAAAAAAAAATTACAAGCCTTTTTAAATCAAGTTTAAGAAATCTCGATTCCATTCAAACTGTGAACCATTTTCTTTTACATTTTAATTCCTAAAACTTATTTTATTTTGTGTTTCCATGGTTACACATTTTAAATCCATCTTCCTTGATTTAATTTTTTGAAAGTATTTTAATATCTGTCGTCATTGTCTGAAAGGGAAATCATGATGTTTTTCTTTTTTTTTGTTTATTTTTTACGCCTGATTTTTGAATATACGTCACTTGACACAATTTTTATTTTCAAGGTAGACCGGGCAAAACCGGGCAACGCAGCTAGTATCAGATAAAATAAAACCTGTGTACCCCAACCTCACTTGGATCCTTAATTAACTCAAAAAATTATATTTACTTCTTTTCATCTTGGATTTCATATGTTCTTGTATTAAGCTGTTCAAAAAAAAAATTGAACAGTTGAGCTAAATTTTGTGCTTGAAACTATCTAGATTTTTCCTTATTTACTAGTTTTCATTTATCCATATCAGCTCCAGCTTCCAATTAGATTGCTTGTATTAAGCACGTACTAGGGGAGAGGGAGCTGACCTCATGTCAGTCTTCAAAGGAACTGCAGAGCCTGAAAGTTTGAGAACCCCAGTTCTACGTCATTAACTGAAATAATATCATATGCTGAGAAAGAAAAAATTTTATGAATGGAAAAGACCCGTGTTAGGCTGATTTTTTTTTTTTTTTTTTTTTTTTTAGGAAAAGCATTTTGAAAACTTCCAAAACATGAGAATTTGGACTTCTCTCTCCCCCCCTACCCTTGAACAAAAAAGTTTCAGTGTTAACTGTTTATGTTAACATTAAGACTGAACGAAAGAGTTGTTAGAATTCATGACCGACAAAGAGCGAATTATTGATCGATATGATTGACATTTGACTAGTCTATGTTCATTACGACGAAACTTCAACATACGGATCACAAAATTAAAATTTTACTTTTGGAAATAATTTCTCCTCAAACAATAAAAGTAAAAATCCTTTTACTTAAAAGATTAACAATCAAGGTCACATCTAAAGCAAAATGTATCATAAAAAAAACAATGGTAATTTGTTGTGAACGAGTAAGTTGAATTATGTAGGCTCGCCTGTGCTTTCAAAGTTTTTCTGCTGGGGGGGGGGAGGGTATGAATTCAGTTCATTTTAAAGGAAAAAGCATCAAAATACAAGCAAAAATGAATAATTGCGTTATGCTGTGAAAATCCTGAGGGGTTAATTGCCCCCTCCCCCTTATCCCCCACTGATTGCCCAAATGACCGGCCTGTATGTAGATAAATTGAAAATTCAGACATTTGGATTGTCATGAAGATAATCATAAATCCTTCAACAAGAATATTAGTAAAAGATGAAAATTATATAATGAGTAAACGAATATTACGCTTGTGTTGCAGATTAGGTTTTGCAGTACTAAAAACAAAGTGAATCAATAAAATAAAGCACACTATCTTGAATCATTAAGCGTTCAATATTTTTCAAAAAAAAAAATATCATGGTTGTGTTTTCACTCGTAAAATATACTAATGCTAAATATATATATATATATTTGGTATTAAATATATATATATATATATATATATATATATATAGTATTATATATATATATATATATATATATATATATATATATATATATATATATATATATATATATATATATATATATATATATATATATATATATATATATATATATATATATATATATATATATATATATATATATATATATATATATATATATATATGAATGTTTGTCTCCATGTCATCCATTAACTCAAAAACTACCCGGCAGATTTGGCTAAAACTTTCACCGTTTGTTATTTTTGGTATTGGGAATGTTTATAGACCAGTTCGAAAAAAAATCCGATCGATAGTTCCTTTTTCATTCCAATTTAAGTCACAATCCATTGAATAAATATAAATAAAATTATCGGCTGCAGAAATTAATTCGCGTGAAACATCTCATTGATAACAAGTTAGCTGTTGCCATTTTTCTTGAGTTTAAACAAATGAATTCTTTCTTTATTGTGTAATGGCTTTTCATGCAACGGGGGGATTTAAAACTTTTTCCATTTGATATTTTTAGCGATTGATTGATCTTGCAAACTGCGTGCGTACAAAATTTGAGTATAGTCACGGCTTCACTTGATACCGATTATTATGAAAATTCCTATATATATGTATCTTTCCACGAAGAAGGTGCATAATATGCTCATTGACGCCACTCGTCACCAGGTGGCACTGCAGAGTAGCAACTTCTGCCCCGTTCAACCGATTGTCACGAAAATGAGTATAATGATGTATTTTTTTGTTCGCGTAGCAAGGCGCGTCGGGTACAGCTAGTATATATATATATATATATATATATATATATATATATATATATATATATATATATATATATATATATATATATATATATATATATATATATATATATATATATATATATATATATATATATAACTGATGCGCAAAAACTTGGTGAAATTTTTCATTAGAAACGCATTTTTTCACGGATTTAAAACTACAATAACCGTAAGTTAATGTAGTATCGTAAGTTATGAAATGCTATATCAATGCAGTGAATGAGCACCATTGAAAATTTTTTATCTTAAATTATCATAGATAATTTATTAATTTTTTCAATATATTATAGCTGAAAATTAGATTTTTAACTTTCTTTTTCTCGTAATTTAATTACTGGTAGTAATACTTTTGCTCTCTATTTTTATCTTGTATACGTCTTTATTTTCTTTTTTTCTTAATACGAAATAACTAACTGATGAAATAAACCACATAACGCTGATGATGATTTTTAAAACATACACATTTTTTCTCACTTAAAGTTTATTTTGACATTTTTTTTTTTTTTTTTTTACAGTTATGTTCAATAAAAATTAACTTCATTGACTACAAAATGAGATAACTTGTAAGATTATTTTAACGATTTTATTAAGGTGGTCAGTAAATGCTTTAGTATATGGATTTCCATCACACTTTTGTTTGAGTTTCAGAATATTAACTTTATCACACAGAAAATATATAACTTACAAAAAACAATACTTTTCAATTTTTTATAAACATTTTTTTTTTAAAACGTTTAACTTATTTTATTTGTTACTGCTATTTGTGAATTTTAAAAATTGTAAATTTATTTTTTCATTTTTAAAACAATATCAATCATGTTCAGCTTTAATAATTTTTAACAAAAACCTACAAAATGCAAATCATTTTATAATACTCTCCTAAAATCCTTATTTCTCATTGATTTGCGACTTATAATTTAGCTGAATCAATAGCACTTAATTCTCATACCAAATAACGTGTACTTTAGGGGAAACACGGCACCTCCTATTAATCTCCTTTCCCATCACTTCTCCAGTTAGGCTTAACTCTGCTCAAAATGGTAGTGCAATTTCATGTGCCGAGATTTTGTATTGAGATGAAATGGTCTAGTGAATTTCATTAAGTACACAAATGTCATCAAAACACATTTGAAATTCACCAATGTGACAAATAATAGAAATTTCATCAAAATTCATTGCTATATGGCTGCATTCGAATCTATAAAGATTTAAAACGTTTCATATGATGATAAATAAGAAGCATTTTTAAAGGGATCAGCAACGTATGTAAAAATTGTCAAAAAATTTAAAACAAAATTTTTTCACAATTCTTTTTTTTTGTTTTGTTTGCATTTAACTTTTTATTTCGTAACTCACTTCATTTTAACCATTTTTGCATCTGGAAGTATGTATCTAAACTAAGGGTTGGGAAAAAAATTGTGTCGTCAAGCTTCATACGTAATGTCCATTAGGATTTGCCAATTTTTGCAGGCATTGCATTTCACTCGAAAAACGAAAAGAGTTAAAAAACAAGAATTTTTAACTTAATATTATTTTTGAGCTTACGTAAACGTACATGAATACGCGATGAACTTTCGTATTAAAAAAAAAATGCATTACTGAAGCAACATTTTGTTTGCCCGTTGAGGTTCATGATTATTTCCTTGACCGCTTTTTGTGCTACTTAATCAGTTGAGATGCATTTATATTTACGGTGGGAAAATGTGGCAAAAAATATGGATGGATGATTTCACAAAATTTACTTCAAAGACAGCTTGCGAAAGATTTCAATCAACGTTTTGCAACGCTAAGTGAATATATCATTTCTAACGAGAGAAATACGTAACGGATTAAATGAAGGAAATCAATTACGTCAAACACGCAATTACAAATTGTGCAATGGATTCGACGATTTAGGAAAACCAATCATAATGAGTAATTCTTCTCATAGCAGTACAACTTAGGACTATGTCTTAACAACACGGATGCATTTTCTGACTAGTCTAGAAAAACATAAATTAACTGCGTCAAAGAAGTAATTGTAAGATGGTTTTGCAGTCTGACATGGCGAAAGATTTCTGAAAGCCTTTTAAAAGGATTTTCTTTATTCAGAAGACAGGAATTGTTTTTTTTTTTTTTTTTACGTACACAATTTTTGAGTTCTCTGCAGCAACTATTTTAATGTCTATTCTGAAAAATAGCTAAGTGGCTTTTCGTATGAACTGTTTTTAACTTTTCTCATTCTTTTTGGAAAAACGAAAGCTATGCTTGCGTGTCTTGAACTGTATTTTTAAAAAATACACAGTCGAGAACGCTCATTAGAATATCGGTTAAAATAATGTCCCGCTTAATACAATACATTTTCAATGAACCAAAACAATGAAATGAGTTATTTTGATATCGGTTAACGGAATATCCCGCGTATTAAGAGGTCTAAGAACGCTTAACCTTCAACATTTTCTACTATCTGAAAAAAATATATGTTATGCATACTTTAATTCAGAACAATTGGATACCTTATCTATTATTATACGTAAAAAAAACTTTTCAAGTTATTGTAAAAATGCTTAAACTTTCGACATAGATATTTATGATAACAGCTGCTGTTTAAGCCTCTTTTTCTCAGGTGCCAGTTTTTTGTCTTGCTTGCGTGATATCACAGAAAGTTTATCATATATTTCCTTAAAACTTTTCATGCATGTTTGTTTGGTTTATTTATATGATCTGATACTAAATTTTAACTAAAAACGAAAGTTAATATTAAAAAACAAATGTATGTTCGCCCAAAATTTTGGAAAATATTGGTATCAACTTATAAAAAATTCTAAAACATAAATATATAGTTATAAATGTAAATAAATTTAGGTTCAGACAATAAAAATAAACCTGGCAAACTTACATTAAAAGTTTTACGAAATGTTTTCAAAACTTTCTGAGATATCGCAGCACTAGTTAACAGCTATTGTTAACATAAATCTCTGCGGGGAAATGTTACGAATTTTTACGATAACTTGAAAAGTTTTTTACGCATGGTAATAAACAATGTACACTGTTATAACCAGAGGTTCCAGACGAGTGAATATATTCTCCCTAAGGTGAAAGCATGGGGCCTAAGGGTGCAATACTAGCCAGGAAGTAGAGCAGGGGTGCGAAAACAGCAGACAATCGTAGACAAGGGTGCCAAAACAGCAAGCAATCACAAAATGACTTGCTGGCGCATGCGCTTCCGGCATATATTCACAATTCAACCACTTCAATATGGCGGACGAATGATAGGTTGTATCTATGCGTGGCTTCTTAGTCTTTCACATTGAATGAAGTACAATTTTGGATTAAATCTCAACTTTTCTAGGAAAATTCTTAAAAATAACAAGTAAGTACAGCTTTTGATCACTTTGTAGCTTTTAGGGCTTTCAAACATAGTTAAAAGTACGTTTAATGCTTTTCAGTTACCGTTAGTCCGTTACGATACCGTAGTACCGTTAGTTGTCGATTTTTAGTTGACCGTTACTGTCTTGAAATTTCCATCATTCAAAACGCTACTAAATATATCTATCATTATTTTCTTGAGTACTCGATAAGCAACATTTAATCACCAAAATAATAACCGCAATTTATCACTAATCAACAAGTGAGAAACTAAATAAAAATGATTCTTGTGCTTCGTAGAATACTACACTACAGCGAGCGCAAAAAATAAAAAAGAAATCTCTCTCCATATTATAAAAGGATTCCGGGCTGTTGTGCCGTGGTCTGAGTGTATATTCTCCAAACGTTTCGTCTGCATCTGCGGCAGCCATCCTCAGTGGTTCCGAGTTCGTAACTTCCATCAGGGAAGAGACTTCTTGGCAACTGATGCAAGTGTCGAAGTGCTGTCAACATTTATAGGGCATGGGTCCTCTTGGTTCTGGACTGGGATTGGTTGGTGAACGTCTGTCTTCATCGCTTCCTGATTGGAGCTTAGGCTCTCCTTTTCCTGCTCGGGGATTGGCTGCTGGGGATTCAGCTGAAGGTCCGTCCTTGTTTCTGATTGGCTGGAGGTTCTTGTTGTTTTGATCCTTTTTAGTATGGGATGCCAGAGCTTGTTTATCTTTATTCCTTCTTCTTTTTTGTTGAAATTATTTGGATGTTTGAATATCTCGATGGCTTCTCTGTTCAATCTCTCATAATAATGGCAAGTCCTTGAAAGTATTTTTGTCTCTTTGAATATGATGTCATGGTTCCCCTTACTAAAAGTGTGTTCTGCGACTGCTGACTTCTGAGTGTGGCCTAGTCGGCAATTTCTTTGATGTTCTTTGATTCTAGTGTTGACGCTTCTCTTAGTAGTTCCAATATAGGTAGATCCGCAGGAACAGGGAATCTTGTAAACACCTGCGGCGGACAAGGGATCTCTTGCATCTTTCACAGATCGTAATAAGTCGCTGGTTCGGTGGGTGGGTTTGAAAACAGTCTTGATATTGTGGCGTCGCAGAAGTCTTTCGATTCTATCAGTGACGTCCTCAACGTAGGGGAGGTAGGCTGTGGACTTGATCGGATCTTCTTTAAGTGGCTGTTTTTTTATTTTGGGGTGGAAGGCTCTTTTGATCTCTTGCTTTGAAAAACCGTTGGCTTGGAAAACATTTGTGAGGTGGGAAATTTCATGCTCGATAGCACTCGGTTCGCAGATTCTGTTGGCTCTCACGAATAAAGTTTTCATTACACCTCTCTTCTGTCGAGGATGGTGATTAAAGTCCTTGTGTAGATAGCGATCAGTATGTGTAGGTTTGCGATAAACACGATGGCCTAGGGATCCGTCATCTCTGCGACTGACCAAGACATCCAGGAAAGGCAACTTCCCGTTGTTTTCGGTTTCCATCGTAAATTGGATATTCTCATGTTGGCTGTTTATGTGAGTCAAGAATCGGTGAAGTTCGTTTTTTCCATGGCTCCATATCACGAAAGTGTCGTCTACGTATCTGAGCCAGCAAGTTGGTTGTTTTTCCGCAGTGCTGAGAGCAGCTTCTTCAAATTTCTCCATGTAGAAGTTGGCAATTACAGGGCTCAATGGACTCCCCATGGCTACACCGTCTATCTGCTCATAGGTGTCATTGTTCCACTGGAAATACGTGGTCGTTAAGACATGCTGGAATAAATCAGCGATATCTGGTGAAAATATTTCCCGTACGTTCTCCATGGCTTCCTTGATTGGAACTCTCGTAAAGAGAGAAACGACGTCGAAGCTTACCAAGATATCTGTTGACTGGAGACTGTAGGTTTTGAGCTTCTCTATGAAGTGGGACGAATCTCTAACAAAAGATTCCGTTGCCCCGACATGGGGTTTCAGCAAACTGGCAAGATGTTTAGAGAGGAGGTGAGTAGGAGAGTTTATGGCACTGACAATAGGTCTCAACGGCAACTCTTCTTTGTGGATTTTTGGCAATCCATATAATCTGGGAATGAGCGCTTCAGATGATGAAATTGTCTCCTTTGTTTTCTCAGGTAGTGTTGATTTCATAATTAGTGAGTTGGTCTTCTTCAGGATCCTGGATGTAGGGTCACGACGGAGTTTTACGTAGATCATAGGGTCCAACAGATCCCTAATCTTTCTTCGGTAGTCTTCGGTGTTGAGAACAGTCGTAGCGTTGCCTTTGTCTGCCGGTAAGATAACAATCGATTTGTCTTCATTGAGACTTTTTATGGCTTTTCTCTCTGCATTGCTGACATTACTTCTTGGTGGCTTGGCTTTGTGCAGGATGCGGGACGCTTCTCTCCGAATTTCTTCAGCCTCTGCTTGCGGTAGTTGTCTTAGGCTTGATTCGATGTTGGCAATAATGTCCTCCGTCGGAATGGAGTTCATGCTGATAGCAAAGTTGCCGCCTTTGGCCAAAATTGACGTTTCAGCGGTTGTCAAGACTCGGTTAGATTTGTTTACAACCACTCGGGAAATGTCTAGGGCAGGTCTAATGGCTTGGGTGTTGTTCAGAGTATTGAATTTACTCTTTTGTCGGGCTGACACACATTCCATTTTCCTCTCAGCGAAACTGAAAGTGAGACGATCAACAGTGTCCCAGTCAACAGTTTCACCAGCCAATCCCAGTCCAGAACCAAGAGGACCCATGCCCTATAAATGTTGACAGCACTTCGACACTTGCATCAGTTGCCAAGAAGTCTCTTCCCTGGAAGTTACGAACTCGGAGCCACTGAGGATGGCTGCCGCAGATGCAGCCGAAACGTTTGGAGAATATACACTCAGACCACGGCACAACAGCCCGGAATCCTTTCATAATATTGACACCGGCCGTGAAAGCCTTCACTCTTACATAAATCTCTCTCCGTCTAGCTTTTTTTTTCTTTTTCGTTCAAGTGTTTGAATCATTTCCTGTTAGCGTTTAATATTTCGTAAGCGTTAGAAATTTCTTATTTCTTTGGGTTTTTCAACTGTCGAAAAATTTCATATGCATTTTATTTTATTGTTACTCTTGATTGAAATTTTTAACGTTCGAGAAAGGATTTGTTTTTCCGTAACTTTAATATCCCAGAATATTTTTGGCTCTTCATGTAAATAATTCATAAGTACATCTACACTTTACTTTCGGTGCGGTAATTTCTCACAAATGATCATTAACTTAACTATGATTATTGAAATAATTACTCGTCTTTAACTTTAAATATATTTGTGACTACTCTTTGATACCAAATCAAGTCTGTAGATATTTATTGTTTTATTCATTTTTAATATTACTTTGTATTAAAAAAAAATCTTATCAGTAGGCAGAATTTTTTCACAAGTTTTTTTACCGCCCCGAGAGTTATTATAATTATTATTATTTATTTTTAAGAAAAGGATAAAAATTTCACAGGTCCGCAATGTTTTTCATTTGCTTTTACCGACCCGTGGGTCAAAAGAGGTTGAGAAACACTGATGTAGAGAACGATCAGATGAATTAAAGCAATGAGCACTCCTTAACTATGTTGAAAACTCTGAAATATGATCAAATGCTGTAATTACAGGTTTTAATCATTTTCAGTACTGAATTCATGCAATGTGAAAAGTGTGCAAAACGTAGACTATCATGAATCAAAACAAAACTATTAAAAAAACAAATACACAATTATATTCAAAAAAACACACAATATGGGGGAGGGGGGAGGAGGATCTACAGTAAGGGTGCCATTTCTCTCTCCGTAGGTTCATTCTTTTCACCCCGGCTGCCTATTTTTTAAAAGGTGTCTGTTTTTCACCCTAGTTAGAGGTGCAATTTCGGCTCCGTATTAGGTGCCGCTGGTGAACAAGCGTTTCACCCCTGAAAGGTGCCGAATGCAATCTGTAGTTTTAACAGTGTATCAAATTGTTCAGAATAAAATTATACGTAACATATTATTTTTTCCAGAAAGTCGAAAATTTTGAAATTTTAAGGTTCATAGACTCTTTAAAATACTTTTTCGTGCAAAATGGCTCTTCCATTAAGTGGGTTCGACTGTATGTACATATTTTTGCATCATATAGTGATAGCATTTTATCTTCATATTTATGAAACTGTGTACTTATTTACTTTTTATTGTTAACTATTGAAATTAGTTACGATATTTGATGAAATGAGTGAGTAATTTTGAGGTTGTTACAATGGTTTTTAGCAATCACCATATTAAAAAGTTAACTCCGTCAGTATTGTTGGCCAGATATTTGTATAAAGTATATTTTATATACAGCTGAAAATTTTGAGGTTTCATAAATATAATCATTATTGTACAGCTTAGGACTTGAACGAAAATAAACCAAACATAATATTTATAAACTTTATGGGAGACCGGGGCAGGTTTTCGCGCGGGGAACGTTTTCGATTTGACTTTAACTCGTTAGCGAGCCGATAGAGCGAAGCATCGACCAGACTATTTAAAAGGCAGCGCCACTAGACGACAACTACGAGAGTTTCAGTTGGATGGCTGTTCACATCGCTGCGAAACGTCAGTTTCACTTGTTTTTATGCAGGTAAGTAAATTTTGATGACCTCATTTAAACTAAAAACAAGCATATACGTCTTAAGTTAAGTTTTTGTCTGTTGTAGTATTTCGAAAGAGCACATTTAGGAGCTACCAGTGATGTGATAGTTTGTCCATAAAATTCTTTTTTTGAACGTCTGCGTGAAGTTAAAAGAAAAACATGGCGACGGTCCACGTTTTCGAACACCAAAAGGGGCATATTTTCGCCTCGAAAACGTGCCGCGTCGCATCGAAAATATGCCCCGCCCCCTTCGATTGCTACTATTTATCGATGTTTATTATATTATTTACTCTTAAATGTAGCATAAATAGTTAAATACACATGAAAAGGTAAGCTTCTTATTTGACAACTTATATTTTTAAACAAAAAATAAATCACAATCTCAATCATTCATGAGAGATACATGTTAAAACAAAATAGGCCTAAGTGTTTATAAAAATAACATTAAACTGATACAGTGGCTCCCAAAAGTCTTCGTACACCTACGACTTTCAACGAAATAGGCCCCAATCAATTGGTTAGAATTAATATTTCGGAATAGGTATTTAATTATAAGATCTATGATCAATTTTCAACAAAACTACATGAAAAGTTTTTGAAAAATATTGAAACTTAATTTTTTAAAAATCAAAAATCAAAAAGTGCCGGAAATTTTATTTCACAAAAGTCTTCGTACACTTTATAAAATGTCTATATATTACTGAATAATCTAACTTTTGATTAAGTTATTAATTAGTAGAATACCATACTGTATTCATAACACCTTTTAAACGTCTGGGAATAGATTTCATTCTTTTTCTTTCTTTTTTTGCGTAATTTCTGAGTAAGTGTTCTACCACACTTCGAGTCTTACTGTTTCTAGCCCTATTTTCGTTTTAAAGCTCTATTTTCGTAATCTAGCCTCCAGATACCTCTAAATACGTTACATTAAGTTAAAATCTGGAGATTTAGGGGGTATTTTCTAAATTTTAGGACAATTTTTGTGGCACTTGATGCAAATGTTGAAAACCGTGTGCTTCTTAACGTTGTCTTGATAAAAAACAAAGTTGTTTCCAATAAACAAATTTTTGGCTAAGAGTTCAAAATTGGTTTTTAAAATATTTAAAGGAACAGCATGATTCATTATTTCATCAAAAAATTACAAACTACCAAGTCCTGATGCTGATTTGCACCCTCACACTAGAACACCTCCACCGTCCTGATTAACTGATCCAAATAAGTTCTTAAGATTAAGTGCCTAATTTTTTCTTCTACTTACAGTTATACAACAATGTAACCAAAAATGTTAAATTAATTTTTATCTGTAAGTAAGACGTGATTCTAAAACGTTTTTAGCTTATTTATAATTGATTTTGAAGCGAAAAGCGTAAGCTTTCTGTTTTTCGCACGACCAAGAAAAATTCTGCGGGAAGAGGTCCCATTTAATCCAGCTAATCAGAGAACTTGGCGAACAATTTTAGGTGAAAATTAAGTGTAATATGTTTCATTTAACTCTGCAGAAACGTTTACAGCACTCAAATGTGTATTTTTCATAATTTTTTTAACTTTAAATCTCCGATCACGTTTTGTCAACTTTGCCGGTTGACCTTTTCTTACCTTGTTTTCGGTCCGATTCCTTTCTTTAAAGCATTTTATCAAGCACTTTACTACACAAACAAATAAATTAACTAATTTAGAGACATTTCAAATCAATTTATCACTACTGTGGGGAAAAAATTCAAATTTTTAATGGTGCTTGCGGTTTTTTACGAATACCAGCCATTTTACACTAATAAGCACAATATTTAGGAATAAATAAACAAAAAATTAAAGCCAAATGACTTAAAAGGGTCAACGCAATGCAAAAATATTAATAAAACGGCATATGATAATTTTAATCATGAATTTATTCGAAAATATTTGAGTGTACGATGACTTTTGTAGCGTGTTATTTCTCTGTATCTTCGTTTACTGACCCATTTCAAAAAAGAAGATCCGTCAATATTTTGAAAAAACCAATAGGTTGTATTTAGAATGATATAGGAATGATGTGAAAAAATATTGGACTTCATATTCGAATTCAGTTTCGCGTTATTTTGGTTTTACTAAAATATTTCAAAGTGTACGAACACTTTTGGGAGCCACTGTATGTTCACAGAATGACCTGGTTATTATAACTTGATATTGATCTGTGTGTTGGGATTTCAGATTTGTCATGGTACGACACTACAAAAAGAAGTCTGAAAGAGGTAAATGCATAATAAAGACTATGGTAGAAGCTGTCAACAAAGTAAAAGAAGGAAGAAGTATGAAAATTGTAGCGGCAGGGTTCGGATTGTGCGACAGGACTTTGGTAAATTATTAAAGACAGTTAACCTCTGAAAAGGTAACTGAAACTCCCAGACAGTTCTATGCTCCTGCCTCATTAAGTGCTAGTCCTGGCCCATCAAGTGCGGTTTTTGGCTCATCAAGTGTGACTCCTGTCCCATGTCCCCTGTGTCGTCATGTTCTACAACTAATGAAAGTGTCTCACCGGGACCATCTACTGCTTCAGGTCCAGCTGAAGTCGTTCCGGGACCGTCTTCTTCTCCTTGGTCGCAGTTTGATTATGCTAGAAAGTGGATTGTAAGTAGATACAAATCGTAATATTATTAGTCTACAAACGTGGGTTGTCCCACCCCAGAAGAAGTTAGACCTCTGGAAAAAGCGGGTCCGTGAAAACAGACCGGTAAAGGAAGAAAGAAGAGAAAGTCGGCCGTTTTGATCGACACTCCGGTCAAAGAGCAACTTAGACTAGAGCAGCAACAAGCTAAGCAAAGAAAACAAATGAAAAATGAAAATGAAAAGAAAGATAAGAAAAATGTAAAAAAGAGTTTATTTAAGAGACAAATTGGAAAACCAAACAAGACCGAAGAAAATGAAGAATCAAGTAATGAAGAGGAAGAAGACTGCTTGCATTTGCTGGTTAGAATTGTACAGTAAATCTAAGGCTAAATAGATATGGGTATAGTGCCCTCGTTGCAAAAGATGGGTCCACGAGTCTTGCATCAAAAGTAACCCTATGTTCTTTGTACGCATTAATTGTGACAGTGACGATGACGTTTAAAGTTTTTAAGTCCTGCATGTAATAAAATTATTAATTAGCCAAGTTGGTGATGAATTTTTTTAAATGTATATTTACTGAAAATCATTAAATAACCTACCTTGAAAATATCTTGTTTGATTTCCTTAATAATATTGATATAAGTGCATGCGAAAACTTACCCCTGTCTATTAATAAGGTATGCGAAAACTTGCCCCGGTCACGGGGCACATTTTCGCACGTGACATGACGACACTTAAAACTATTTTTCTGCAGAACAAAGCTTTATTAATTGATGTAAGTAATTCTCCGTTGTACCCAAGGTTTCTCTGAATGGTGTAGTACAATTTTTTCAAACTTAGATAAATAAATAAAAAGTAAAATAAAATATTTTAAAAAAGCGCGAAAACCTGCCCCGGTCTCTCCTAAGCATAAGTATCTTAAGTTTATTAATTTTTAAAGTTTAAAGAATAATTTGACTTATTTTAGTCGTCACCTATTTTATAACCATGCGAAAGTTAATAATTCATCAATTATTAACTTTTAAAAATTATAACATGGGATACTAAAAAAACCATTTGATTATATCAATCTTTAAAAAATTAAAATATCTTCAAGCAAAAAGTTGAAAGGAAACAGAATGATTATGTAAATTTAGTTATAGCTGAGGCAAAAAGAAAAATGTGGGAGTTGAATAAATGCAAAATTCATAACAAAAATATATGCAGTAATCTCAAAATGAAATTTCTCACATTAAAATAAATTTAATCATACGTAAATTACAGAACGAATTTACGTATTCGTTCATATTTTTCAAGGATATCAAGCGCAAATATAAATTTAAATTAAAGTACATTTCGGAAAATTCCACTCAAGCACTATTTATAAAACGAGCCTAGAACATTTTTCGAGAATAATAATGAAATCATTTTTTTAAATGTTCCATTAATTGAAAAACATAATTAAGTTTATGTTTTAACATAAATTCATGAATTATTCAAGTTACTTTGCTAGGTGTTATAGTTGAACAAGGAACAGAATGTAAAATTTTAGTTTTAAAATGTTTACGGATACTTTTATAAATATTAATGACCTACGGGTAAAGTTTAAGCAAAGTCAATAAAGTTTGTTGAAAATGCCCAATGCTATATTTTGTTTTAACCTTCAAATAAGCAAACATTTTATTTTTCTCTTTCGCCGGAAAAAAAAACACTTTGTATTGTAGACTCTAAAAAGTACCATCATAAAAGATAACTGAAAATAATGCTTATGTTTTGTTTAAACACCTAAAACACGGTATTGTTACTTCATTTATTAAATCATTATGTTTTTATTACATAATTAGTTGCGCACGCCATTAAATTTCTAAGTGTTTCAAAATCAATATTTAAATACACTTTTTTGTCTAAGTAATGGACGCATCTTATGAGATGCGTCTTTTACTAAGCAAAAACAATAATAATTTCTAAACATTGATTTTTTTTACCCAAAACACATTATTGTCTTATACAGCAGTAGAGTTCACATATACTTCAAAAAGTTCACGCCATAAGGTTCTGACGTGTTTGGATTGTGCTTGGGGGTGTTTTGTTTAGAAATTGATACGTTCGTTATCGGAGAATTGCCCTACATGAAAATATGAGTAATCTTTTATTAGAGATAAAATGATGAGTGTTGAGCGCCCGAGTGGTCGAGATATGATACATTATATACACAATTTATACAAAATGTATATTTCATTTCAAATAAGATTATAACAGTGTTGGTTTATGCACCTAATCAGTTATCTAAATTTTACAAAAACATCAATGCAATTTTGTCACATTGTTTCCCAGTCATTGGAAACAGTAAGACACATATTTTTTAATTAGAAAACTTTGAATGAGTCTGAATTTCCCAGAAAAAATATGAATGTGGGCTGGCGTTTGGTTTTGGTATGAACTACTGCATTTCGCAAGATAAAAGTTCATGTCGTTTTGCCTTACAGTATTTGTTTGGAACTGATTTGGGATCAATAACACCAGTCTGCAAAGTTTACCTAACAGCTTACAAACAGTGCATAAAACAATGAAGATGTTTTGCTTCGACGGGTTCAAACTATGATGACGTTGTTGTTTTTCTTACATGATACTTAAAAGAAATCTGTTTCTGTTCACAGTATGTCGACATGAGTTTTCAAAAGTTTTACCAAACTGGAAGCATCCAAACAGAAAATAAATTCCTGTTATATCCTGTTATCTCTCTTTTTCACTGTACCTACTCCCCCCCCCTCCACACACACAAAATATAAATTCAGAATTTATTCATAATAACGTTATTTGTGAATAGATTTTAAATTCTTGGTGAGCAAATGCGTCCACTTTTGGTCTTAAAGCATAAAAATAAGGTCTCCCCCCCCCCCCAATGCTTTACGTACTGAAGGCAAATGACCAAAAAAATGAAAGCTTGTAATGTAACAAGCAAAAAGTTAGAGGCTTAAAATTTCACAAAAAATAATTTATAAAGCAAAATATCACACATATGTGCAATCTGGTTTATGTTGCATTTCATGAAATTATGCTCTTACTAGAAAAATAGAATATTTAAACTCCACTTTTTTTCATTGCTTTGAATCATCCAATAAAACTACGCAATGCAGGTCTCACCTTTAAATAAAAAATAAATATCTTGCAATGTTTAGATTTTTTTTAAAACAAAAAAGAAAACCATAGTCTTGCCATGAATCAATTGTAGCAAAGGAAAAAAGCATTAATGTTTGCTTCAAATTAGCCGATTTTTCATTTTCGCAGTGACTAAGGTTTTGATAAAGATCATTTTACTTCTAGAATCATGCGGTTCGTTAACTGTGTTTTACAGTTTTTTCCCCAGAGTTTGCGGAATTTGAGAGAAAAAGATTTAGAAAAACTATTTAAAAGAAAAAAAAAGGATAAAATACAAATTAATTTTTTTCTTGATTTACTATAAACAATAGGTGCAACAAAATCCGAGATTTCGATACATAGTTTCATTAATTAACATTTGTTGACTTTTTATTCATTTTTTTCACAAACGAGATATAACTAGAAAACTTCCGGCAGGTTTAATTTTTTTTTCCGAATACTCATTTTAACAAGAACTAGATCGCTTACACGCAGTCAAAATTTGATCTGTGTAGGCTACAAAAGAAATAAAAGATTATTGTTAAAGCATATAACCTTAAGTTCAAAAGTTCAGAGCTTCTTCTTTTCGTAATAAAAAGGGTGTCTAAAAAATCCTTGTCACATTCAAAAAATCACAGAAAAATAACGAAGGTTCGCATGAATATGCAGTGTGCACAAGAACACTTCCCAGATTCACAAATAGTTTCGTGTTCATTTGCGGCTAATAGTGTAGCATTGCTGGGATTGAAGATCTGAAGGTATGAATAATTCAACAAAGTAGTACAAACTGTTTCACAGTCCCGAATGGCATGGACTGCGGAAGATGGGACGAACTTGAGTGCCGTTCAGCAACTTACGGTGCACATACAGAACTCGGGAAAGGAAAAGTATTGCTTTATGTTTAATAAGAAGGCTAACTACTCAAATTACGCTTGTTTTTTGAACAGTGATGGGTAATGCGCCAACTATAAACCTAATTTGAAAGTCTTAGGTTTGATTTATTTTTTAACGATGCCGAAAAATGTGTGACCTGTGAAATATTTTTGTGCAAACTGCACATTTACAAAACAACAACAATGTGTTGTATGTTGAAGAGTTTTCGGTGACACCCTGCATTATAACTCTAAGCAGTTACTTTTATGGAGGTTAATATTTTGTAATTGTCAGCAGTTTACATGTAGGATCTAGGTGTAAAGGAAGAACAATACAACCTTAAAACGTCAATCGCATCTCAAAAAATCGTACAAAAAAACGTCGGGTTTCTTTTTATCTTTACTTTGCATTGAAAAAGGAGCTCAGTGTTCGCCCAAAACAAGTCTATGTAGAAATTGTAATTTTGTGCAATGAAATATTGATATTTGTTTATTGCAGTAGGTAGGACATATCGTCTACTCAGAGCAACAGTAAGACATCTTATCGCTGAAATATTATTAAGAAATCTTACTATTGCTCTGAGGCGACTATATATGCTTCAAAAAAAAAAAACTTATGTCATGACGATCCAGAAGCACTTATGTTTTTGAATTACAGTTTAACTTACTGCAAAATACCTAGCTTTGTCTTCAATCTTTGAGTTGAACAGCAGCATTGCTGCGGTCACTCGTCTGGTGTGCTAAATTTACATCAGCTACCAGTTTGTTTGGCACTGTTAGCCCCTTAAGGAGGTTTTCTGCCTCCAGCTTAGTTACTTCTTATTCCGGGCTGATGATTGCTAACAAGCCCGAAACTGCAGTCCTCGGATGGAATTACATAGCTAACAATGTGTTTTATGTATTTTATGGAGTTTAACTTTACCCGGATTTCATTCGTCGTAATAAATAGTCTTACGTAAATGTTAACTGTGAGGATTAATTTCATTATTTCATTCAGTTTAAGGCAAATTATATGTTGTTTGTCTTTATTTTAGTCAGTCCCCTTTCATACTACATGTTATACTTATGTTGCAGAAAATTGCATTCATTTATTAATAATAAATTCATTCTTTATGGTTTCTTGGTCAAGTAATATTTAAAGATTTAAAAACTTTTAAATCGTATTTTATTTATTATAATCGCCAATTAATCGGGAAAATGTGGCCAATTATGACCGAACAATCAGTGAATCCAGTGAATCCTTATCTTTATATATAATTAGTAATAATAGGAGTATATAAAATATTAGAAAATGTTTTTTTTTGAAAGCATTTTGTTTTTTTCTGTATAAATTAACTTAAAAAAAAACGTATGATAGTTAAACATACACGCTGAGAAGAACATAATGAGGATGGAAGCAAGCCAATGTTCCAAAAATTAATTAAAACAGAAACGTAGTGTTAATTAGGCACACTATGTTGAAAATCCATTTTCTGACGCTTTACTTACAAGTCGGCAAGATTCCTCTCATAACTGCTATTTAATTTTCTTTTAATCTCTAGTAAACATGTCCCTGTATATCATACCGTGCCATGTAAAACACTTGAAATTCATAAGCCCATTTACTTACTTCCCTTGTCATTATATTCATCAGAAGCAACATCTAGCTAACAATGAGTAATTTCCTGACGCACTTGGGCTGGGAATTTTAAAAGTGTAGTCAGATGGTGAAGTAATCACTGGGAACAAATGAAGTTAATTGACTCAACATGCACCTCATTAGCAAGGTCCCTGAGTGAAAGAGTGAAATCTTATAACAAAATTATTCAAATACATCTTTAGAAGGCCTTCTAAACAAGCTTCAAGCCTGCATACAATCAGGGAGATTTTAAATTAAGGAAAATAACGCTGCTGTATAGGCACATGATTAGTTAAATAGTGTAATTATGCTTACTATGTGAAACTTTTTAGAGCGGCATTAGTTCAACTATAATGTGTTTTTTTTTTTTTTTTTTTTTGAACTTGATGAACAAAAAAAAATCGTTTGGATCATACAAATAGCTGGAAAATAAATGTTATTAACGATTTTTAACCGTACACAAACTAGTATATTATTTTATTTTAGTTTAGGAAAACTATTACGAAACTTTAGTTACTAATAGTTATAAATGTAGCTTATTAAATGCATGGTTTGGAGCAGCGTTTCTCAACCTTTTTTCGACCCGCGGACCGGAAAGAGCTTTTGAACAGTGATATCTTTTTTTTCCTTCACTTATTTATTTATTTATTTATTTTTTGAAAAAAATAAATAGTTAAATAAATAAATAAATAATAAGTACTTCCTGACTGTTAAAAATATGTGACTTTCTTTTTACAGGCTAGTAAGGTGTTTTTCCTTTTTCTTTTTTCTTTTGGATAAAAAATGGACTCAAGCACCGTTAAATACTCGTAAAAAAATTGAGAACGACTAAAGGTCTTCCCCCCCCTTTTTTTTACAAACTATAAATGAATTAATTAAAGAAATACATAAATAAAACGTTACTTGATATTCAAGAACTATTACAAAAAGAACTGAAATGTCAAGAATAAAATAAGTAATTAAAGTAATAAAAATTGCTGAAAAATCATACAGAAATACGAAAGTTAACCAAAATTTATGCAAAAGATGTCGTACAGATTATTATTTTTATTATTATTATGGAGTTTTCTGTTTTTGAGTAGAGATTTTTTTTTATTTTATCGTGGACAACCAAACCCCTTAGGACCGGTCAAATTTCTTCTGCAGACCGGTACCTGTCCGCTGAACCACCGAATGAAAATCGGTGGTTTAGATGCCGCTCATATTTTTAGGAGAATCATTGACATAAAAATTGTTTCTTAGTTAGTGACGTTAATTACATTTAAGTACTGGTGGTACCCGCACGGCCTTGCTCATAGTAGAAAATTAAAAGGTCATTTGGTTCGCCTGTGTATGAATGGATGATGAATTTCTCGTCAAATTGCTATGGAGTGACGTCAACCTCATTACCCCATGCAAATGTCAATCTCAGCCTCAGATTTTTTTTTTCCCACAAAGCCCTAATTGTGACCTATCATTTCATTCATAATACTTTATAGTACATAAATGCAGTAACCGTTTTCAAAAATTTCGTTTAGTGTTTTTCTTTTGACAATAAACATGCGAGGTTGGAGAAAAGCTTAGCATATGCAAAAAACATGCGTCTAAGTTTTCTAGCGTAATGTAAATTTTTTTACAAGTTTTTAGAAAAACTATGTTTGTTCTACAAGTTTAGATGTTGGTCTAATAAAATTGACTGTTCGTTATCGATACATCATAATATAAATACTTTAATTAGTTCGATAATTTCACTGAAAATGGTTGCGTTACGTTATTCTCCAAAATGTACTATTTTCAAATTAAAAACCTAACAGATAATTGTACCAGTCAACACTTAATTTTCTTACATCTGTCTCATATCTGCTTAAAAATGCAAAACATTTGTTTTAGATACAGATGATATAAAATCATTAGTGTGACTAACGTAACATCTGAGCTTTGACTAACGTAACATTTTAAAAATGACTGCTATTTTTTAAAACTTATTTGTTTTTTTAGAAAATATCTCCTTTTTTAATAAAATGAAGTAATGTTAGCTCGTTGGAAAACATTTGAAGATGTTACATGATACAGTGACAATAGACGCTGCTGCAGCAGATTACAGAAAATGCATGATTGATATTTCACAAAATTTAAACATTTTCGGGGACATCTGTAATTAACATGCACTCTGCTAAATGTTTAATTTTTTTTTCGATACAACATTTTAATTCAGGATGAAAAACACTATCCGCTCGATGAATCAGTAAACCTTGACGAATAATATGTCGTTTGAAAAGTACTACGGAGTTTCTTATGACGATAACTAGTATATTGGCAGACTGCTAGAATTTGGTTAAACTATCAACTTGTACAAACTTTATTTTTTAAAAGTGAGGTATTAACAATTTAACTATCCGAAAACTGATGTTATTCAGTTAGTAGAAGCAGCTTTTTTTGGCACATTCAAATTGAGTTAATTGAACTTAAACTGATGTAGAAAAAAAGTAAAGAAAGAACCATAATGCAACAAAAAACGCTTCCGAAAAATTGTAAAAGTAATACAAGAGCAAGAGATTAATTAAAAAAGTTTTTTTGTATGTACAAATTGCTGATTATTCGATGGTTACGTTAGTCACGTTACGTTAGTCACACACCGTCATTCGTAAAAGAACAATTCTGGGCCAAAAGAGATTCAGCTGTAACAAATAGGCAGTATTTTTTTTAAAGAGACTGTTTACCTTTTTAAATTATATCAACCAATTTTAAATGCCTGCGTAACTTTCAAAAAAAAATTGCCTCATAACATAAGCATTGTTTCTCAGGTTCGTAAAAATGTTACGTTAGTCACAACGGCTTTTTTTGGTGAAAAAAAAAGCGATTATTTTCCTTCAAATTCTGGAAATAAAAGAAAAAGTCACCTTGCAAATTTTAAATCTGCATATTAAACCAAAACAAGAAGTTCCATCTAGAACTAGACGAGCCTACTTTCCCGTATACCCATACTACTTTCTTATACCTGATCAATATTCTCAAAAATAGCTAAAATCGCAAATTTTTTCAAACATATTTTTTTAAATATTTTAAGCTGATTTCTAGGAATAAAATATTCCTTACTTTTCTTCAAGAAAACGAACAAATAAAATAGCAGCACCTTTTAAACAAAGCAGCTAATACTCTTCTTTCCATTAAAAAATTTTTTTAACAGCTTTCAAAACGAAAAAATAATAATAATAAGTTTATTAAAATAAATACATCATATAAAAAAAATCGTTTCTTTTTCCCCTGTTGCCAAAAATAATTTTTTAAACGAATTAATGCACTTACCAAAATAAAAACAAAAACAATAAAATGTCAACTTAAAGAAATAATTTCCATTGTCAAAAAAAAAAAAAAATCGTCTGCGCATATTTTTCGAGTTTATTCACCGAAAGCTGAATACCTAAATTAAAACTTTAGCGTGAAAATAAAAACAAATCATATCAACAATAATTATTTCACAGTTAAAACCACAGCAGCGGAGTCGGAGTCGGAGTCAATCTCATTTTGGAATAAAAGAGTCGGAGTCGAATATCCAAGAATCGGAGTCAGCCATTTGTCCTCCGTGTATAAATGTTTGCCAAAGCTACGAAGTCAGAGTCGAAGTCGGGGAGTCGGAGTCCGATTAGTTGTCGGGAACAGGAGTCAGAGTCGGTGTCAGGTGCCCCTAAATTCTCGGAGTCGGATTCGGGAGTAGGTCGTCAAGAGCTATTTCCAACAAAGTTTGTTTGAAGTAAATCCGCCTTTAAGTTCGGAATATATATTGACTTTCAGTTTCCTCTTAGGCGCTAATGTTAAGAGATTTGAACTGTTCAAAATTGAACGAAAACTTGTTCAAATCAAAAAGATATTTTCGATACATGTTTTTCATCAAAAGTTTTCCCCTACAAAGTTTGTTTGAAGCCACTTCGCTTCGAAGTTCAAGATTTATTTTTGCTTTGAATTTCCCCGTAGGCGCTAATGTTATGTTTTTTGAACTGTTCAAAATTGAACGAAAAATTTTTCAGATCAAAAAATGAATTATGGGAATGAGATGTCCTCGCCGAGATCTTTCTAACAAAAAAAAATTTGTTCGAATCGGACTATTCATTCAAAAGTTATTAGGGGGGGACAGACAGAGAGACCGACAGACATTTTTCCCCATCTCAATACCCTACTTTCCAATTTTTAATTTTTCAATATTTATCTAACTATTTTATTTATTTTTGACTTTTTTTTTGTTTTTCGGGATATTTTTAAGATGTATTAAGCCTTCTTTCATGCTTTTTTCTTCTTTCTCTGATTTTTACTGGGAAAGTAGGCTAAAAAAAGGAAGAAAAATCTTTTTACTCCCGGGTTAAAGTAAAAACAGTTAGAAAATCAGCTGTGAATGTTAACTTGTCACTATGGAATGACCCTATGCTAATTTGCTCGCCAATGTTATGGGCTCACGTTATGAAAATATACTCGTTCATGTTATGATAATTTAATCTTCCATGTTATGATAATTCGCTCGGTAAAATGTTCTTAAAATTGGAATAGAAAAAGAAAAAAAAATCGAATTTTCAAAAAATCGCTTCGAAGTGTTCACCGCTATGCTACGAACTCCCCTTAAAATAGAGATTTTAGACTTGGTGAAAACATTTTGTTTTATTGAAATAACTTTAAAACTAAAAACATAAAAATTATTTAACACCCGTAACTGATGATACAAATATATTGTGACTTATGTTACATTTGCAATAAATTGCTGTAGTTATAAATTATTTCTTTTTAAAAATAAATTTAGCATTTAAAATTGTAAAATTGTATTTGAAATACTAGAAAAGTTCATTTATAAAGTTTTAAAAGTTATATTTTAACATATTTCATAAAATAAAAAGTCCACTGGCCTTTACTACATCTAGTGCGCAAAATATTTTCTTCTTTTGTCATGTGAATAATAAATTTCATCCACATCGACAGGCTATTTAGAATGTTTTACTGCTTGAATCTTGACAGTTACTAAATACTCCTAGTTTTCCGTTTCAATGCATCTAACTTCTCGTGATACAATTGTTTGTCACACTCTTCAAGAACCCGTTCTCCAGTTGCAGTCCACATATTTGGAACATGTTCTGCTGGAAGTAATTCCCTCCTTTACCCTTAAAAAAGGGTTGGTTCTGAACACCTAATACAGCTTCTGAATCAAAAAAACAAGTATTACTTAAATATAACTCTTTATAACATGACTGCAATTTGGATGGTGATAGCTCTGAAATTTGCATGAAGCTGTGACATCTTGAAACATTTACTAGGAGTATCTCTTTATGAAATTTCATGCCCGAAAAATTTTTACAGCAGCAGATTCTTTTTCTTTTTTTGTGAAGATATAACAAAGAGTGCTTTGAATGACTAAAATATTTTACGAAGGTTTCATTATTTTCAAGAGGGGCAATGCAGTTGCTAATTTAAACTTGGGACATAAATACTTTAAATTTGTTCTGTACTTGTTCTATTTCTTCACGTAATTTCTCTTTTTAATTTTATTCTAAACTAACTTTAGTAATTATGCTAGGTTTTTTAAAGTTATTTTATTTATTTTTTTATCATCCGCTCTTTTCAACTTCTACTTTGTTTTACTTTTTGTAATTTTTATGTTTTCCTTCATTTCTTGATTTATATCGTTTTATTTTATTTTTTTTATTTTATTTTTATTTCTTTTTTATTTTTATTTTATTTTATTTATTTATTTATTTTTTGCCTTTCTGCAGCAGTTAATGCTATTTGTGCAATTTGTTTGAGGTTTATTAACGAAAAGAGAAATGTGACTGATATTAGATATTTGAACTTTCTACAACTAAATATCAATGGCACCCAGAGAAAATGTGCCGAACTTTCAGATATCCTGCACACAAATAACATCCATGTTGCTTGCTTGCAAGAAACAAAGCTAAACCCCAAATTATGCTTTAACATTAAGGGGTATACTACTATCAGGAAAGATAGAAACTGTAGTACTGGAGGTGGAATTGCTTCATTAGTAAAAACACCTGAAATTAAATATACGGTCCTCCCAACCTCAAACACAGACAGCAGCACTGAAGCTCAAGCTATCAACATCTTTCTTCCCAAACACACTACTACGGTGGTGAATGTGTACCATCCTGATAATTTGCCCATTGATACAAGTCTTCTTCAAGACCTCGCTTCAACATCATCTGAGATCAAAATCATTCTAGGAGATTTTAAAGCAAAAAGCCCTACCTGGGGCAGCAAAGTTCTTGATCTCAAGGGAGATCAAGTGGAAGACCTCGCAGATGATCTCAACTTGACTTTTCTCAACACAGGAGAAAACACTTACGTCTCTAAAACAAATGGCACAGCATCGGCTCTTGACATCACTGCTATAAGCTATGACTCTGCAGATAAAACCCACTGGAGAGTACTTGACTCCGCTATTAGCGATCACTATCCGGTTCTCACTACTCTATCAATTGAACAGGAATGTCCTGCACAGGTTAAGCGCTCGTGGAACTTCCGCAAAGCGAACTGGCACGGATTTACACAAGAATTGGAGAACCTCTGCTCCACCTCGCCGGAACACAAAAATCTTGAGCAACTACTCCATCTTTTCACCAGCTATATCCAAAAAGCAGCTAAACACCATATCCCCAGAGGAAAACGACGAGACAACTGGGTCCCGTTTTGGAAGGATTACAACATAGAAGACCTGATCCATGAGAGAGATGCCATTAGTCAAAAGCTCCAGAGGGACAATAACGAACAACTTAGAAGAAAATTTATTGAAGTCAGCCACAGGATAGAGGAAATGATCTCTGAGAGCAAAAAGAAAAGTGGGCTGAACTATGCAGCAAACTGGACCCCACAAAAGGAACATCACAATACTGGAAACTATTAAAGGTCCTAAATAACTCTAGCATCCCAATGTCCGAGAAACCTCAGTCAAACGTTATCTCAATGGACGGAGTTAATGCAAGAACAAACAAGGAAGCAGCAAATATGCTTGCAAAACAGTATGAAGTCACAAGCAAACTTAAGTTCACAGTAGAGGACAGGTTACAGTACCAGAAATATAAATCAATCATTGAGAATAACAAGGGTTTTTGCGCAGAGGAAATTTTCACATCTGATCTTACCCTCGATGAACTGGAATATGCTATTCAGCGCCTTAATCAAACGAAATCTCCAGGACCTGATGTTATCTTTGGTCAGATGATTGTACACTTTGGAGAAATTGCCAAAAGGTACTTACTGAACATTTTTAATACCTCCTGGCGCAGTGGCAAATTGCCCAAGATTTGGAAGAGCTCTATCATCATACCTATCCTCAAGGCGGGAAAGGATGCTTCCAATTGCAAAGGTTATAGACCTATATCCCTGACATGCATTCTCTGTAAGCTTATGGAGCGTGTAATCCACTGCCGTCTTATGAATTATCTCACGGAGCACAACATTCTTCATTTCTATCAAACAGCCTATCGTGCCAATCATAGCACTGTGGACCAGTTGTTCTACCTGAGTCAAACAATAATCAATGGTTTCCAAGAAAAGCCTCATTTGAAAACTGTCGCAGTGTTTTTAGACCTCTCTTCAGCTTTTGACCGAGTTTGGCGTCAAAAACTGGTAGACATTATCCACAGTTCTGGAATCAAGGGAAATGCACTCCTCTGGATTAATGACTTTCTCAGAGGCAGGAGATTCTCTGTTAAGTTCAATGGTGTGCTCTCTGAGTCACGTAGACTGTGGGCTGGAGTACCTCAGGGTTCAGTTCTCAGTCCTCTTCTTTTTCTTACATATATGAACACCATTCACCCTCACATTCATCCAGACACGAAAATCGCATGCTACGCAGACAATGTCGCTCTATGGCATACTCACGCAGACATTGCAGCATCAGAGGAGGCTCTGAACAAATCTCTAAGGGGCATTGCCGCATGGGCAAAAGAGCTCAAGTTGACCATAAATGCTGACAAGACAAACTTTTGCATTTTCTCTACTGACAGACGACATAGAGGCACTTTTAATGCAAATATTAAAATTGAAGACTCCAACATCGAAAGGATTTTCTTCCCTACCTATCTCGGAGTAACCTTAGACCCTGAGCTTCGCTTTTCAAAGCACATTGAACAAACTTCCAACAAAGCGCTTGGAAAATTAAACATACTTAGAAAACTCTGCGGAACTACATGGGGATCAAGACCTAAAACCCTAAAAAGTGCTTATTGCTCTATTATTAGACCAGTACTTGAATATGCTGCCCCAATCTGGTGTCCGGCATCCGCCACTTCCAAACTTAAATTAGATTCAATACAACACCGAGCATCAAAAATTATTATTGGCGCAGTCTCTTCCACTAATAACGAAAAAGCTGAACAGGAATGTGGTCTGCCTCCTCTGGAGTGTAGGCGCAATCTTACCACCATTAAGTTCACCAACAAACTACATTGCTACAATAAAGACCATATCTCCACCAGAGTGTTCAACAAATGGAAAGACAGGAAAAGGCTTAAAAGATCATCAACGCTCCAACTTGATGGAGACATCAGGAGCCAAATAAAGTAAGAGCATTCCACCTTGAACTTTTTGCAAGAGCCTCTATTTCCCAGAAAGCCACCAAAGGAAACAAAGATTAATTTGAACCTCCTACAGCCATGCTCGAAAAAAGAAGACCCACAAACACTCAGACAAAAAGGCCTTGAGACGATTGAAAAGTTCTCCCAGGGTAACTTTGTGACTGTCTATACGGACGGCTCATCTGACACATCCCTCAACAAAGGAGGTGCTGGCATTCTCTTCCTCCTTCCAAATGAAGATAAATATACACATAAAATCAACACAGGCATAATTGCTTCTAACTTCACCAGCGAACTTCTTGCGATTAAGGAGGCACTCACCTTTTACGTGACCAATCAAGAGATCTCAGTCCCAACTGATGGATTGGCAATCTTCTCTGACTCAAAAGCGGCCTTAGAAGCAATCAAAAACGGAGCAACCAACATCACCTCTGCCATAAATGCCCTACTCGAAGACTTGCACGGCAATGGAAAATCCTGCATGCTGCAATGGATACCGGCACACGTGAATATTGAAGGGAATGAGTGTGCGGATTCCCTAGCAAAAGAAGGCAGAAACATTGGCGAACCTTGCACCACCATCACGCTAGCAGACTCAAATGCTGTCGCAAAACATAGACTTCTGCCACATACCTTTAAGAAGCCCCTCATCACCGACTTTGATTGCCCCAGAATCCTAACATCTACAATTGCAAGATTAAGAACAAACCACTATAAAGGGATGAAAATTCTTCCCGACAAAACGAGAACTTATATCCCCTGCAAGAACTGCACCGATGCCCAACTGACTCCGGATCACATTCTTGAGTGCCTGGCCCTTATCCCACATGTTCTGCAGCTGGGTATGGTGCCACTGGCTTCAGAACTTCGAGAGGTCCTCTACAGCACAGATGCGTTGCAGCTAGCGGGCGCGGTCTTGAAGACACACGGAGCCATTTAATTGTCCATGGACACGACAAAAAAAATTAGATATTTCAAATAGGTTTTAAATAACTAAATTCAACTTTTTCTAAATATTTGAGGGATTAATATTAAAGATATCATCATAAATGGAGAGAATACGACTTTTTATAAAGTTGTGTTTGTTTTGTTTGAGCAATGCAAACTTTTATAGAATTTTGTGCCTGATGCTACATTATTATGAAGCCTAGTTTAGAAACAATTGTTACAAGACAATTGTAACAGTTTAAAGTTTCTAATCTCTTCCTAGATAAACCACATTTTAATAAAAAATAACATTGTAGATATAACAATTAATTTCCTAAGTGAAAAAAAAAAAGATTAACTTTTAGAATCGCTGATGCAATGACACATGGGCACTGAGTAGTGTTATCCAAATTTGCCTATAAAACTTACAGAACATGTGTTTATATTTTTTTTCGCTTATTTTTATAAAAAGTCTTTTTTCCTCATATGAAAGAAAAAAATTACTGATACAATGAAGTTTTTTTTTTTACTGTGATGTACCTAGTTTCATAGACATGCCCTAATGATTGACATTTACATTTTGTTTCTATATGCTTTGAATATTACTGAACAACTAAATGGAGTTTCAAGTACAATTTCCCATTTTTAACGTTTCATGATGAATCGTCACAGCAGTGGCAACTATGAGAATATTCAAAATGACGTAGTAACTATCATTGAACCGCTAAGTGTTTCTGTGAACGAAGCAGCTAACAAAGTTGTTCATTCATGGAATCTGACAAATATTATTTAAGTTTCAGCTCCATTGTCTTTAATAATTGAATAATTTATTAATCTTTTTAAAAAAAATTGATAATGAAGAAATATTTTTTTTAATAAGTTTTGGAAAGTCCCCTCAGTTATTATGTTTTTAATTTAAACTTGTGTTGTTGATTCAGTATTTTTTAAAATAAATTTAAATAGTTTCAAGTACGTTTGTTGTTCGAGAAAAATACCAAAATAAGTAAAATAAAGCCAGTAAATAACTGAGGACATGCAACGTGCTACAGCAGAATTCTTGTCGTCATGTAAAATCTTTGTGGATCAAAATTTGTGAACTTGGATGAAACAGGACTCCCATTTGTTCAAAAGAAGCCACATGAAATTTTAGCTAAGAAGAGTAAGTCACATTGTGTGAGTCCGGAGGGGTTTTGTGTTCCTCCTGTGATAAAAAAAAAATAATAATAATAATTTGAATTTTGACATCTTGAATTCAAATTATGTTTTTCGCAATCACGAGTGTGTGTGTGTGTGTGTATGGGTAGTTGTGTGTATGTGTGTTTGTTTGTGGGGGGGTATCTGTGTGTGTGTTTGTGTGTCTGTATGCATGTGTGTATGTGTTTGTGTGTGTGTATGTGTAGGTGTCTGTATGTATGCGTGTGTGTGTATGTGTTTGTGTGTGTAGGTGTATGTATGTATATATGTGTGCATGTATGCGTGTGTGTTTAGGATATGGACGCAACTTCGACACGGCTTTCGCTAGAGGAGCAGCATCGTGAGGAGCCGATCGACGGTGATGCTGCAGAGGGTGCTGGTGGGAAAATAAAATCATAGGAACCCCAAAAACAATCAAATGAAAGCAATAAGCAATCGTGATTGCTCAAAAAAAAAACACAATTTTCTCTTTTTGAATAATTTAGTATTATTTGTAGTGTTTGTTTATCTAACTATTTATATATTACGGTTTGATTTTCTTATTTGAGAATGTGGTTCATCGATGGAAACTCAATGGTCCATCCATAGCAACTGGTTCCCATGAATGGACAACATGCTAAAATTCAAATAATCAGTAATCCAACGTTAAGTAGCACAAAAAATTGCAAATTATTGCAGACACGTGTTTCGGTGTTACAAGGAACACATTTTTCAATGCAAAGAAATGTGAGCTTCTGGATGAAAAGTCATCCGAGAAAAGCAACACGGTGGAACAGGAGATAGTATAAATATCAAAAAATAGAAATTAAACAAAACAAAAAAAGATAAAATGACACCTGGAGGCAAAATTTATTATATGATTCCATCAGGAAAAAACCGGATGTCCCTGAATATCTACGACAACTGGCTCTGGAGGTCATAAATAGTATCCCGAGTTACGCTACTCTTATTTATACAGATGGGAGTAAAGACGAGTCAAATCATACTGGGAGTGGTATATATATTGAGAATCCTTCTGTACGTCTCTCTCGACGCAACCCAGACCACTGCTCGGTCTTTAAGAGCGAATTAATAGCTATTAAGGAGGGTTTAAATCAAATTCTCCACTCCACAGACTGTAGTGACATCTGGATTCTTACAGACAGCCGTAGCTCAATTCAACATCTACAGGACTGGAACCAAGTAAATGACCTAGTAAGCATTCAAATCATCAATATGCTTAAAACTATTTCAAAGCAAAGAGACGTCCACCTTCAGTGGATCCCCTCCCACGTCAACATTCCGGGAAATGAAACCGCGGATGCTTTGGCAAAAAGAGGCTGCTCTGAGATGGCCACGACTGATTACGACCTAACCTTTGAAGAAATTTTCTCTGCGGCGAAAAATAGAGACCGGCATGTCTGGCTAGCTCCTCCAGCTCATTCTTGGTACAGTAGACCAAAACCAGGAGGTGCATTACGTTTCAAGGCCGACAGACAGGACCAAACGGCCATCTCAAGACTCTTCAGTGGGCACCTGAAATGCATGTCATTTGAATCCGGCCGTAAAGTCTTCCCAACGTGTCCCAAGTGCCATCTGCTGCCGGCCTCCCCGCAACACCTACTGGATTGCTTGGGGCTCACTCTTGAGGATGTCCGCGACAACCCACTCCTGGTGCTCGACTTTGCGAGGGTGCATGGAATTATGGATTTGATCTAGCTGTCGCTAGATCCAGAAGGATTGGACACAACAACAACAGGAAAAAACCGTTAAGTAATAAATTTTCCAAGACAACCCATAAACAATGCAAAAAGTCCAAAAATGAAACCAATCTGAATAAATTAGCAATAAATTTACCAGCGGGAAAAACTATGTATGGAACAAATGTATCAAATGGAGAAGTGAAGGAAAAACAGAGTGAAGGATAAACATATTGGAATTAGTTAATCAACAAAACGAAATAAGAAAGCAAAAAATGGAAAAGATAAAAGTAAGAAATGTACGACGTTTACATATAAATAATAAAAAATTTAAAAAAAAACTAAAACAATTTTAACAAAGGAGTCCACACAGAAGAAAAATAGGGAATTGCAGTAAGATCGTTAACTAAATTAGAACGGTTCCTCAGGATGTGGAAAGATTCCCAAAAATCAAGATCCAACGAATTGGGACATTTTTGGATAATTTGATAAGAGTTAAAATCAAAAGAGTGATTCGATTCCCAACAGTGTTGAGCAATACTGGATTTATTCAACTGTTGTTTTCTCACATAGCTTTGATGTTCTTTTAACCGAAATTTCAAAGAACGGCGGGTCTGTCCGATGTATCCGAGTCCGCAATTGCAAACAATTTTATAGATCCCACAACAATTAAGAGGATGAATAGAATCTTTAAGAGAAGAGAAAGAAAGTTTATTAATAGGAAAAAATACCACTTGGATTTGGAATCGCTTCAGAATCTTAGCAACCTGAAAACTAATACCAGGGAAGAAAGGTAGAACAACTAAATTCTTAGTGTTAAAAGTTCTATTACAAACAATATTTTGAGATTTTTTGCAAAGTTTTTTATAAATGGAATCAACTAAGGTGGGCGGATAGTCTCTATCAACAGCCACAGCTCTTAAATAATTAAGTTCCGCATTAAGAAGCTCAGGTGAAGAACAAATATTCATTGCACGATAAACAAAAATGTTGAAAGCGGAATACTTTTGATTAGGAGGGTGAGACGATAATCTATGTGGGGGTAATGAAACAGCAAAATGTTTGCGATAAACCGTAGTTTCAAAATCGGACTCAGTTCGAGAAACAAGAACATCCAGAAATGGAAGGCAATTATTCTGTTCTTTTTCACAAGAGACATGAATCTGAGGATCAATGGAATTTAAAATAGATAAAGCATCATCAATGCTTAGTTGATCGTGATTCATAAGAACAAAACAGTCATCAACATAGCGAGCATAGAATTGAAACTGTACTTTCTGAAACGACTTGACCTCAAAGTAATGCATGTAAATATCACTAAGAATGGGGCTAAGTGGGTTTCTCATTGCCAAACTATCCGACATTGAATAAAATTTACCATTAAAAACAAAGGAACATTGCTTAAGACAAGTATGAGTAAGGAAAACTATATCCTCAATTTCCGTAGAGGTAAAATGAAATTCAGACAGTCTACTCTGAAGGCATAACAATGAACCCTCGACCGGAACGTTCGTAAATAATGAGTTCACATCAAAAGAAGCCATAAAAGAATTATTTGGAACGCAATTCTGAATTTTTTTGACAAAATTGATAGAGTTTTTTACAGTGAATACATTATGACTCATAAGAGGAGAAAACACAGAGACTAAATATTTTGCAAGTTTATAAGAAGCCGTACCAATATTGGAAACAATCGGCCTGAAAGGAATGCCAGCTTTATGTACCTTAGGTAAAGCATAAAATCTAGCGCAATTAGCAATAGAAGGAATAACAGAGCGTTTAACATTTAATGGAATAGACTAAACAGACTTGACAGCAGAAGAAATAGCCTTTAACTCATTTTCACTAAGATCTTTAGAAATCTCTAAGTATGGACCAGAAGAAATCAAATCATTAGTTTTGTCAACATAAGATGATTTGTCAAGAACAACAATTTGACCACCCTTGTCAGCTTTGGTAACAACAATATCTGAATTAGAAGTTAAATACTTTACAGTGCGACTAACAGTATTAGTAAAGATGGGATTGGAAATTCTAGAATTAAAGTCCACATTAGAAGCAATAAGATGCCTAACGCAATCTTTTTGATTGGATGATAAGGAAATAAATTTAAAAACTTTCTCAATAGGAGCAATAAGCTTAGGAAAAGAAGGTTTGCTGGCCAGAGCAAAGTTATCATTGCATTTTAGAGCATTAATTTGAGAACTGCTTAAAGGAACACTTGAAATATTAACGACAACATTTTTATTTATCACTAGTAAATTTTCCGAAGGAACAACTTTCGAATTTCTACAAAGATTAGCTAATTTCTTTTTCAAAACAACTTGATGATTCTCCGAAGAACGAAGGGTTATAGACCAAGAAGTTCTATTAACATAATCAAAATCAGAAATAGAATTTGAAATAGAGAGATGCACATGCTAAAATATTTATTTTTCATTTTTTACTTTATTGAATGCAGTTAACATAAAAGCGAATATTTTTGTTAAAAGAGTGTCGTCAATAAAAAGTTTGAGTCTGAACTACTTGCTAAATAAGGTCAAAAGTGTTATCTGGTTCATTAACGGCAACCTTCCCCTACGTCTAATCGTTATTGTAAGTTCACTTTCAACAATAATTTATGATTTATGACCTATGAAGTAACCAAAAACTTGGAAGAAGGTCTAAAGGTTGAAATTCCCTCCAGAATAACGTACCAACAAAGAAGAGTAGCTGATGGAAAGTTTAGCATACTTCTTGCACGAATACTTTACAGCTTCAGAATCACGCTTCATCAATTCGCATATTTTTCAAACACATATGCATTAAAAATTTCAGAGGTACAAACAATATAATAACATTTTCTTTTCTTAAAGACACTCCGAGGAATAATATATCTGCAAGACAAAGGTAAAATGAGACAGTGAAAAGCAAATGAGATGTAAGTGGAAGTTTTTGAGTTTTGAGTAAAACCCGCTGAAAGATGAGGTCCTAAGTAGGATTTCATTGAAAAGTTTTTCTAAATCATGATGTATTAAAGCAACTACCAGGGCTACTAGTACTATATCTTTTCCCAAGACAGAGAAGAGATCACCTATCATTTGTACTAGTTATCTCCAAATTTTTAATTTTAGCACTTACATCCCTTTGTTTTTCACTGCCTCAAATATATTTTGCTTTAATTCGTAAAACACACATTGACAAGCAAAATCAATTGTTGCTGGCAATACGAGCCGGCGTTGGTGCTTTTTTACCCTAGCTTTTACCACTACAAAAGAAGAGTGAAAGCACTAACACACTTAAAGGGAAAAAAGGGTAAAAATGAATTTGCTTACTCAGCGTAGTTTTCTTTAACGACAAAATATTTGTAGTTCTGACATTCTAAGAAAATTAACGCAAAAATATGGCTGTTGTGACAAAGGAAAAACTTTACTTGAAACTACATAAAATATGCAAGAGCTAGGAACATAGTTTGTAAAACTACTGTGTTATACATTTCACGTTTCTAAAAATCTACGCAAACATTTGAGTTTTGTTTAATATTTCTCTCATAAATATTAAAACGGAGTGCAGTTCATGAAACCACCTCTAATTTTTGAGATTGAAACGCAAACAGACAGTTTCTTGCGAAATAAGGATTTATATGAGTGATATATTCACACTTGAAATTTTACTTTTGCTTTTCGAAAGGATGACATACAAAACCACAAAAATAGGTTTTAAGAGTACGCTGCTTTAAAACTGCATATTAATACACAACAAGTAGCACGTGAAAGAGAAAGTGTCTGTTACTGGCAAAAGAAAGATTACAGGTGAGGATATTATTATTTTACTCCTATAACAATGTGATTTTAGGCGCAGCATTTATTAAATTGTGTCTGCAAATATTTTTTTTACCATGTTGTATTGGAAAAATAAAATGCATCTTTGTAAATTATATTTGCACTACTTAGGCTTAAATCAACAGCCATGTTTTTTCAATATGACTCATAATTCTTAAGTAAAAAAACATTCAGTTATAACATAAATTTCTATACTAATCACATTTAAGTACGTTTGTCTTTTTAAAACGCAAGATATAACACCATTTTTAATAGAAATCTAACTAATAAATGTTCAGATGATAGACTAAATTATTTTTAAGTAATAAAAAAACGTCTTCAAAAACACCCAAGAACTAAAAAGCAAAACATAAGGTAAACTCACTAGTAGTGGCCACACTTAAGCATATTTTGTGTCTTTTTTAAACTGTGGGTCTAGTCTACAACATAAATTCCAATTTTGAAACTCAATGAGCATATTGTAGCCCAACTCATCCCTAATCGTCCCATTTTCCAAAAAGGCCAGAGTTTCAATTTTTTATATTTTTTCTCAAACTTCAAATTTGATCCATTAGTGGTCACTCCAAAATCTAAAATTTTCCGTAGTGGCCACATGCATGTGTCAATAGTTGCCATCTGACTTCCTTTCCCTAGAATTTACATTTCTTACATTAAATTAAAATAACTGATGAATAAAATTGATTCATTATGATAGTTACATTAAGTGGCAATGCATTAATCAAATTGTTACTGTACATTTCTTTCATCAAAGTACATAAGTACTCAGGTTAAAATAAAAAGTTTTTAGTAGAAAATTTGTAGCTGTATTTTTTGCACGCTAGTGTAAAGAAATATAATAAAAGACAATGTATGATCTTATATAAGTATTATACATATAATATTATATGAAAAAATATATTACATAAAATAGAAAGGTAACCACTCCATTCAATGTAATTCTAGGACATATTGTTTCCTGCAACTTACCAAGGCACAACAATGGATATAGGAAATTGGTAGCGTAAGTTTTCAATACTACTAAAGGCAAGGTGTTCGCGCACCTGGAAATCCATTGAAAACCATAGGTTTCGGCTATGATCGGAAATGGTCATGGAAAGTCGTGAATTTGGACAAAACATAATCAGAAATCATGGAAATTGATGTGTCAATTGATTTGTCATGGGTTTTGTGTGCAAGAACATGAATATTTATCGAATTCTACAGATTGTATGAAAAATACGCAACTTGACCATGTGTCACGCTATTAAGCGTCAATCCCGAGTTTTCACACATTTTGAAATCTGATTGCATCCGCTTCTTTAGTACTTACTCGTTTTTCTTTTCTATGTGATTTTACCATTTGGAGATTTATAATTATGTATTTAACATTATTTTCAACCCTCCTTATATGTCTAACTGTGTAGTTGAGCACTTTTGGATTTCTAATTTTGCCGATTTCAATCAACGTGAAAGTCATCCATGTTGATTTAAGATTCGTAAAAAATATTATTAATATTAATTATCAGCTGTGTCTTAGGTTAATTAAGATTTTAGAAAATAAATTTTTTCGGAAAAATTAATTACGAACGTTTTTCACCACGATAAAATACAAAAATCAGGGAATTTTCAAGGGTAATTTAAAAAAAAAAAATTCGAAAATGTTACAAATTACACAAATTTGGAAATTTTACAAATGTTTGTTACCTATCCTAAAACTTTGGCGGTAAATATCTGGTATATCTGGCAATGTCTGGTAAATTAATTATTAAGTACTTTTACTCAATATTTTATTTTTTCTGATTATTTATGTTATTTATTGTAAACATAATTTTAGTAACTACTGAATTATTGCTATTCAAAGATATTTTAGAAAACTACTAGTAGTACAATGGGCATATTTTGTTCTTCGGAAAAACTTTGAAGTTTTATTCGGTAAACTGATAATTTCTCCCTTCCCAAAATTTGAACTTTGGGCACCCCTGACGATTGGCAATCATAAATATGAATCAGTAGATTATTTATTGCAAAATACATATTTACTGACATGGTTTAAAGACTTCAAGAGAAAAATTGTTCCATAAACAAGTTTTAAAACTAAAAATTTCATGTATCATGGCTTTCACTAATTTTACTGTTTGTGACTTACTTCTATTAACCGTTACCTTTAAAAAATCTGTATTTTCAAGAAATGATTGCTTAAATTGAAGATATTGAAAATTATCTATTTTGATCAGAAAAAGGATTACCTCGATCAAGCATTATGCCCTCCCCCGTCCAATTTTTTTACCTGCTCAGCAGGCAAATTGCAATCGGTTATAGATGAATTTCTCTCATCTATATACACTAGCGCGCCAAATTCCTATTTTGTTCTTGTTTTTCTTTTTTTTACCAAGAAGTTATTTAATAATGTTTTTCCTCCGTGATATGCGCCCCTAAGTCAGGGCCTAAGAGGGACCGGTGGGTAATCCGGGCCTGTCCATACAAAAGGTAAACACACGAGCAGTCACCACAGTGAAACCTATTTTGTGGCTTTTTTAAACTGCGGGCCTGCAATATGAATTATCACATTTGAAACTCAATGAGCATATTATAGCCCTACTCCTCCTTTTTTTAAAAAATAATAGAATGTCAATTCGTTCGATTTTTTTTCCCAAACCTCAAATTTGATCCATAAGTGGCCATTGTACGTGAGTCAGTAGTGGCCATATTGTTGTTTAGAAGTGGCTACCGGGTGCTTCCTACTAGATCACACAATAATATTATATCAGAAATGAGGCAGGTTATTATGTTAATTTTCGAGTTAATTTTTGAAAAACCTTTCTGTTTCAGTAGAGGTCACGCGGGCGCCACTTTTGAATTACCCTACTTTTTTGGCACTAGTAGTGGCCAGATAAAGTGAGAGCGAAGAAAGCTACTATTTCGAGTTGAAAACGTTCCAAACATGATCTTTCATCTTTCAGAACATGGTTAGAACCCAAAAATAGTATTTTTGAGCATTGTTCTGTTCATAATACAACACAATGTTTTTTACCTCGTTTTAAAAAAGCGTTAGAAGACAGCTGAAAAAGCATAGACAATCCAGACTGCTGTACTGAATAGTTGATAACGATTTTCCATGATGCTCTACCTACTCCTCCTTAAACTACCCACTACAATATAGCCTGAGTTCTACCTCCTGTACGTTTGAATCCATTGGGAGACCTGGAATCCTTATTTTGCAAAGATAAACCTTAAAGTGGCCACTACTGGTGCGTTTACCTTAATTGGTTACATTTTCATTCGGTTCCCTACACAAAACTGCAGTACAAAAATCAACTGAACTGAAATCCCAAATATAAAATAAAAACTTATTTTGATTACTATACACTAAACTATTTTCATAACTAATTAATTATGATTTCTCAATTTATTAATACCTTTGAAGTCGGCGATCACCTTTAGATTACGTCATATAAACTACCACTTAACGTAATTGGCTACTCAACGAATTCTGAGTTGAACATAAATCAATTAAAGTAAACACGAAATTAGTCTTCAAAGCCAAATCTATCCAATTACAATAAGTAGTAGTTTGTTGGAGGCACCAATTTAGAAAGGTAAATAAAAATTTAGATATCGTATGTAATTAGTTGGGTATCAAAATAGTTTATCTTATACTTAATCTCTTAATAAGTTAAACTGCTTCATCAGGTGAATATAATGTTAATTTAGAAAATTGACGGACATGTTTATTAAGGGAATAATTAAAATTAACCGACCCAAAAGTACTACATAAGGCAGGTTATGTTGCAGTATGTAAGATTTAAAATAATTCTGCAGACAATGACAAAAATCAAGCTTTAAATATGTTTAGGGTATCAGCCTCTTCGATGTCAATTATGTTTTCTTTTGGAGAAAGACCTAAAAAATTGCTTAGACTAATTTCTTGAAAAAAAAATATTTACATTGCATTATCAACAATGGGGTGGGGCGAAAAATCAGTCGCCATACGCGTTTTTTTTTTAGTTTATTACTTTCTAGAAATTAAAAAATATCCTTATTTTCAATATCCTTTTCAATTTTTATTTTCTCAAACCATAATGAAGCATAGTTTTTAAAATGTTACCAATAAGTATCTTCATATTATTAGTACTCCAGCCAGAAAAACATACAGCTCTATAATTAAATTAGCACACGTTAACGAACGTCGAATCGAAAGTTCATGTATTTTTGACAGCAAGTTCAAAGTCCCATGATCCTTATTGTACAACATTGTCAATATGCACCAATTACTTTTTCTCGAAAGAGTTACTTTTCTCTTTCTTTGTAAGCATTGAGTAAAGAAATTACATAGAGAGTCCCCGTTATACTAAGAAAGTGAAGCCGGTAGTTCCACCGCTGTATCCCAAGATTCTTAGCGTCCTGAGATACATCGTGATTCAAAACACTCCATTACTGAATCTCAATTGTTTGTTAATTTAAACTTAGATATTGTTGCAAGTTTATGAGGCGCGTTTTTGAAATTGCATTAAAACAAGAATTACATTGCAAACCAATCCGCCAGCTACTTTATACGGTACCTTTGCGAGATTGGAAAAAACTATTCTAGCGAAGCGATCATGTTATCATAACTGTACTTGCTGCGAATCCAGGTAGGGTTTGACAGTCCTGGCGACATGTGAACGGGCATCATCCAACGCGAGTATAGCCCATGGCAATTCTTGCAGGAAAAGAATAGCTTGTGGAAATAAAACTTCGTTTACGTTTCTTGTACTGTTCTAACTGCCCACAATTCGTAGCAATTGTGATCGTCCATGATATGCTATTTCACACCAGACTATAACTCCTGGTGTTCGTCCACTGTGGCGTTCGATAATGCACTCCGGAATGTGCCGTTTACTGGCATAGCACCTGACACGAATTACGTCATCATGGTGCCACAAATTGAAGCAGGATTCGTCAGAAAAGATGACCTGCTGCCAATCAGCATGCCAGCTCTTATGCACATTGGCCCATTGTAGCCACAGGCGGTGATGGTTATGCGTAAGGGGAATCCTGTATAAAGGAATCCTTGCGCGCAGTCCACGCTGCAGCATCAATTCGGAGACGACGTGTCCTAATTGATGAAGCACATAATGAAACACCTGTAGCTGTTGACCACTGTGCTGCCAACTGTCTAGAAGAAGCTGTGCGGTCCGTCAGCTCCATACGCACCAGGTGTTTGCCATCGCGAATTGACGTCCCATTTCGGGGTCCAATCCCGGATTTCCGAGCTGTCCGACCCTCCATCGTCCTCTGCTTCCAAACACGCATGATTGTGCTACTGTTACGCTGCACAGGATCCGCTAATGCACGATAATACAATCCAGCTTCACGAAGGCCAACGATTAAGTCCTGTTCAAACTCCAAAATTTGCTTAAATTTCGCTTTGTTTCGTCAAAGAGTCATAGTAAAGATTAAGTTAACGTTTACTCTGGCATAAAACCATCGATAATAATACACGCCTCGCTAAAGCCGTCTAATTATATTCGGTTCGATCCGCCGGTCAAAGGACGCTGCTCAGCATACGCATGCGCTACGAGTCTGTAATTCTAATTATTTGCATATCATGCTCTACTGTACATTTCCTGCAATTTTCAGCTCACTCGCGTAAGTCCTTTGTGGCGTTGCAATTTTTACAAACAGGAGTGTACTTTTGAAATTATTCAACCATAATGTGCATACCATTGTTTAAAAACATTCTGAATATTTTTGTATTAATGTATCCTGAGTTTTTCAAAACCATTTTGCGTATTAAATTGTAATTTAGTATGTTTAATACGTAATGCGATACAAATGATAAGCTAAAGATTCAGTTCCCACAGAACCCACTGTATCACATTAGTTTGTGCTTTAGTAATACAATTTATTTAAAAAAAATATTAAAGCCGCTTCATAAGTTTTATTTCTTTTTATGAACCTAAATGGAATTTTATGGGAGAACGCGTGGTTTTATGGTATTAATTCCTTAAAATATATTTAATTATAAACATTTAATGTATAGCTCAGAATTTAAAAAAAAAAATCAAACTCCACTAATATATTTTTAAACGGTTATTTTACTATTTCTTACATGAAGATTTCTAGGCTGTTATATGTAAAATGTTGGCTCAAATGCATATTTTATCTGTCGGTTGTCAAACAAGTCGAAATACCAAATGAAATATTTCGTTAAAAAAAGTATAATAATAACAAATACGGAAAAAACATTTCCATATAAAAAAGAACGATTTTAAAATACTTTAAAAGGTTAAAAATTAATTCTTGCGAGTTACAGTCTAAAAGTTAGGAAAAGTAACTTTTATCTAAAATTTTTTGTTATGTCTTCATCCGACAAAAGAAGTTCTTGGATCACGTTACGAAATAAACATTACAACAGTTGTCTACTTATTTTTTTTCCCATTTTCGATATTGATGCGTCAGAGACATACACAACTAGCCTAGTAATATTTCGTCTCTCACTAGTTTTGCTGTTGTGGATTTTATTGTCATGGAAGAGAAATGGAACCTATATTCGCAGAATCTCCGAAATTCCGGTTCGTAACCCCTGGTAATGAGAATTTCTTTGTTGGAAATGTATCCTGTTGCTTTCATGTTTCATTGTTCAATGAGAAAAATGTGTTTCTTTTCTCGGATTTATCATGTTTCTTGAAATTCTTCGATGTTGCTGAAGGGTTCTCAAAGAAAACGGTATTACGTGACACATTTTGCGAAACAATACATGCGCAGTCTCAGTTCCATTATTTTTGCACTCAAAAGGTACGTGTATAACAAACAACTAATATACCTATTATTTTTTCTTGTAATAATTGTAAGATATACTTTTCCGAATATTTATTTAGTTAATTTTTATTTTTAAACAGTAATTTTGGAAAAGTGAAATTAAAATACAAGTTCAAATGTAATCCATATATTTATTCTAGTTTTACTTCCCTGGGACCCTCACGTTTCAAAAAAAAAACTTCATCTTCAGCCTTATGAAAATGCATACACGTGTTTCTAAGTTACAAGAACTCATGTTTCAAGGAGAAAAGATGTGTTTATATGAATGAGAAGATATCCGACAAAAGCTTTGAGTTCGAAACAAAAAATCTATAAAAGTAAGAAGACGGGATTTGCAAAAAAACTGTTCAAGGAATAACACAAACACCAAAAGAAAACACGACGTTTAACTTAACATAAAGAATCAAGTTAAACTCTAACTCATTCAGCTGTATCTCGAATTGGCTATTTAATAAGCATGTGCTCTAAGTGTTTAAGATTCTTCAATATAAAATTAGGAAATTTTGTCAGATGTCTTGTCAAACATATGATCACATCTTTTTACAATGAAAAGGGCATCTGCAAAGAGTACGCAAAAAATAAACATGTATTGCGTTTTCACTGGTAATTTTCATTTTACATTTCGCATTGCTTCAAAATTCGCTTCAGGAACGGATCGGTTTTGATACATTTCGATAAAAGAAATAATGTTATAAACAACTCACAACATAAAATATAATATGTAACAGAACAAAAAAAAAAATTAAGTAGGTAAACAAATTAATAATTTCACCAATGATTAACTTTACGTTGGTTGTTTTTCTTGTTTAGGTCTCTTGCTCTTGGGGGCTCGACGTGGCATTCAAGGGGTAGCGACTTTACTCTTGGTGGGATGAGCACTAGGGTGGGCCGAAAAAACTTTTTTTGGAAATCTGTTTTTGGATAGTGCGGAAAAGTTGCTATATGGACCCGTTATTACCCATAAAAAATTTCGCTAAATTTGTTTAATATTTAGCCGGCGCTATTTGACATTGAAAAACGGAAAAAAAGGACAAAAATGCACTTTTTTCAAAAAAAAAAAAGAGGGGGGGGGGCAAAAATAAAAGTTTGAAGCTATTTTCAACAAACATTAGAAGTATCTGTCAGTGCATTAGTTGAAATCCTCAAAGATTTTTATACATTTCGTAGAATATTTAGCTACGCTCCTTTAATACTGAAACATTCGAAAAATGAAAAAAAAAAAAAAAAAAAAAAAAAAAATTAAAAGTAGTTTCGAAATAAGTAAGTACTGAAATGTTACGCAATGCGTTACCTAGAAAAAACAGTGAAAATTCAATCAATTTTATGCGACATTTGTTAGCCAATTTTAAAAAATGCACACACTCAAATAAAAAATAGTTACATAAGATGCTAATTTTTTAATTTTTGGTTCCAGTAGTTTCTTCGGGATAATAAACGGCGCTCAACTACTTCTATTATTCCTAAGATTATTTTATAACTATTTATATATATTTGATAAACAGAGCCCTTGAGTATTAAAAAAATGTGAATCCTCTGAAGTCCTTTAAACTGATTAATGAATTGAACGCAAGTATTCTTCATTAAGAAATGCTGTAATTCTACACCTCCACAGCTGGGAGTTAAGCAATTAAAGGGGTGCTCTCTTGCGTCCAATGTCCACAATGAGTTGCCACTGAGGCAGCTTATACTGGAATTGTACGGTTGCACAAAGTGGTCACATTCATATTCTGAAGCTATCGAACAACTTCTTAGAGATTGTAAAAAAATCCGGTGGTCAAATTTGATAAAATTGACTGCAATCTTCTGGTTTTGGACATGGAAGATATAAAAAATTTAAGTATTGAACAACAATATTTGTATAGAATCTGTCTTGCTGTAAAAGATGGTCAGTTGTCCTTCAAGCGTGGCTGACAGTAGCCCAGGCAAATTCAGTCAGTCGTGCGCGATGGCTGACAACTGCAAACGATTTGTTACGCTTGTATATAGGCACTCCAACTCCATCAGAAAATCTTACAATACTTGTAAAGTATGTAATGTTAGTTTATGCTCCAATGTGGTTTGAAATAAAAATAAAACCGAACTGTCAGTACGGCGCCCAACATTTTTGGAAAATGATTTCTCTTGGAAGACAGTTTCCAGACAACGTTAAGGAGATAATTTTCAAAGTTCTCTCAAGTAATGCATATTTCGCTCATCCTGAACAGCTACTGTTGACAATGTTGTTTGACTCAAGAAAATACATTCGGGAATTAGCTGTTAGGCGCATTCTGAACTCTAGAAATAAGAAGACGAAGAGCTCGGATGGTGTACGATTTTTTGAGCGTCCTAAACTCAATTTTGAAGCCGTTTATTATGTTGATTTAGTTGATTGGGCAAACTGTGTTGTAACAGAGCCAACTCTTACAATGCATCTAAAAGACCAACAATGGAAAGAAATGTGCAAAGAACATTCTACAGAGTTTACTTTCGAGAAATTTCCCTGTCACACGCAAGCTGTGAAACGTTGTGTGAAACTAACAACCGAAGCTGCAATAAAAGTTCGTGGTGAAACTGCACGAGATGGATACATTCGTGCAAAACTTCATGCTAGGAAAGCACTTCCATCATTTGATAACAAGGGACAATATTATTCCAAAAAATAATATTCATTATGCATGAGGTATTATAAATCAAATTTGAAGATTTCTTTTTTAAAATTTTATTATCTATATATGTAATTCTAGAAAATGTATGATACTATTGCGTGATAATAATTACTATGATTGATAGTGCTATTTAATTAATTAGTCTATGATTTAATTTTGAAAAATAATTTTCACATTGGTTTTTAAAGAAATTCAATATTTTTTTTCATTTTTCTCCAATTTTTGATGTCGGAAAGGAGCGGATAAATGCTCATTAAAATCAATGAAACACTTTATAGGCTCGAACTGGCTCATTATATAACATTTTCGGTGCATTCCAGCAAAATATTTGGAATTTAGTTTTTTAAAAAAAATTTCGACAAAAATTCATTTTTCTCTTTTTTTACGGTTTTTCAATGTCAAATAACGCCGGCTAGATATTTTTTAATATCCAAGAAATTTTTTGTGAGTGCTAACTAGCTCACTACGCAACTTTTGCGCGCTATCCAAAAATTGATTTCGAAAAAAAAATTTTTTCGACTTATTTCGGCCCACCTAATGAGCACCCTTGGTTAAAAGACCACAGTTAAAACTGCAGGTTGCGTGTGTCACCCTTTTGGGTGAAATATTGTGGCACCAGCAGTGCCTCGTTTGAGTGCCAATTGACTCACTACGGCAACCATATGCAAACCTGAAAGTGGTCATTTGGTTTCGCATGGCACACTGTGACACATCTAAGGGCGTCAGTTGGCTCTCTCTGTTACCCTTACGAGTTCCATAGAGAACCAAATAGAAGTCTTAAGGAGGTGCCACTGGTGCAACAATATTGTACCAATTTAGAAGCCATACGCAACCCGAAGTTTTAATAGTGCACTGACTTGAATAGTGATTATGCTGATCAGGTTGAATTAGAGGGTCAGTCAAGCATTCGTGCTTTATAAGAGGAATAAACCCATTAACTGCGAGTCTTTCTTCAAAAAAAAAAAAGAGATTGGTTACTTTAATGGTCATCTCAATAGACCACGTGTGTAAGAGCAAAACTTTTATTTTATTATTATAACTTATAATTTGCTCTTATTTCGATTCTTACAACTACGCAGGTAAAAAAAAAAAAGAAATTGCTCTTCATGGGGATGGGGGGAATTTGAACAACTTGGAAAAACTAAGATTTATTTTCTTTAAATAGTATTCCTTCAAGAATCCCTTTACTGCTCTAATGAAGAAAGGTCAAAATTCACTCAAGCTCATAATTGGGAATGGGAAAAGTAAATGGAATTGATCTGAGTTAGCATATTGACTCCTGCTGTGCTGACTCTGCTGAATTTTCCAATTTTTAGAAGATAGAAAGAGGGAAGGCAATTGATCTCGCTTGCGTTTTTTTTTTTTTTTTTTACTTTATACAATAAAAAAAAAAAAAAAAAAAAAAAAAAAAAAACATGAATGAATGGATGAAACAATAAAAATTTAAGCAGCTTTTTTTTTTCGTGGATGAATTGGAGCATTTTCTAGTTTGGAGAACAATATGATTTAACATTACATTTAAAAAATCTTTTTCGTAACATATATTTAGCTGAGCTTAAAGAATGTGCAGTCCTCCAATCGCATAAGAGCATACCCTACCAAGTTTAGAGTAAGTTTTTAAAAAGGCAAATAAGAGAAATGTAGTCATTTAAGTATGAACAATTTAATTAATGATACTTCTGTAAATAAATCTTGAGTATGAATGAAATGTATATTTTCACTCATGCTCTATTATTTTATGAGGCGTGTTCAGAAAAAAACTTATGCCTTTATTTTTTTTAATTGTAAAAAGTAGTGTATCAGTATACATAGATTAGTGAATCTCTAGGAAAAAACTACTAAAATAAGTCATCAATTGATGGAGTATATATATATTTCTTAAACATACAATAGTGAATGCAAATCAAAAATCGATAAACTTATTTGAAAGGTATCATTTAAAAGGGGAGCCTTAGAGTATTCAAATAATATTCAGGGGACATTCAAAAATTGAAAAATAAGCTCCGTTTTCAAGGTATAGAAAATATCTGCTTATTGCGGTCATGTACAGCAAGGGTCTCGGGGGCTTTCTCTTCCATATTATTAACCTGCGCGTTGCCATAATTTTTCCCAAATCGAGCATATCTGGGAACATTTGAGACGGTAAATTGGACAATTTTTGAGTTTGATCAAATGTGTGGTCGTTTACAGTAACTGTGGTACAATCTGACGTAAGACATTGTTGAATATTGCTATGCTCAACTGTATTGCTTCGTACTTTCACGCTAGTGATGACTCTATACGGTACTTAAACCTCTACTCATTTGGGATTTTCACAGTAATAAATGGTCATTTAGCTTTATTTTTTGCTACTTTCTAATATCAATGTTGCCATCACATGAGTAAAATTTCGTTTCATTCTGATTACTTTCTGCTTGGTGTTGCATTTTGTGTGGTCAACAGTGTAGTAAGTGATTTGTAACGGGAAATAAAATTTACGCAATTATTTCCGTACAAGCATATATACAAATGGAAAAAACTTTAAACAAAACATATATAGAAGAAAAGCAAGCCAAAATACACTGCAAATAATCAAACACTTTTTGAACACTTTTTTCACACGGACACCTGTCTCTTTTTTTTTTTTTTAAGAATACTTATTTCGGAACATTTATTAGAACCGTTGAAGAACACTTTTTAAAACATTTTTTGAACGCGTACACTTGTTCCCTTTTTAGAAAACTTTTTCGAGTCAGTTTCCAAAACACTTCTAGAAACACAGTTCGGAACATATATTTAGTTCAGCATTCTTTATAGCGCACTTTTTAAGCAGTTATAGAACAGCATTAAAGACACGTTTTTGAACACTGCCCAGAACACTTCGTGGCACACATATAGGTACAGTTTCTAGAATGCGTTTTAGAACAATTACTTAACACTAATATCCTCTGAGGATACCTACTGCACAAGTATAAAATGAGCTTTGAGAAATAATAAATATGCACTAAATTCGCGTACATTTCGAGACTGCAGGCTGATGATGGTTTAGGCTTTGTAGGAATCAGCATAGCTTCTATGAATATTTAAAATACAAAGATATTTAAAATAATTGAATAGCTTACAGCAGAATTGCACACGAACAATGTGTGCTAATAAAAAGGTTGCAGGAAAATGTAGTACACAATATTACTTAGTAAGAAAACTGCATATACATTTATAATATTTTCCATATTTACATTTTCAAAGCTAATTCATACTGTAAAAAGTTAACAAAAATGTACAAACAAAGGCTCACATAACTTCAGTTTGTTGCTTAATAAATTTCATTTTGAAAAATTTTAATTTCTCACGGACAAAATCAATACGCATTAATTGTTTGAATTCGTGCTACTTTGCTATTCAGTGATCTCTTGCTTGGTATCTGATCAAGGACCTTAAACATTTAAAAAATATTAGGGTGGTCCTTATTTATATGGGAAAAAAATCGGAATTCAACAAGTGACGCCCCTAGTTTTGTGACACTATTACAAAAAGCAATCGGTGCAAAATTTGAACTCGATCGGTCAATAATAACACGTGCCCCTAGGATGTTGAACTTTAACACTTTTGATAATTTTCCCAAAAATCTTCGAGTTTTTACTTCAGACCCCGTACATCGTATATTATGTTTGCAAAATATTTTTACAGCGATGTAGCACTAAAATTAATCTTTTTAATTACTTCATATCGTCTAAAGATTTTACATTAAATAAGAATGAAATATTGCTTTAGAAACTTTACCTTAATCGTACGCTTTTCTCAATGTATCTCAATTGTGTGCATTTTTTTCCCGATAGTCTTGGAGTGTCGGTAAAAAACTAAATTGCTTTTGTGACTCATATTTGGTATATTGATTGTGAAATTCTTCGATTAATTGTGCTCCTCTTTCAGTTGTATCATTCATAACTTTCAGCATTTCAACGATATCTGTTCCCTTTAAATAGCTTCCTTCATTTTGACATGAATCAGGATCAAATATGAAAACATCTTTTGGTGTTTGTAACTTGTCAAACAGTTTTATTGACTTGTAATTGATTTTATAAAGAGGAAGATCTTTACTAAGAAAGTATTCTAAATCATCTACTGTTATTTGAAATTTTTTATACAGTCATTAGACACGTCTTCCTATTCAGCAAGCATTTTTTGAAGTAGTCTTTTCCTATCTTCAAAGTTAATTCCTTCATCCAATACGGACAAAGCTACTAGTTCATCCCCTAAGTACCATAAGTGATTTATGAATTTTTCAATCACTGCTTCTGCTGCATGTTTGTCATCATTTTGTACGCTGCAGGTTTTTGAGACATTAGACTTTATATTAATTTAAAAAGTCTAGAATGGGTTGCTGCGAAAAACTATATCTTCATACAACATTTAACTGTGTACGGGCAATCTCTTCATGTAGTGTCAATTTAAACTGCTTTCTAAATATATACATTTTCAAACAAGAAATTAATTTTGCCACCCCTCTGGGTCAGGGATAAGCTCCAGGTTGCCGAAAACATATCCCTGTAGGAGGGAGAACTTCACCAAGAAATATTATTACACTTTATGAGTATTCTCTGTAATATTTATTAATTCCGCTTTCTATGAACAATAATATGTCATCAAATTCTTCTTTTAGAATTTAAGTGGTATGCGTAATTTTTGAATTTTGAAGCGCTTAAATAATGGAATATCGAGTCTAGAACTAAGAAAGGCAAGAACTTCTTTAAAGACACTCTGTAGTACGATTTCAAGTGCATGATGATAGCAATACAAATGCGATATATCACCGTTCAGCTTTTGCTCTAAAAAAATACCTGCACAATTTATACGGTTGGTGTTGTAAGCCGCTGTATAAAACACTACAGCTTGAACAGTTAGCAATAAAGAGCAATCATCTAAGATATCATATACAACTGAAGAAATATCTCAAAAATTCTGAGTAGAATACATTTCCTTGAATATTAACGTAAGAGATGAGGGCTGGATCTGGGGGCGAAGGGGGTGGGGTTGGACCCTTTCCCCCGTGAGACTACTTTTGGCGGACAACAAATTTGTTCTGTTTCCGAGGAGGGGGAGGGGGTTTCGTTGAAACTCAATATAAATGTTGAAGGAAGATGAGTAGGAGCATCAGTTTCAAGATTTGCCTTGACTTGGAAAAATCGTATACCCGGCACTGACAATTATCAATTCATTATTTTTAGTTTTAGTTCCTTGCATGAAGGAAGAAAAGTGTTCGTGAAAAAAAACTAAATATAAAAATTACTTAGTCGTCAGTGGCTGGCATACACTTTCAGTTTAGTAGCCCTTTTTTATCATTAGTAGCCACTTTATTCAAAATATTTTATTTATTTATTTTTTAAATGAGAACAAAAAGTGCTGCACTAAAACATGAGCTGTGGAAAAAGGTATTATACCGCATGAGATCTAACTGCAATTCCACTCATTTGCCTTTTTTTCTACCCCTCCCCCCCCCCTGCCAAAGGTGAGTACAAACCTTTTTATAAGCTTCCTAGTTTGTGCTTGCTAGGTTTTGAGCGGTGGAGTTTGGGTCGTGAAATTAATAATGGCTTTTATAATTGATTGAAAGGCAACATGTAATTCTAAGGTTAGGATTGTTCTTACATCGCAAACTAATTACTTAAAAATAGAAAGGATTTGTGTATGAAAAATCCTTGGTGCAAACATTGTGTGGTAGGTTCGGGTTTTAAGACGTGGCTGGTTGAGTACTCTTTTTAGCTTCCAACGATGGCATTTAGTCTTCAGAGGGCAACTAAATGCCATACATTCAGGTCTAACTCAATCAGACAGTTAATATCAAATTCATTAACTAATGCAGCTAAATTTAAAATACGCATGGGATTTATGTTTCAAACTTTCGTATATATTAACACTGAACTGACTTTATCAAACATATCTATTCATTAAACACAATATGTTTAAAATTAATTTATTTAACTTTATACATAATCATTAAAAAATTTATATAACAATGCTTGCAACTATCGTGCTTCCTACGACCAGGTAAAAAATTACCTAAAAAAAAATAAGAAAAAGCCTTTTTTTTTACGAACATACACTTAATTACGAGAGCACAAGCAATACATTATACATTTATTGGCAGGCTGTAGGGGAATGTGGAGCAAAGTGAAATAGCGGTGCAAAGTGAAATGATGAAATAATTACTTTTAGTACTAATAATCTCGTAATATTTTAACTATATAGTAGCATATGTACTCTATTCCAGTCAGGGAAAAAATACATCTGAAGTTTAAAATTAATGATAATAATGGCAATTTTCAAAAAAGGACATTCATATTGCAATATTTTGATGTAAGTCAAAAATTATTTTTGTTTTTATAAAATGATAACATTATTGTTACTAACAATTTAAATATTAATTGAGACCTTCTAATATTTGATTCAGTATTCTTTATTTTTTCAGTTAATTTTAAGCTTACTTGTGTTTCTAATATTTTGCACAATTAATTACGTACATACGTGGCAAGCTGAATGGGGCAAAGTGAGATAGTTTATTTCGTTTACTCACTCAATTATTTACAATATCACTTACGGATTAATTTATTAATTTATTTATATTCCTTCATTCATTAATTCACTTATTTATCCATTCATTCACCCATTTTCTTATTCATTCAGCAATTTATATGGTCATTTGTTTTTCTTCATATATAAAGTATTTTATTTATTTAAGTATTCGTTCATTGTTTCATTATTTTTTTATTATTCATTCTACCCTTCTTTTACCCATTCATTTGATCAAATGCATTTTTTATGAGTGAATAGAACATTTTTCATTCAGAATATTTTATTTTTTACTCTCTCTATAAAAAAAATGAAGGGGAAAATTTCCACTTTTTTTTCTTTTTTTTTAAAGGCGTAAATTTACTACCAAGAATTTAAAAAAAAAGTTTCATTGCAAGTCTTGTTATAAAGTACAATGCTCTTTCTTTGTGCAGAGTAATTTTCAAAAGAAATTTCCAATTTGTTCATTAAAAAAAAAAAAAAAAAAACTCAACCAGCTTGGCAATTTCACTTTACAGCACATTCCCCTACTCTATCTATTCTATAATAATATTTTTTCCAAAAATAAATATTTTTTCCTCCTCCTTTTCTCTTTACATTATCAGAGATAGCTAAAATGTTTTGGACGCATCAGTTTTTACAATTTTCTGAAGACCAACCCCCCTCCCCCTCCAACCAGAGTTTCCTTCCTCTAACGTTACCGAAGATAGTTTTGAACTGTACTTTTAAAAAAATCATTTTCAAAATGTTGCAGTAAATAATACTCTTATTTATTCACTCAAGTTACCTTACAAAAATGTTTTTAACACTTTAGTTTCCAAATATTTTCAGCTGAAATGTTTCCCGAAACATAAAATCCAAAGTTCTTTAAAAATGCCCTGAATGTACATTTTTAAAACTGCATTTTTACATTTTTTCCTAATAGTATTCTCCCCCCCCCCCCTCCATACTTTTCCCCATCTTTACATAAACAAAGACAGCTTAAACATATTTTAAGACTAGGCCCTTTAAAGAACTGTAAAAATGGCTTAAACTTGTGTTACTAATATTGAATTCGGCATTTTTTCCAGAATAAGATCTGAAATTTCCAGCTTCCTCAGTCTGTGGTCACCCTTAATATATCTCTCAATGTGATAGAACATATAACTACTACATTAAAATTTAAATAGTTTTTACACTGCAACAGACGTCACGTTTAGTCATCCAACAGTTTTTACAAAATCTTTCATCGTATTTTTTTAAAAAATATTTTTGTTTTTGTGTTTACGTTATCAGGTTGTACACGTCTTACAAAGAAATAAAGGGATTTTTTTTTTCAAATCTGAAAATTTTTATTCGCATGTTTTTTTTTTTTTTTTTATCACACGGCAAATTTAAAAGGGGGATTTAAAAAAAAATACTAAGAACTATTTTCGGAACTAGCGGTTTTAACTTTTTTTGTGTCATGACTCCATTTTTAAGAACACGAGACCCAATACATGTAAGGTACGTACGCAAAACGCACATTTATATAAGGCACCCTGTTTGCTCTAATTACTTTCATGATTTCAGAAATTAGACTAAGATACTTAAAAGATTTGTTGCTAATATTTTGAACTCAGATTATTCATTCGAACAATACTTTGCTGGGCATTTCTGAAAAACATCAATCATGAAACTCAAATTTTATGATTTTTTTCAAATGCAAGAGATAATAAAATTAGTTATCCATAAATAAGATACTAAATGGTACGCAATTTTTTCAAGATAAAATTAATTGATATGAAACTTTAAACAATATATGTTGTCAAACATCACTGCTTAGAAGAATCTTTATCCCTGGACCTAGTTTCGAATCTCATTCATACTATTGTGGTAGATATAGATAATATTCAAGTTTAATTTAATCAAAGCCGTAGAACCTCCAGCGATTCATTCTTTTTCGGTTTGTTAAACCAAAACATTGTGCACAAGATGATCGATCTTATGGGTTGTTTACAAGCAAAAATACTAACGTATCAAAAAATTGCTAGCCAGAAAAGTAAAATCACCTGAAATATTTGTAAAAACAAAAATTAGATAACAGAACTTATTCAAAGCATTTAGATGAAAGACATGTTTTTTTTAAAGATGGAAATTGAAAAGCGTAAGAACGCTTCGACTTTCATTAGAAATGCTTTTGGGTCATAATATGTAGTTTAGGATCTCTTGTTTAAACCTCTAATTCCGATGTTCTTTAAAAAATGTAAATCTAAAGATAAGGACAGGAGCCCTAAATCAATCGTCAAATTTAAATTCAATTAATCTTAACGTAACCACATAGTTTTAAAACACCTTAAGCGGTATGGTAAATTATTAGTTTATTTAAAACAAATGTATGAAGCTCAGTAAATGTACAAATACAAAAAGTATCTGTAAAGAACGTTAATATAAGTAAGTGGCGTACCTTTTGAGCATTCAAAAACATGACGAAAATGATTGCGGCTGATCCAGATTGTTTACAAACATGGCGTAGCAAAGAAAGCAGTGATTTCACAAGCACTCTCAAATCTGCACGTGTTCTCAAGTGTATTCCCAAACTTCGGTTGAATAGCGATTCCCAGCAAAACACATTCGATGCACTTTTGAAACGTTTTCTTCATAACGGAACGGATTATTAAAACATTTCAGCTCACTTTCTTTGTACAGAACACATTCGAAATACATTTTAGCACATATTCGGGCAACTGGAACACTTAAAGTGTTCCAAATGTGTACCGAGTATTTGCAATGTACTGTTCTTTGTCAAAAAACGAGGTGCTTCCACAAACAGTATTTTTGTAACGCTCTTCTAAATACGTAATTTTTTTTTAAACTAAAATAAGCTATATTATTTAGTTTAGAAGAGTGCTTAACGTTCCCGAAATAAAAACTCTGTAATTGACTTTGCAATAGTTAAATAGTTGAAAATTTCATGTAATTGCCCCAAAACGCGTGTATGAATATTAGAAGGTTTAGTTTTTTTTCCCCTAGTTGTTTTACATACATATCATTTTTTTTTTTAATCTTTTCATTTCCGGATACCTTTTTTCTTTCTTTTCTTTTTTTTTATCTGTATTTATAAACTCAGCCCTATTTACATGTCTTAGGGCAGAAACACAAAACCAATACATTTTTCATTCAAACTCCATTTTTAAAGGATTTATTAAACTTTTATTTTTATCATAAGACTCATTATATGATGTAGCAGCTATTTCCTAAAATTAAACAGAGATCAAACTTTAGTGTGTTCCATAGTTAATTATTAAGTATTAGCAACAACGGAAGCAATGTGTAAAAAGGGAAAGGACAAAGATGATTTTTTTCCACTAAAAAAAAAAACTAAGTGCAACAATGCGAAAACTCATTTTTTTCATGCACATACCAATGTAATATGGTAGATAGCTCTATCGAAAAAAAATATTATTCACTTGAAAAAAACAGATAAGATAAAACAAGTATTTTTTTAAGTATTGAAAATATCTTAAAACCTTTGAAAGAAATTGAAAGATTTAGATTTTTTAGTTGTGTCTCTTGTATGTATTATCTGTAAAAATCCTAAGATCTTGAAATTTTCTTTGAAAGAACAATAGACGAAATCTGGATGCTCAGCTAAAAAAATTCTAAAGGATTTTACTAATGCACAGTATCATTTTTTCTTTCTGCGGAAAACGTAAAAAGATCCGTTCAATTCATTTCTTCCAATTCCAAGTTTATTTTGAGCGGAGTAGCATCAGATATTTTAACACAGACATAAAAATCTGCGAATACAAAATAACTTAACTAAAAACTGGATGTCAAAACGGCTACTGTTATTTTAAATGCTTTTCAATTTTGGACTGGTTTCCCTTCCTGCTCTTCTTTTTTTTAATTTGAGAGACTTTAAAAAATGCTGGAACTATTTCATATTGTTTTATTTTACATATGAATATGAAATACATCCATTGAATCTACAGTTTATATTGCAATTTTTAAATTACATATTTTACCAAAAAGTAACAGGGCACGTTTACAAGATTAAGTCATGGAAACTAACTATGGTTTCCCAAACTGGTAAAAAAATAAACTTATGTTTTATCAGAAGAGTTATGTTTTTCTGAAGATAAATTTTACGGTTCTTCAGTTTTGTTTAACAAGGTATATATGCTAAAACATGCTATAAAGTTATACTTATTAACAAAGCAAAATTGTTTGATCCATCAAAAGTCCAGACAGTTTACTCCTTATATGAAATCAATTTTTAGAGAAAGATTTTCAGCATAAAAATGCAAGAGTAATTCACGCTTTGGGAAATATTTCTTAGAGAAGTTGTTGGCATTTGACTTTTCAAAATCTGAATGTAAAGATTTCACATTATATCGTATACCGACGATAACCCCCGGGTGATGTAATAACTTTTTCAACTATTTATCAATCATGTTTAAATGTTTAAAAAAAATATATGGCATTGAATTTTATTGAAACAAATAATCTGACACAATTATTTGTTAATTGATAGAGGGAGAGGTGTAAAAACGGGAACTGGTGTAACACTGGTTAACCCCTCCTAATGGCTAAGGGAGGTACTGACGACTAGCGACGAGGACTGTAGATTGAGCCATTTACTAAAGAAGTTGGCAGAGAGCAGTTAAAAATATTATTTCATGTAATGTGGATGCAGCGTGAGTTAGTGAGCAAATTGGTGTTTGTTTGAACTGCGAACTTTTAAGAAGTATGTAAAATCGTTTTGTTTCCATGTTCTTATGTTGAGTTTAAAACAATTTCACGTGGTATCCAGAAATCGGAGACCTTATGCTGATTTTGAAGCACACATTTAGTCAAGCGCGCTTTTACGTTACGTGTGATAGTGTCCATCTTTCTTATCAGGAAACCACCCGACTTCAGTAATCATGAAAAAAGTTTACAATGGACGCATCCGAAGGAGCATATTTAGACTTTTTTGACCCATGAACTGTGTGTCCTCGTCCCCTCGTTTTTGATGTATATGTCTTAAAATATGCCGAAATCGCAAGAAAAATTGCCAAATTTAAAAAGTTGGCAAAAAATTGAAAACACCGCGTAATTTCATCGTCTGCATATTGCAATGCATCTGATTTCTATTTTGGGTCATCTACAATGCGAGTGAAGAAAGAGTGAAGAAAGTTATGCTTCTTCGCATAAACCGGTATTTGTTGGGGAAATCGTTTTAATTTAAATTTTAAAAAATATTCGAAACTTTCTTTAGTGTTTTTTTCTGATTCCGTTTTATTAGAAAACATATTCAGTCTGACCACGGAGGACATGTAATTGACAACTGTCCAACTGAGACAAGTATGTCTGAATGAGGGTGAAAAGTAAAAAAAAAATATGATGCACATTCTCCTTCAATTTTGATGTGGCTTTGCTTAATTTAGAGGCTAACATACATCTGCAAAAGCTGGCATCCCTGAAAAAAATAGATGCTTCTAGTCCCGCCTGTAAACCAGATGTTTGAACTTCTATCTCATCGGTGGTCATACTATTTGTATTTCAGTCTTCAAAAAGCTATATGGGTCTCTGAGCTGTAATTATTATAAACTAGTGGTACCCGCACGGCTTTGCCCGTAGTTGAAAATTAGAAGGTCATTCGGGTCGCCTGTATATTTACAAATAATTGATGACGAATTTCTCGCCAATTGGCTATGGTTATTCCCTCTCCCATTTCACGTCATAATAATATCGTAATTTACTTGTCCATCTTATGATTTTTCTGCTGCCGAAAGCGTTCTCAAAATTGAAATAGAAAAATAACAAAATCGAATTTTCGAAAAATCGCTACGAGGTGCACATCCCCATGCTATAAACTAGCTTTGTGCCAAATTTCATGAAAATCGGCCTAACGGTCTGGGAGCTATGCGCGTCACAGACATCCTACAGACATCCAGACAGAGAGATTTTGAGCTTTATTATTAGTAAAGAATATAAAACGTCAAATGAGGCAGCGAGAGGAAAAGGGACGTAAGAGCACGTTTTGAAGTTTTGAGCAAGATGTGTTTGAAGTTCAATTCCTTTGTCGATTATTATTGAAATTGTTTTCTAAATCATGCTGTATAGCAGCACCTGCCAAGCGTACTAGTACTATCTCTTATCCCAAGACAGAGAACAGATTATCTGTAAATTTTAAATTCTGTCACTTACGTCCCTTTGCTTCTCATTGCCTCAAATGAAAAACTCAGCTCAAAAATTTATGAAATTTTAAGAAAAGTTTAGATACACAAAACATACCTTCATTATCTTGGATCCTCTACAAAAAATTTTAACAAAAACCAAAATTAGAACACACTATTTTAACCATTCGTATTCTGAAGCAAAAAACTAAATGTGACCTTTTAATTGGTGCTTAAAAATACGCCAGAAGGACCATATGAAAATAAATGTTAAGGCATAGCAAAAATTAAATGTTTCGAAAATAAACGCATTTTTGCTAAAATGTAAATATTTGTAAGAATAACGAGATACGAGATAGTATACATTGATAGAAAGTAAGAATAAATTTTTGTTTTGTCAAACGTGGTTTAATAAACAGTAAATATTCTTATACTATCGCAGGAATAGGAATTGCTTCACGTGAAAGGTATGAATTCAAAATCCATATTATTTTAATTGAGTTATAATTACTGACTAAACATTTTTCGGTGACGTGCCTTATTTTCCCAAATAAGATTTTGTGTATTCTTCACTGTTCTTTCAGTTAGTCATTAATGAATCAATTTCAAAATATTATAAGATTTTAAAAATTGATTTCAAAGAGAAAGATGAAGATAAGTTACAAAACTTTTGAGAAAACTATAATCCTATTTAAATGTGAGCTATGAGATATTTAAATTGGGTTTTATTCGAAATGGATTTTTGCCCGTTTTCTCTTCTTTCTGATAAAATTGAATTTCTTAGAATGCCATGTTTGTTCCTTTCAGAATAAAAGATTAAAATGCAAATTCTTTGACAGTTTGAGGAAAGCTAATATTGAACTTCTTAAAAGATATTAGCAATCAAAGTCATTTATACAAAAATAAGAGAAACATCATTTAAATGCAACTTATATGCATATAATACTAATTTATTGAAATAAAAGGGATTATGAAATTAATTGCATGAAAGTATTTCCTATGGAAGCTAATGAATTAAGTTTTCTAAATTAAAAATCTAATGGAACAGTATGCAGAATACGTATTTACTCATGCTGCTCATTTTATTCATGTTTCATCTGAATATGTTTGAAAATACTTCAAATAATTCATCCACCAAGTTGTTTAAAAATATTATTTCCAAATATAAATTGCAGTTTTATAGGTTATCTGCATTGCAACACGTAACATATAACAAGTCATATATCCCCCCCCCCATCCCCAATATTTTTATTTGCATCGTCTAAATGTATGAGAGGTAACTGTATTGTCTTCAAATATTCATACTAAAACCATGGAAAAACCTGTGGAGAGTAATCAAGGAATGGTCTGATGTGAATAGGTAATTAATGAACTATAAGGATAGGAAAATTAAGACTTTGTAAACGCAAACGGAGAATTCAACAAAAGGCGGTTCAATAGACAAATGCTTTTTAAATAGTGTTAACAGCAAGCTTCCAGATTGGTAATCTTTCTATGCATCAGTTAGAGAATACCTAACCTGGCAGCATTGTGAAGGCTTCGCGGATCATAATCACAACTTTACGACGCTTTCAGGTTAGGTTTGCCCCAATTATATATTTTTCTAAATACGAGTTTTTCGTCTGAATTGAGAAGAAACGTATCAAAATGGAAAATGTTTCATGAGCGATATCACATATTTAAATTCTATCCTGAATGTGATTCAAGTTCAGTTTTTTTTTTTTTTTTTTTTAAGCAACAAGTTGCACAAAATTAAATATATTGAAACATTTTTAAAAAAATAATGTTTACTCTTATGAATAACTATATTACGCATATTAAACTAACTACCAAACGGCACAACCTTGAGAGTCACAGATCTGGATGAAGTTCTAGATTTAGGTCAGTTCGCACTAGATAAGAGCCCAGGTATAGTGGTTTGATTACAAAGAAAATAGTTTGCGGAAACGAGGGTTCAAAGTTGTTATTTCATTTTAGGAACATTGAAAATAGCGCTTCAAGAAAGACGAAAAGTACAATCGCGAAATTTTGCATATAAGAAGAGTGACATATGATATGCAAGTGATCCAAGTTTGGTGTCAATGCGCATGACTGTTTACCCTACAGCACCGGTGAAATCGGGAAAACGGTGCTAGAGAAACCAGTGCATAATATAAGATTTATAAATGTTACGATTACATCCGGATAGTCGGAGAACCTTAATGACTGAAGGATGCCAGGTAGACGAGTTAGAAAGTGTTTCTCACAGCTAAGTGAGTTTGAGAGAGGTTTGATCATCGGCCTCTCAAAGGCTTGTCGAAGAGCCATGTTGCTGTTTAGGTGAATCGTTCGGAGTGTTCCGTTAGAAATTGTTGAAGGCAGTGGACACGAGATTGTACCCACGTGCAAAAAACCGGGTCTGGAAATAAATCTGCAGTCGAAGCTCCCTTTTCATGTACTCCCTTAAACACCAAAACATGGCAACTCTGTCTGCAGTGGAACGAAGCCAAAGCGATGTGGGATGTCACTGATAGGTAGAAAGTGGTGCTCAGTAATGAATCGCGATTTGTTATGGGGTTAGAGGGTATCTGCGCACGGATGAGAAGGCGCTGAAGAAAGGTACCTCACCACCCATTCTATCGCACGTTTTAGGGTCAAATGATAACCGCATACGGTTTTGGAAGCTCCATGGAGAAAGGTACCATTTAACCAATTTTATCGCACGACACACTGCCCGCACAGCGGGCATAGTGGCTATAGCCTATGATAGCTGGCCCACTCTAGTTGCGGTACGTGGAACCTTAACGGGCCAGCGTTATGTTAATGACATTCTGCAACCACATCTAGGACCGTTCCTAAATGGCCTCCCAGGAGCAATTTTCCAGCAAGATAATGCTCGCCCGCATACAGTTAGAGTTGCTCAAGACTTACGTCCGATTGAGACTCCCGTGGCCATCCCGCTTTCCTGACTTGTTCCCTATAGAGCATTTTTGGGATTAGCTGGAAAGCCAGATGTCGTCGTGCTACTCTGTGCAAGATTTAGAAGTAGCTGTTAAAAACTTGAGGGTCCATCGGCCTCAGAACAACATCAGACGTTTAATTAGCTCAATGTCGGACCGTATTGCGGCATGTATTGCAACAAAAGCGAGTCCAACGCGCTATTAAAGTAGCACTGTATTTATCTCATTTCTTAGCCTGGATTTGTTTAATTGTCTAGATTTCGGGATCAAGTGAATCTCTCATTGGTATTATTCTGTACAATTAATTTCACTTCAAACCAATGCTTTCTTCTTGGGACGCTATTTTCAATGTTCCTGAGTGTACAATGATTTTTCCGTTGAAATTAAAATTCTTAAATCCTTTTCTAGAATTTGCATTGCAGTATCAGTCAATTAAATTCCTTCACAACATATAATATATATCCCCTCCTCCCCATTTGTTGCACTAGCAAGATGCTCCGAATATATTGCGAGATATTGCCCCAGTTACAAATTCCAATGAAAACGCCATCGCAATTCTGGACTCCTGAAAATCAGTGTGGTTCAGACGGCAAAAACTTGAGAGTCACGAATCAGGATAAACTTCTGGATTTAGGTCAACTCGTACTAGATATGAGCTCAGGCAAAATAATTTGAGTGCATAGGCTCTAGTTCTGCAGCAATGGGGGTTGAAAGCTTCTATTTTAGCTAAAGAAGTGCAATAACGTTTTCTTTGGAATTTGAAACTTTGGCCCAATATTTGCTCGTCTAACATTTTCGCGGCTCTTGTTACTACAGTGAAGGGGTGAGGCATTTATTATCTTATTGTGAAAGCATTCAGTGAGGGATACTCCAATGCAGTAGCAAGAAAATGCTAAAAAAGTAAATTTAATTGGAAAAGCTATTAGTTTTCTAGAGTTAAACTAGCTCATTTGGATCCCTTTTGCTGCCTAACTAGCGCATGTGTAGTAAAATCGCTTAACCTGGGTTCATTTCTCACTCTCTCTAATGCGAATTCTCCTACATCTAGAATTTCGTCTTGATCCGTGACCAACAAGGTCGTGCCGTTCGGTAGTAAGCAGTTACGCGGTTTTTAAATGTTGGAATATGAATACAGGGCAAAAATATCGCTGTAAAAAGTCATTAAAAGTTGCATTATGTGGGTCAAAATTGATACAAAGGCAAATTGCAATCTTTCTAGTCGAAGCTATATATTTTTAATTTGAATAGTAATTTCGGTCAATTGTAAGGTGTGAGTGAAGCTCACAACCTTTCAGCATGTTACACTTTATTTTTCTCTAAAAAATGTTTTTCGGGACATGTCTGGGCTTTAAAAATCCGTTATTTAATGATATTTTTACAAAATTGTATTATAGTAATTATAATGTTTGATTTCTCATTAAACAAATGTAAACAGTTATAGACTGAGTTTTTTATATTATATGTTTAAGTACAAATTCATTTTTTTATGTTCTAATCCTTTTTTTTTAACTGAAATTAATGTAGTGTGCTCTTAGAATGGAATAAATCAATAAACTGGGATGCAGCACGAAATTCTACTGTAGCAGTCAGTAACACAGTTAAGTGCTTTAGTATCCAAAAGCAATGAAAGGAGCAAATGGGAAAAGAAACTTTTTTACTAAAGCTCTACAGAAATTACTCAGAACCTGTTAACATACTGTTGAAATGAGTAAAAATTGAGAAAAAACGAAAATGAAGTACTTCGAAGAAAAAAATTGATTATTTTAATGAAAAAGAAAATATTGAACATGTCTCTATACATAACCCGTTTTTCATAATAATAGCTTATGCACTAATTTCGTGACAAACTGCCATTTGTAAAAAAATAATAATAAAATGAACACTAATGTTTTCAGAAATGTTGAATAAACAGTTCTTCTAAAGGCAAATAATTTAATAATTTAACCCACCCTTGCTTGCACCAAGCAGTTTCCCCAAAGTGTTCACAGCCTTTGGCGGTGAATTCGGCATCCATGTTGGTAATTTCTCACCAAGTTTTGCGCAAAGGACTGATATATATATATATATATATATATATATATATATATATATATATATATATATATATATATATATATATATATAATATATATATATATATATATAATATATATACATATATATATATATATATATATATATATATATATATAATATATATATATATATATATATATATATATTATATATATATATATAATATATTCAATTAACAGATTTTAGCGGTAATTGAAAAAAAAAATGAGGGTGCTTCCGCTGCTACACATGTAATGGGCTGGAAAGTTTAACATTTTATTTAGCAGCAAGTGTCAAGGATATGCTTTTTACTTTTGTTCTGCACGCACATTTTTAATTTTAGTAGCCATTTTATCCAGGATTTTTGTTTTTGTGCAAACAAGAAAGCACTACTGTAAAAGAACCTTTTGTCTCTGCGCTGAAAAGTTGCGTGCAGAGAGATGTTTCTTTCCGGCAATTTAGCTGAAGACTACGGTCTTGAATTCCTTAACAATAAAATTAATGGTTGAAGCGGCAAACTAAAAATTTAAAATTGGGTTATATAGCTTAATTAAAAAGTGCCGGTCTGGTCCTTTGCTGTTAAATAAAATTTCGAATTTTCAAGTCTACCTTTACATATTGAGTTTCCTGAAGAAACCTCTTTTTTTTTTTCAAATAACTCTAAAACATGTTAAACGAAAAAGTGGATCGTGTCCTTTTTAGAGAATGTCGTGCTTATGGTCAGGGGTGGAGAAGGGGACACGTGTTGACCCGAGCCTGAGCTTCAAGGGAGCCTGGTATTTTAAAAATGGGGGTGAAATATGTGTAGGGACGTAGTGGGTAAAAAATATTTAGGCTGCCACTAAAAGTCATTTGTGACGATTTCCACAATTTCTGTTCACGCGTCTGCTAATAGAGCTGATCAGCAGTGAAAAAAAACATTTAAAAAGAATTTTTAAATATATTGTGGAAATAAAAACAGATATTACAAAAGGGTGCGTATCTTTTAAAAAATAAATAAATAAATAAACCGAAAAAAAAATATGTTGCACAGTTCCAGCGATAAAAAAATCTTACACATTTTGTCAAAAATCCCACGTAAAAAAGGATGCTTGGGAAGCCATCTTTGACGGCCTATATCTCGGCTCAGGAACGTTTTTTGGGAACAACCAAAAATAAACCCTTATCTTACTTTTTAATCAATTTTAACATATGTTGCATTAAAAAAAAAAACAATTGAGACTATCCAAGTAACCCCTCTCTGAATTGACATGGATTCTACCTCATGTTGAAAAACAACAAAGAATTATTTTATTTGAAAAAATGAGGAAAAACTTTTGAATCAAGCTTTTTCGCTGCAAAAGCAAGTTTTCCAGAATCATTTTTTCATGAAACAGTACTTTATTTCTTAAAAATACTTTCAGCATTTTGTTACCCGGTTCAATTCTTAGAAAGATTTCAAAATTTATTCGGTAATGGATGAAAGAGTTTTATGACGAGGGTTTTTTCTAGTAAGTTGAGATTTAACAACGTCAGACTGCAAAAAGTATATTTGATTACAGTTTTGATAACTACTGTACGTGCACTTACTTTTGAAGGAAAGCTCCTAACATCAACTTTACTGCATTCAGGTAAGAAATGAAAAAAATCACGCTTTAAGCTGCGTTTTAAATAAGATTAACAATATTCAATTTAAAGAAGGTAATTAAAAACTAACTTGCATCTTTGCCAATTGTGTGTTTCTACCAATTCCGCGAAATATTGATGCAACGAATTTTAAGGAGCTCCAAATTTTATTAGTTGTAACGGGAATTTTATTGCGACGGAATTCAAGTAATGCATTAGAAATTAACTTCGCACTATAAATGCCGATTTCTTTTAAAAGAATAGTTCGTTGTATTGGTATTCGTTGTAACGGAATTTCAGTGTATTTGTTCTTTAAAGCATACATTAACTTTGTATACACTATATGTGCAGTATAACCTACGAAAATATGATCCCAAATTCAAACTTCTAATAAAAGCACTTATATATATTATATAATATGTTATTAGTTTAATGTTTACATAGTATTTAATTTATTACTCAAGTTGTTGACCTTTTTTTTTATCTATGTACCACATTATTTGGTTAAGTTTTTCATTCGCATAAAAATGTGTATTCATGTCTTTTCAAGATCAGTTTAAGTAATTTTTCTGATAAAGAATAGTCTTTTACTACGCTCAAGCGCAGCAGTCCTATGTATAAGTGGACAGAAATACAACAATACAAAATATCCATTGCTACAAGGGCATTTCCTTTTCGTTAGGCTACTCTGTACCCGTTGTTCAAGCTAATTTCTTGTCTGAACGGATATGAGTAAGCAGCTATTAATGCACAGGAAACCTCTAGTATAGATGTCACACTACTGATGACCCAAGTCTTAATATTTTTGACGACCTCTTTCTTCGTCATCATCTATAATAAATTTCTGGGTTTATGTCTTGATTCAAAAAAACCAAAGCGCCATTATAATTTATTTTTTAGTTATTTTTTTTCTTCTCCAGTGCACTTTTTAGTTTTTAAAATTGACTTTCGTATTTGTTTCGTAGTCTTTAAAAGTTTAAAATGCAATAAATTTTTAAATCAATTATTTTTTAAATTGCAACGCTCGTGCAGTTCGGTTTTCGACTTTTTCCACACGTGGACATTTTTTGAAGTAAGACCTAAAACCAAAACAGATTAAGAAACTGCCTTTTTTCAGGGTTATTTTTTCGTCAATCAATCATGCTTATTTCAAATTGTAGACTTTAACAAAATTTTATTTTTTTATTTATTTTTAAAAGCATTATTTAAAAAACATTGGCAATTTTTAACCATGTTTAAACCATTGAGAATTCAGCAGACGTCGGTAAAATTTTCTCTGTAATAGCCTTTTAAATGTGTGTGTGTTTGTGTTTTTTTTTTTTTTTTTTTTGAAGTGCAAAAAATATTTTTGTGTCAGTTTATATGATGTTTAACATAAAGCTTTGCTTTAAAAGTAGTAAGGCCAACAAATTAAAATTGAATAAATTACAATAAACTATGCTTTGACGCCCCTCTCGTTTTTACCAGATTCATGCAGTTAGTCAGCAAGATTAAGCAGATTAAACAAGGATTGCTGCATTAATATCACTTTTTCTCTTTTCAACAAGATTTTTAATAATTTTTAGAGCAAAACAACATTTGTCTGTCCGAAATTCCTTTTAGTAGATCGTGTCGCTGACCTGTCTCCAGCTTTGAAACTTTTTAAAATGCACAAAACAAAGTTTACTCTCAATTTTGTTCATCTCGTTTCACCATACATTTATACTTCTAAACTCCTTACTCATGGGACAAGATAGCATAATATACAGTTAACTGAATAGTTATTTTGAGTGTTATGCAAATTACTAGTATTGCATAAAATATGAATCGTATAAAACCTCTAAGAATTTTTTCTGCTGACGTATTGACTTAAATTTTGTTTATTGGTAAGGGGTGTTATCGAAATATTCTACTAAAATGAAAAACAAAAAGTTTGCAGCAATGTAATAAATCTTTCGCAGAAACTTTAAAACCTGTTTTATGTGAGCGTGATAAAATACTTAAATCAGATTCCTTACTTTTATTATTCGTTAACTTTTTTAACTCCGACTCTTTAAATTTAATTTTCCTGTGAGGTTTGTTTTTACCCATTTTAAATCCATTCCATGTGAATATTTCGAGAGATTAAAAATTGAAAAAAATAGAAGAAAAGAAAGAGAAAAAAAAACATTTTAATTTAAGTTGATGCGGTTGTTTATTATTTTTTAAGGAGCAAAATGCATTAAGGAACTTTTTGACTTAAGTGAAATAAAGTCTAATATTTTTTTTTAATAAATTACACAGCAAAACATCCTCTTTACGTTAGGTTTTATAGCAAGAAAATAGAATACATTAGATATTTTAAGATTTTATTAAAAATCATGTTTCTGAACATACATTTAATTGCTATTTAATAGTGGAAAAATATGATTAAAATTGGGAATAACAACTGTTCATCGTATTAGTAATTTTTGAGAAACTTAGATTAAGTTAGGCATTTGGAGAGAATTTTTGAAGCAGTGATGATAAACTGTAGAGTAAGGGCAGATTTGTCCAGTTTTAAGAACTTCAAGTAATCTAAAAAAATGATTTTTGAACACCTTGAGTTTTTTAAATTAAGAATTTAATGAAATCTTATTTCCGGTGTATTTAGGTACAGCCATAGATTTGCATTAGGATCAGCAATAGTGTTAAAACCAAGACTTTTAAGAATGTGTTTCCCCGTCCCCTCCCCCTTCCCTGCGCCACTGTCATGCAGTATATTTTCTTAATAAAAGTGCTTAGTTCAAAGAATTCAGGAAGAATTTCACACAAATGTAAAGTACTTAATGGATCCGAAATAAATCAGTTCTCTGATCTCGCGAAATGAGATTCACTTAAGTTTACGACTGATAAATGGCCTCTTTCATATGCTAATATCTCTGCTAATCTAAATAGAATGTTCACTTAATTACAATGCCCATTTTACTCTCATTAAGCCCACTAGATACTTGAACGAAATTCTGGTATCGCTGGTGAACAATCATGGTAGAATATTGCAGTGGCATAAGTCCGACCCTACTCAGTGACATTTTTTTTCAGTGTACGATGAAGTTTTAAACGAAAATTCTCTTAGATTTTAAAGTTGTTTAGGAAATATATTATAATTAATAAGTTATTAGGAAATGTGCATTGTTTAGGAAAATCAGAATTCTTATTAAATTTCGTTTTTCCAACAAATTTGTTTTTATGATAAATTATGATCCTTTTCAAACAGTTGATCTTGTAAAAGTCTTAAAATTAGTAGGATTCAAATGCGACACTAAAAATAACTAAAGCGTCTGGTATAATATATTGCGATAGTGCTGACTACGTAAAAATGCTAACTGAAAGAAAAAGCTTGTATGTGACAAATTAAATTCAGCATTAAAATTGGATACCTGGGACGAATACAAACTTGCATATTTTTTCATATTAGTTATACACAATTTATTTTACCGTGCAGAAACAAAACTTATTTTTTTTATTTTTTTTTCTCAAACAATAAGTTTAACACGTAGAAAAAAATCATTAAGAAGAAAGCCATAAATCAATCGGGTATTTTGTTTCTTTATAATAAGTCAATCTACTATTTAACGTTATACTTAAACTGTACATTTAAAGGTACATAAACAGAAAATGGTCATATTGGCAAGCGATTATTCGTTAAAATCGTTGACAACTATGCACTACCTTGCAAAAAGATTTTTTTTCAACCTCAATTGTTCATTTTTTTTACTACTTGTGGAGTAATGTTTCGACTTACTTTGCAAAGAAAAATTTGTTTTTCGAAAATACCAGTTTAGTAGCTTGAGTCGAAATAGTAAAGTTAAAAAAAAAAAAAAAACATACTGACCAAATATTTCAAAATATGTGTAAGAAAACCCTCAACTAAACTGACGCATGAATTGGGCTTCCAAACATATTTACAGTTAAAGTAAATTACCATGCTTTCATACATTGGATAATGCTTTTCCTACCAAACGGGACGCACATTTAAAGTTTTAAAATTAAAATAAATACCCATGCAATTTAGTAGAGCTTTATCATTTCAAATAGAGTAAAATATTTACGCATTGCACATACTCTAGTTGCAACAATCTAACACGTAATAGGTGTATAAGTATTAATGCAAATGAGCTACTGCAGCTTATACAAAAAAATCAATGTAGCAAGATGAGTTTCTTCACATACTAAGAAGCAGTTGTAGAAACACATACTTTACTACATACATCTACATCATACAACTACATACATCTTAAAAGTATGTAAAGGTTTTTCTTTTTTTTTTTACTTCTGGTCTTTTTCAAATATAATTAATACATTTTTATTATTCATTTTACTTATTTTACTTTTTTAAATCCCCCCCTCTCCATTTGTTTCGTACTGAAGTCCGACGTGATTTATCGCATGATTTTTCTGCAGTTCTATACATTTTAGGTAAAGTTTTTTGCAACATGGAGTTTAAAAAGAACCTGACTTAGTGATATTAGGGACATCAGAAATAATTGGTGTCCATGTGAATTCCTAAACTAAGTTTAAATTCTTTCGTTTTGAAGAAAAGAAATTTTTAAACATTTTGAAGCAATATGCAAGGACGAAAAGCAAAACCTGCGTGATTTTTTTTTTCCTTTTTTTTTTTTTTTTTGGATATTTATAGACAAAGATAAGCTGAAAAATTGAGTATTAGTGCGACATTGATTTTGTAAATTTACCTATCTTATCCACGGCACTCATTTAGCAAGCACCAGATTTCGTTGTTCATTCCCCTTTTAAAATTATCCAATATCATTTTTTTATATAGTTCTCGGTAGATTGCGGCAATTTTAGATGAATTTAAGACACTTTTTCTAAAATGTTAAAGCCAATGGTGGAAATAAATAAATGAAAAAGTCAAGCGATGCTAAAACAACAAAGTTTCATCGAAATTTGATTTTCATGGATGCCTTGAAATGTGTAATTATGCAATTGCAATAATGAGCTACAAATTCCAAGCAAATCTAATTGTGTCTCTAATTTGAAAACACATGTTTCTGAAGTTGTTGTCGAATAAACATTTACACTACCCAATATTTTACTGAAAATCTATTCTTTTTAAATAAGCGCTTTATACTAAGCGAGCAAAAATATGTTTTCTTTAACGGAAAAAAAAGAGGAAAGTTTTTAAAATAATGTCTTTCAAAGCAAGAAGAGAAAACTGTTTTTCTTTTCTGCAGTAACTCACTGTAACGTTTCTGACAAAGGAACTTGACTTGAAAAAATTTGCAACTGCGATTGATTTCATGCCCCTTTTCTTCTTGAAAGAAAAATCCATCTTTTTTTAGTTGAAATACTTTTTTTTACCCAACTGCGTGGGCGCGAAGCAAAGGAGGGTAATGTGTTTATGAGTCTATATAAGTATGTATGTATGTTTGTTCCTATGTGTTGTTGTAAAGGCCAAATGCCTTAACCAATTTTGATTATTCTTACGCCAATCGATTTCTCTTAACCATGGGCGTGTCACTAAACACAGGACAGTAATCAAAAATATACCATATCAACTAGTCGCTAAATTGTCAGTCGGGATCGTGTCGCACGCTAACTGCGAGCGACACAGTGTGCGACAAATGCAGGTAGCGTTTTCACTGCCTGAATTTTTTGTTTACTAACTCTACTAATTCTATTTTCATCGCTAATATGTTGCATTTGTTTTTCTCATGATTCAGGGACTGAGTTTCGCGACAGGTATTTTCATGCCGGGCTTCTTTAGTTTTTAAGAGAAAGATTTGACTAACGACGTCTCCGAGCTCAGGAGTTATACAGGCTGTTTATACAGCTGTGGTGTGGTTGACTTAAGTTCGCGCATTTTTGCTGAAGGACAAGCAGATGTAGTTTTAAGCTGAGTTAGGTCCCTAAGGGACTAATAATCAGTAGTTTAAACCACCGCAAGTTAATAATGCTCACGATATAAACTCTCTCAGTAAAAGGACAAGATTTCGAAATTTATCGTCATATAATCATATTAACTAAGTCAATGAAAATCAACAAAAAAGAGCAAAATACGACATAATTATTAACTAAAAACAAAAAACCCCGACTGCGTAACCCCCCCCCCCCAAAAAAAAAAAACTAAAGAGAAAAAATATAAACCCATAGTTTAGAACGTTATTAGGTACTACTGAATAAATCCACGATTGAAATAGTTTGATAATCGATACACACATAAGACATCATAAATTCAAAAGCAGAATAGAAGGATCAACACTCGGGGCCCATTCTTTTATGACTAATCAAGGAAGCCTGTAAAATTTGAATGGGCCACGACTGTTGATCCTTCTGTTCTGCTGTTGAATTTATGATTTGTCTTATGTGTGTATCGATTATAAAACTATTTCAATGCGTAGTTATTCAGTAGTACCTAATAATATTCTAAACTATGGGCTAATATTTTTTTTCTCTTTAGTTTTTTTGGTTTTTACGCAGTCGGGTTTTTTTTATTTAATAATATTTTTTTAAAAACAAATCCGCGTTATATGTGCTACAGTTTCTAGTGGCGTCAAGAAAAATGTACAAAAAGAAAAAAAAATCTTATGTGATTCGCTAAACTAGCTTAATAAGTCCGCTGTAAACGCATGTATGCGTTTGAAAATGTATTTAACTCTTGCATCATTTTAAAAATACTAAATTATGTAAAAACAATTCTTAAGGCAGTGTAATTAATTATTTTGAGCCCCATTAAAATTTGAGAATGTAGATCACTTTTAAAATGTTTTCTAGAGCAGTTTCGCTGTCTCTGTTCTTATGATTGCTTTTATTTCGTGATTTCTTTCCTGATTGGTTTAATTTTACCGTGGCGATTTTTATGTAAAGTGTTCATTGTATCTGGTGGACGGTTTGTGTAATATCAGTTTAACTGTAATTATTTTGCTTCATATTTGATTGTATTCATTTAACTTTTTGATTTGGGTTATACTCTGGGAATATTTCGTGTAACTGAATTTACATGTAACTGAAAATCTGACACGGTAGACAAAATTAAATCATAAAAATCTGACAATTAGAACGTCTCAAAATCGTGTACTCATGCTCGTGTCAAGTGATGTTTTGTACTGAGAATTTCGGAAGGTATCGAAAGGTGGAAAGGAGCTGGAAATAAAAAAAAAGTGTGTAAATAAAGAAAATTATTGCTGAAAAATGTCCCTGAAAAGCAAATCTTATGGAGAAAAACATATAAATTAAAAAAGATATAAAAACAATAAGAATAAACTAAAAAAATGAAAGCGAAGATTATACAACTAATAAAAAAGACGGATCTTAAGGTCTGATAATTGATCAGACCATGTTGACGTGTGTGAAAATCTATCTTCCGAGTTTGAAGAGCTTGATCGTAAGCCACTTGAAGTAGACTGATTTCGTCGAGTTTGGCGACAAACAAAAACATTTTTTTGTTGGAAAAGCTATAAAAGTATCAAATAGCTGATTGTGGTTTGGACATTAGCATTTTCTGCAAGAATTAAAACATTTTTTTTTTTTTAATACAGTGCATCGGTACCAGTTGTTACTTTCGTTCAGTATGATCCCATTTTATCGCATATGCTGTGTAACTGAAGTACAGTAGTGTACAGTGAGACAAAATTTTGGAGTTTCAAACTTTTTGCCTTCTTCTACCCTGGTCTTGTACTAATTGTAAATAAATTATTATGACTGATTTCCAAAACCTAATTCTTCGAATTTTCCTTAAATTAGGATCATCATCATCATAATTATCCTTATTATAATTTGCTCTTGATTCGTCTCTGACTTTACACACCTATGACTATTACTTTTCTTTCGTAATTAACATTTTCATGAAAGAGCAATTCACTCATTTTGATTGAAAAACATATGGATGTAATAAAAATATATTGGATTCCGTACGCTTTTATGAACATTGGAAAAGTATGAGCTGAAAGCAACAATAAAATAAATTTTAAAAAAAAGCAAAAACGAATTTTAAGTTCCTAGGAGTTCATTTTTATTTAGAGAAATGTAAGTTAACTACTGTCGTGACATCCAAATAAATCCCGAAATAAGTAATGATGAATCCTTAAATAGAGCAAGCACATGACTAACTAGCAACTAATGAGCGCGAGAGAAGATCAATAATTAGACTAACAGGAATCGAAGCGTGCCCAAGTTGAAGGCGCACAGGAAAACTCATTTTACTTGTCAAAAAAAAAAAAAAAAAAGAGCAAAAAAAAAAATCAAAAATTCTAAAAAATAGTATTATATTTCTACAATATCCTCGTTTTTCCAAAACATGTATATGCATTTTCTTAGTTTCTTCTGTTTCATAAATTGAGTTTTTTCAACCCTGTTTTCAAATCTTACGCGTCTGCAAAAATATACTTTTTTAATTCATTTAAAATGTGTGATGATAGTCAACAAATTTTCGAATAAACTACATTAATAAAACCATAATCATGTAATTATAGTATGGTAAACGAAGTAATCCTACACCATACAGTGACACAATTATCAAAATAGGAACTCAATTATTCAGCACGCAATGCCGTCATTAAAAACGGAATCAGACTTTTAACTCGGATCATAATCTTTCTGGCTGATTTATCAGGTAAACAAAGTATATATGTGACATGAATGGGGATTAAAATTTGTCATGCAACAAATATACAATTGAATACACACACAAAGAAAAACTTACAAAAATGCTCCTAAAATGAGTGAATATTCAGTAATGAATATAAAAGCAAATTAAATTATTTGCTATAAATTATTGAATTTAAGGACAAATTGTGTAAACTGTCATTTATAATTTTAGTTTCATCATTAGATTTTATTGTAATCGATGTTTTCATAATGGAGATCTACAGATTACAGAAAACTGTATGAAGTTCATATTACGCTTTCATTAAAAAATAATAATAAAATCAGTCAGCATTAACATGTGTACATAAATACTTAGGAAAGAAAAATACTTCCTAACCATTCGAGTTTTTTGTTGTAAAAAAATAGTGGTGCTTACTTTTGTTCTTGAACCAGCAAAAAATTTGAAAATTAAATTTTTTTTCAGCCGAGAAATTGGCATTTATTTTGGTAAAACATACTACTAAATCTTTTGCTGTGTTAAGAGACTTAATGCATAAGTTGGAACCCATTAAAATTAAACAACTAATATCCTTTCGAAAAGTGTGCTTTTTAACGACCGTACAATAAAACATTGCGTTAACTTTGAACCAATGAATTTTTTTAAATGCACTAAAATTACCAAGTTAATGCAGCTTTGATTAGAAATTGGAGAACTAATTGAACAATGATATTCAAACTACAATTTGTTTCTCCAACTTTTGATGGCTATATCAGCATCTTCGACGGCGATAAAGTCGGGGTTGTATTAGCAAGCTGCCTTGTAGCCACCCAGTTACTAGGCGCAAGAGAGCGTTGGTCATTCCTGCACTGTAAAGAGTTTTTTGGTATGTTGCTTTAAAAAGGGGGGAATTGAAGAAGCACTAAATTGATGGTAACAAAGGAAGGCGCTAAGTTTTGCTAGGCTGTATACTAATGCACCGAAGCATAGCAAAATTGAGCAGCGTTTTTAGTAGACAAACACTTAGAGCCATTAGTCTATGGTACGTTGATAAAACTCAATCTCGTTCAATTCAGAAGTACTTTAAGATTTGAAGATCTCATTTATATTTAAAAAGATCCTTAACTGAGCTGCTTTGACCTCTTTAGTTGCTTTTGAACTTTACAGAGGGGTTCGGAAGTAACCATCCCCCGCCCCTTATTTACAGCGTTTCATTAGCTGTGGTTGACTACTTTTTATACCATATAACCTTGAAGTCTCCGACATTGGTATGAACACCATCTGTATCGCAACACAGCAGACTTATGCGCCTCTCAGATGATTAGTGGAAACCTTCCGAATTGCGCAAAAATTATTCCTATCAAAAGGTCAGGAAAAGGAAAGCCATAATTCGGGTTTCTATACAAGTGAATCACGAAGTGCGCTGGTGTGCCTTCCATGCGCAAACGAAGGAGATTTATTTGAAGTTTTGTGTGAAACGAATGGAAAAGACATTAAAACAACATGGGGGAAACACTATTTTGCTATGATCTTGGGGCAAACTGTTTCTTTCCTCCTTCCGAAATTGAAGGTTGGTGCTGCGGTAGGGGATGAAATGAATCATAACTTTCCTTATCAGAAATTGAATTAATCAAGTACACTTTGTGAAGTTATGATTTAAAAATAAACACTTGGTCTGAAAAAAAAGGAACATATGAGGTAAAAATAATTCTCACTTCAATTCCCAAGTAGGGCGTGATACTAGTATAGTGTCAATCGTATGTTTCGGTGGGGGCAGGAAGGATTATACTTTGTTTTGTTTTAATTGTTATTTTATTTTTTACATTTTGAAAACTTAAAAAAAAAAGATTAAAAGTGGTGGTGCCGGGAAGGAGGAGGGGTCGCTTACCAATTTAGAGGTTCATACTTACTTCTCATTTGACCATCACCCAGTAAGAGAATCCTGTATTTAACTAAATAGAATCTGAAAAATATTATTTCTTAAGTCAAATTTTATTCAAAAATTCATGAAATAATGATCTAATTGAGATCCTAACTTGAAATTTTGCACATCTAAAGATAAAATTCACAAATAGTTTTGGGATTAAAAAAAAATCATTATTTGTTTTCTGAAAAATTTAAATTTTAAATTTATATTTATTTTTTAAAAAATGAAAATATTTACAAAATTTGTCATGTTGCATATCATATTAAACAGCAACTTTAAAGTGCTGTTTACCAAATAGTTTTATCTGTATTTGGTGCTGAGTTATCGTCCATTTTATGTTCAAGCATCCATGAAAAAGAGGGTTTTTCTAAAAATCAGAGTCTCATAAATAAAAAAATAAAACAGGAAACAATCAAAAAATTTGGAATTTAGATTACCTTGAAAGGTACAACCGATGAGCCAAGTTTCAACGAAATACAAAAATGTGAGTGAAAAATTTTCTCTAATTTTGGATCATTGACGTGGAATGATCCTATACAACGTTTCGCATGAAATTTGGAATAAATATGGAGCTACATAGAAACTGACGCTAATTCAATTTTGGCATTAACTGCCGTAAAGAGGGTTGATTTTTGACACCATTTTCTCGCATAAAAATAACTGAAATAATACAGCAATGTGAAATCATATTAAAATGTCGTTTGCTTAAGAAAGCCTTTAGCGCGCTTGAATTGTTTTCAAATGATTGGTAAAATCTCCATAATTAAAATTGTTGTCTGTAGCTACCTTTTACTTTTCAACGAGTTGCATGCTTGTATTTCATTTAAGGCATTAAAAATTATTTTCAACTTTCGCTGCTATAGTCCAGGCTAATGTCAATTGAAATGTCATGATACCTCTCTTTTGTACATATAAGATGTTTTGGTGGTTTCTTTAAGATTTTGACTTGCTTATTTCGAATCCGTTGAGTGCCTTACGCTAAACCTTGAGCGTTTTTATAAAAAATGGTAAACTTTAAGATGTCAGCCGAAAAATTTGTAAGGTTGGATTTTCGGGTATTAACCATTTTTTAAACTATAATCGGCATGAAAATAGAATGTTTTACTACAGATAAAAATTGACAGTGATACATAAGGAGCATACAATATTGATTTAGCTTGAAAAACTCTAAGGGGGGAAAAGGCTTGAAACGTATCAGATAAAACACTAGTCAGGTATTAAGGTATTATTACAAAACACTAAAAAAAAAAGGAACAGCTGCTACTTGGGCACTATTACTTCGAATATTTGGTGGATTGAAAAAATTATTTGGAATCAATAAAGGAAGGTGAGGTACAAAGAGTGAGGTTGTCATGTCAAAGAGCATCACACTTGTGTTGCTTCGGACTCAAATGACAGACAAACAATCTGTGAAACACTTTCCGCTTACATTGCTACATTAAATAGCCCCAATCACCCAGCAAAATGAGTGGTTAACATTTATTAACATTTACTCTGGTATAATTATAAATGTATAATTTTAAATGTAGAAGATTCTTAAAATTAGCAAGTCCCGGTGGCATGCAGATGAGAAACTGACCTCAAGGATTCCATCAGAAATTAACGGTTCAAACAATGCCTGCATTCACAAAAAACGACTAAAATTGGTGACTCACATCACTTGCTAGATATAGGATTTATGCATGCTAAAAGAGACGAATTAGTGGCTTCCTAATGAGAAAGTTTCCTTACAGAAACTATTTCGTCATCAACTGGATCCTCTGTCTACTGTTTTAATTGATTTGATAATGATGGGAATATAAGAGATTCAAATAAATCTGCATCGAATTCAAAACTGAAAGTAGACGGGTATGTGGTAGGAGTCACCCAAAAGTCACGCCACCCCCCCCCCTCTGAGAAGTGCAGTGAAGAGTGATTATATTGATGCTGTAGAAAACCACATTAAGCCAGCTCATACTAATTATTCCATGGGCACACTTTGTGTTTGGCAGATGCCATAACTTAAGCACCATTCACACGAGAAAGAAGTTTCGATCGTGATTTTCAACTGAATGAAGAATCATCACTTTGCTAAAAAAGAGATCAGACTGAAAGTAGCAGAAAATAAGAAAGTAGCAGCAAGTAACTAAGGATGCTTGTGAGCAGAAAGAGTTTAATGAATGTTCCTGCAGGCCAATGCATAATTGTTACTGGTACCGATTTTTTTTCAATTGAAATAAGGGTTGGACTGTAGGCAGACTCGTGGAGAAGATATGTGATTAATGCACATCATGATTCGCGAATAATAAAAAGAAGTCACATTTAAGAGTAATTTCTTATGACACAGATGTTCTTTGCATCTTAGCTCATCGTCATTATATAAGAACTTGTGCAATGCAGCAGGGAATTGACTTGACCAACACTTTGTTTATGCTCACCGGGTTGAAGTATCATTAGCAATAATGAAGTCAAAAAGAAACAAGAAAAAAATCGTTCATCCAAAACACTTAGCATTACATGCTTTAACCGACTTTGATACAGTCATTTCTTTCTTCTGTTGAAAAGTCAACTGTCCCTCTTCTAAAAAGCTATGTTTGTATGAGGACATAATTCATCTAGATGTTCCAATGACTTCAATAGATTTACTTTCAGCATCAAAATTTATTCCCATTATGTATGGTCACTATCGGGATGTGCGTTTAGAAAATTTGTGGCCAATAACGAAAGGATGATGATAAGAAAGATGCATTTATATCCAAAATTTAACAGCTTATTATCTACTGAATCTGGGTTTTATTCTCACGGCCTGCTTGCACATTACCGAACAATTTTGTTTTAAAAAAAAGCTAGTTCACTTATCACACCGGCTCTCAACCCTCTTAATTACGGCTGGGAAAAATTGAAAGTTTATCATAGACAGTGAAAGTCATCCATGACAACTGTCAGCTCCCAGGGAAAGGCTTAAATTAATGAAATCGGGTGCTCTACTGGATGCAGAGTATACTGTGCTCAGGCGGAAAATTCTCTATGCCATGTCCTGAATTTTATTCTACTTATAAATGTGACAGCATTAATCCTTCAAAACCGGCAAATGAAAATAGTGATAGCGATAATAGTTGCGACAATTAAGAAATTACTTTTCAGAGAAAATGAAAACATAATTTGTGCAAAGCCATGTGACTATCAGTTTTCTTTTGTCAATTGATCTTCGTTTCAGCAAACAAATTGCTTTATTATTCTATATGCAAGCTGGTTTTGATCGTATCCAATTTTATACATATATCTTTCCAATAAGAGTAGAACCTGACTAATCCGGACTAAAAGGGAATCCAAGTCTTTCTAATTAATGAAATAACGGATTAAACATAATGACCTATAAATTGTGCCAATATTAGCAAACAGGCATTTACAAGCAGAAAAATTATCAATAACTCTCCAGCTTGCTGCTGTTGACTCCATTCGACGTCACCGGTGCTACTGTAACTTATCTCACCATCCCACGTGCATGACAAAGGCCTGCAAAAATGTATTATTGAGTGGTCTCGTACATACTTCTAAAAGACTGTTCGGATTAAGTGACGTTCGGTTTAACGGGGTCCGGATGAATAAGGGTTTACTGCAAATTTTTTTCCGAAAAAAATACTGTCGTTTTAAAATTTCTAATACATTTCACTGCACGCGTATGTCTCCGTTATTTTGCTTCTCACGTTTTATATACCGGCCATCTTGAATTTTCCCATTTTGACAAAAACGTTCAAGGTTTAGCGTCTGGCACTCAACGGATTCGGAATCAGCAGGTCAAAGCAGTATAGAAACAGTCAAAAAATGCTTTATATATTCCAAAAAGAGGTATACCGCCTACTAGCCTGAACTATCAGAATATTTTGACAATTCTGAAACTGGCACGTTCTTCAAAATTATGGCTGCGAACATTAATTCAAATATACTGATAGCCTAGTATACTGATGCCCTATGCGACTAGATATTCTCCTATTTGTTTTTGCATGGTTGTAATATAACTTTATTTAACGGTATTTCTTTCCTGTTTTAGTAAATAACTTTACTCTGAAAAAGATTTATTTTATTACTAGAAAATAACCAGTTATGGTATGACCGGACCCATACAGTGTACGAAGATTGAGACTCATGCTCTTAAAATATCACTAAATAAATATAAAGGGTTTTTGCTTTTCTTAAACAGAATTACGTTGTTACGGTTCTTTATGCGGAAGAAGACTATACATGCAATGCATTAATTAGCTAAAAAAATGGACACTCTAGTATGGCTCTAAGTAGATATATATGAGAGTAAAATGTGTACAACTTCTACAGAATTCTATATACTAAGTTACATTACTATTCTGCTCATTTTCGAAATCATAACTAGTATAAAGATGTTCTCAGCTCGTCAAAATTTCCAGAAAATATTGCAATTGCTATGATAAAATTTAACAATAACTAAACCTTGAGTGTAATACACAATTGATTTAATTTACTACGTTTTGCTAAAAAAAAAAAAGATGAATTTGAAATATATACGATCAGCAAACACGGAGATAATTTTTAAATTTGCCCCAGAAGTACGCAAATTATTTCCACGTTAACAGTAGCATGTCATGAATTAAAGTCTGAAAATTTCAGAAAAATATTTAAAAACGTAGACAAGAAGTAATTTCAGAACTAACATAAATTAAAGAAACATAATCTATAGTGTTTCACAATAGCTAATAAAACTGGCAAGAAAGAGCAAACGATATTTAAAAAAAATTAAATTAAACCTATTATTCATTTTGAATATATAAAAGAAATAGTTCATTCATTTTTCATCAAATAACTATGATTACGAAACAGACGTTATTTTATTAAGAGAGAAAACTTTCACTCTTTTCTTTTTCTTTTGAGAATCTAATTTTATAATGTCAAAGCAGACGACAATTTGAATTAACAGTGACGTCAGAGCATTACCCTATCAGTGATTTTGCTATTATATATGTGATGATTGACAAAACATTTTTCATTATAATAGCAATTTTTACAATACTGAATAACTTTTCTTTAACTGGCGGATTATTTTACTTCTAAATGGTTTTATTTATTTTGCGGATGATTTCAACATATTTTTTTTTCTCGTCGATTGATTTGCTTTGCTGAAAATAAAGGCATTAAATCTTAAATTTCAGCAACATTGTTTTCGGCAACGTATTACTAAGTTTGTCCAATAACATTTTAAACTTGGCAAGACCTTACGTTAATAATCTTTCAAAATGTTTTAATTTTTTATAATATATAAGAATTCTAAACACTGTTTATAAATTCTAAAAGTACAGTTCATTTATTTTTAGCAAGCAAGAGTTTTCATTATCAAATGTTTTCGTTAGGAGAACTTTTAAACTGATTTTAATTCAAATTCATAATTTTAAAATAATACAATCAGATTTTCATATATTCTCAAACTCCAAAATATGTCACTCGACTCTAACAATTGTTGGTGTCTATTTCAATACAATAACGTCTTTTGAAACGGAACAGCGGAGAAACATTCTTCGTGCAAATTATGGTGCCAAAAATTTAACGGCAAGGAATTAAAATCACCAATTTCCCAATTACATAAATCTTCTCGTTTTCGCAAAGAGCATAACTTTGTAGTAGCGATGAGATTAGCGGTTATAAGTTAGATCCAAGATTTCATAACATAGATGTAAAAGGAAGTTTCTTGATAACCAAAACATACTAGTCTTTTTTTTTTAGCAAGCAAACATTATCATGTTTTTGACACGAAGACGACATTAAAAAATGGTGTAATTCATAAAAAAGACCGATGGAAGGATATTTTTAAGTATTTAAAATAATTTCTGTGAATTGAATGCCTTATACATTGAATTAAGTATGGTGCACAGCAAAAAAAAGTTGATTTTTACTGTTCATTTTTGATAAATATACTTTAAGCATTCATATAATTATTTTTCTTCAAGAGCAAAACTTTTGATTTTTCAGCTAGCGAGTTTCTCAAATTTTTTCTGGAGCGAAAGCGATAGCATGCTTCTTAAATTAAATATTTTGGACATTATTACAAACTAAGGAACACCAAAAAAAAAAGAAGAAGAAGAGAAAAAAAGGAGTATCTCTATTTTTTGCGTAATTTTATTATTCTGCAGAGAAAAATACCACAAATTAGGGCCAAACACGCACAATTGCGTGTGAATTGGGAGCTGTTAAAACCTACTTATGCATTAATGAAGCTATTTATCTCACATATGATGATTTACACTTTTTACCACTTAGTTGTCTCTATTTACTAATGATAATGTAAAGGGCGTCGCCAGACTTTGCCTCAAAGTGTAATTAAAGTCTAGGTGTTATTAATGCTTTCACATATTCAAAGCCCTTGAAATATGATTTCTGATGTAGATTTCACTATCATACAGTTTTGGATGCATTGTTATGCTTTCCCACATTTTACATTGCTGCAGAGCTAATGCCGATGTAAAAGCATTAGATAATACAGGGAATATTACAGTTTCAAAGTAACTTAATACTTTTCTGCGCCATGCAATAAATATTATTCATATATATGGTTGTTTCTATTATAATTTTTTTCTAACGCCTCGCAAATTCAGATATTTTGTAAAATTACAAAAAAGGAACTTCATTTCTTAGTGAGAAAAACCCCCCTCGAAAATACAGTATCGTTCTATACAAGTGGTGTTTTTTAAAGTAAGTACCGTTTTGAAACAAAAAAATATAGATTAAGAGACTGAAAAAAACACCTTTATGCAGCAAATGAACTAAAAAGTAAAAAATAATCTTTGGATGGTAAGTATATAAAGGAATTAACCAAACACTTATTTTTAATGTAATACAAAAAAAAACGTGGGGTACTGTCTATTTACATTTTTGCATGGACAACAAATGGAAAAAATCAAGACAACTGATACTTTTTGTATCACATCAAAATTAAATGTTTGGTACATTACTTTATATACTTATCCTCCAAAGACTATTTTTTTACTTTTTAGTTCATTTTCCTGCAAAAGCTTGTATTTTTTTTCTTCTTTTTTTTCTGTTTAGTTTAACTTGTTTTACGAAAAAATATTCATTTCAACATAATTCAAAATCTTTTGGATTTATGAAATCCCCCCCCCCAAAAAAAAAGAACTAAAAGCTACCAAGGTCTTGGGCAGCATTCGAAACTCGGTCTATTGAACTCCAACAAGAGTATCTATACGCCTTAAAATGTAATAGATGAGCTACATTTAACTGACCCGACAAATTGCCTGTCGAGTATTTGTCTAATCCAGCTAACGCATCTCAGTCATCGACGCATGTGTGCGGAAATCATATTTATATTATTTTGAAAATTTGAGATGCATTTTGATAAAACTTTTGTATAGCAATGGCCTGATCAACAATGAGTTGCCAACTGAAGGCACATCTAAATTTTGGCATGAAATTAGTAAAAAACAATTATAAGTCATGTTCTTATTACATTGGAATAAATTTTGTCTGATGCAGAAAAACCAAAGTTTTTTATAGATATTTTTAAATAATTTTTGCGAGCATTTTTTAATATATTTTTTTTTCTTCACATTGTTGGATTTATGGCAAAACATTGTTTAAAATTGCAGCAAACTAACAATTAAAATAGATAATTTCAAAGGAATTCGGTAGCAGGAAGTGGGCGGAATTTGAGTTACAAGATTCCGTTGCAATATATATCCATACATACATACAGGTGAAGCTAATAAAAGCGTGTTAAAAAGAACAAGTACAGATAGAGCAAAGAAATTAGATGCACAAAAATCTACCACTCTTACTCTATTTTTCGACATTGCTCCCGTGATTTCCCAAGTATTTTTCATAGCGTGGTGTAAGTTTTTGTATAACTGTTAGAAGAAAGTTGCCGCTGGTGTAGTCAACCATGAGTACTCCTACAGGGCTCTGGCTGGGACATTACATTATCTGGACTGTCCCGACCTCGCTCATAGAAGCTTCCACTTGTTTTGGTATCTGAAGTCTTTCCTTGGCGGTCGATTGCGCAACATCAATGATAAGCTCAGAGAACATGTTACCCCATGGTTTACCAAAGACGGATATCATATATGTCGGACGCAAAACTCCTAATTTAAGGTAAATTTTTCTATTACGAACGCACAGAGATTTCAGTGTAATGTAAAATATATAGATGATTATTATTATTATCGATAACGGCTTGTCATGTACACAATTACGAATGCAGAAAAAATAGAAAACATGAGTAGCCACTTAAAATAAAACCTGCAAGCAATTGCAGAACATATCATTGCTAGTTTACACTACCTATTACACACACTGAACTGTAAAAATGTAAAGAAAATTTCAGGGTAAATATTATTTTGAAAAGGAGTGTTTCCAGAAAAACTACAGTATGTTTTACTGGGAAAGTAAGAGATTGCAACTCCAAAACAGTTTCCACACTTTAATCCACATAATCATCTTGAAAAAAAGGAGTCAAATCCTTTAGGGAAAATTAAAATTGTTCTTTTTTTTTAAATTTAAGTGATAAATTTTTAGTAAAGACAACATTTCATTTTCTTTGTTCACAGAAGCAAAAACTGCACGTCGTTATTTCGTCTAAAAAGTGTAAAGTGTAATTCTTAAGAAATTTTTGATAATTCAAGTTTTCAGTCCTCCGCGGTAGCATTAGTCCAAATTACCTCAGTATTTCGAGTCTCTACTACTAAAAACTGTGAATCTTTCTGCCAAGACGTTAAATAGTTACTAAGATCAATCTGTATTATCGTGACAGCGTCAAGAGTTTTAACTATTTGTAAGAAAATAAAGATTATAAGTTTGACAAGACAGATTTCCATCCTAAAAAATAATGCATTAACTGCATAAGTGAAAAAAAGGAAAAATCATGCTTTTGAATTGAAAAACCATGTTTAAATTATTTTACCTCCAGATTATTTGTACATCATTTTTTGAGACAGCATATATTTATTAGATATCAAGAATTGAGGTGGTTGAAATTGAATGATTTCCGCAATTTAATGGGTACACATAGGTTTGAGATACTTTCTATTACAATATATTTTTATTGTGAAAAAATTTTTTTTATCCCCTAGAGAGAAATTTAAACTAGATTTTTTCATGTTTTTTCCCCCAAAGTTACCCGGGAGAAATTACACTGCAGATCGCAGTTTTATGACGAATAAATGCATTTAAAGTAATTTTAATAAAGAGACAGATAAAAAAAAATGTTTTTTGACCCAAACAACTGTTTTGATAATTTGCACGCTAGATATCCTACCTTCAATCTGAAATCCGTAGAAAAATGTGAAACGAGTAATAAACGGACGAATAGGTCAAATATGAGTAATTCAAGTAAAGTAGCTTAAAACTATCTGAATATTTGGAAAGTAGCCATTATAAGATTTTTAAAAAAATGGGACAGGAACACGATCATATGTGACAATCACTAAACGTAATTCTTTGACTGCTTAGAAGTGGTTTTTTGATAAAGTTTAGGATAAATATTTGTCATGTATAACCCAAGTTAGTCTATACTCACATTTTTCTGTACTTACTCTGTTTTTTGCAAATACATAGTGTTTTCAATAAACAAATCAAGATAAAAATTCGAATATTCATCAAAATTTCAGAAAAGAATGAATGCGGAACATCGTGAATATTCCATTAAGATGTTTTCGTGTACAGCCGACGCCTTTTTTTCCCTAGAGTCAACTGAAGTATTCACAAAGGAGCCATCGGTCCTGCGCTTTCATTTATGTTTTCTGCAACAGAAAGAAAACGGCTACTAGTCATCTTGTATTAAGGTTGGCCGTTAAGTGCTTTGTGACACTTGCGTGTAATACACTTCCCACTTTACTCTATTCCGAAACACCACTTGAGTCTGAGGAAATTATTCGAGTCACGTTTCTCAAAAGGCTGCTAAGGGATTATTTTCTTTATTCCAAAAGGCTTGGTGTATTCACGGAAACGAAAATAAAGAGGAAGAATTCTGGTTAAATCTCACGCACACTTGATGAAATTGCCAAACGCGAAGTCATCATGAAACGGAAAAGGGAAAAGCATAAGAAGTATGGAAGATTCCTTGCATTTGTCCTAACTTTCTACTGTCCATAGTTTTAAAATAAGTTTTGTTTAAGTAAACAAATAGTACGCCACCTACCATGTGTATTATGTGTTTGCGATACATTTCAATAGATATAGATACTGGGGTAGTGTGAAAAAACTACTTTTATCGCGTGCAAAAGCTGCGATTGGAAAAGACTTGGAGAAGGAGAAGGAGAAGGAGGGAAGACAATATTAAAATCTGTAATACCTTCCAATTATGGAACAAGCCTAAAAAAATCGTAAACAATAAAACGTTTAAACTTTTCTTTTTTTTAACTTTGCTTTGATATTTTATTTTATGCTACCAGACAAAAACGTTGTAATTGGTGAAGTCTTAAAAGATATATATATATATATATATATATATATATATATATATATATATATATATATATATATATATATATATATATATATATATATATATATATATATATATATATATATATATATATATATATATATATATATATATATATATATATATATATATATATATATATATATGTATGTATGTATAAATACATAAAAATTAAGTAATATCTTCCAATCACGCAACGATATTGAAAATTCGAAACAGAGAATGTCATGGTTTGTTTGCAATTAAAAAAATGCTTCAATGATTTTTTTAATGCTTAAATGGACGAAATGTTGCAACATTTCCTAATATATATGATAACCGACTTATTTATTCATTTACAAATTACGTTTATATTTTACCACTTCATTAATATTAACTAAAAATGCATTTCTTTTTTTTTATTTTTTGGAAATTTTAAAGCACATTTATGATAGCGATTCAGGATCCGTAATGACGTGAGAATATTAATAGATCTGGAAAAGGCTCAAATAAACGCCTAATCGTTTTTCCAAGGCGGAATATAAATGATTTCGTTTCTTTAAACAGCTATTTTATGGTTGTGATCATTTTAAAACTATATTTTAGTAGTAGACATATACAAGAGTATAAGTAATAAACTGATCAGGTAAACAGTTTTTGTTCATTTTCATGAAGTGCGGGAAATTTATCCTTTGGTTTAGCCCTGCTGTTCAAGAAATGAAAGTATGCAGATCAAGTTTCAAAAGGACGTACAGTTCAAAAATCGTTATTATCAAAGTATCTGTCGCAAGGTTACTCGGAAGAGCACTTGGACAAAACATCAAAAGAATTAGTGCAAACATCGTTAACCTGGACATTGGCTTAAAGTGTTTCCTGTGTAGGTCCTTAAGCGGAACTCGATTCGACTTTGGACGACAGATCAAATTTTTAAATCAGTTCACTTCTATAACAAGTGGTTTTAAGGCAGTCAAATCATTCAAGTTGCACCTGTTACCTTAAAAATGAGGCAGTTTACGTGCCCGTCATACACACTTTGCCACCAATGCATTTTTGAAAATATTGCGAGTTTATATTCAGCTGAAAAAAATGAATTTATTAAAGAAAACTAGATCTTAATGGTTGCGAAAGAGTAAGAAGGTGAAAAAAAATGAAGTGCCATAACGGCCATAAACTTGCTTATTGCTTGGTCGTAAACAAATTAAGTGTTCCTTGAATTTAACTTAATGGCCGACAGGTGGCAGAGAATTGCTGAAAAAATAAGAATAATTCTTCAGCGTCTGTCGCAAGATAGCCGCTCTTAAGTCCACGTGTATTGTGTTATAACAACTTCATGTGATCTATTTTTAAAGCAGTAATGAAGTTAAATGGCCGCATCGAAAAAAATCAAAATTTCCCATATCTTTTTGTGGTAGTGCGGAAAAGTTGTAAACTGCCATAGAAAAAATGTGTGGAAATCTTAAAATTTTAGGTTGATATCATATGTCACCTCAATGGGCCGAAAGTTTCGAAAACTGTACTAAAATTATTAAATAATGAAAACTAATAAATAATACAAGATATTTTTGAACTGTTTGACATTTGACACCCCTAGAGATTCCCGCACCTACCAATTGCTTGGTTTACCGGTTTTAAATGCTCAGAGAAATCTGAGCAAGTGGGTCCCCGAGGAACTTTATTAGGGGAAAAAACACATTGAATATTAGATACATTTTTTTGAAATTTTACTTACAAAATGGCGTTGTCACAGTTATTTTGCATTCGTCATACATTATGTTGTCATGTTTTGACGTATTACGCAGGGTAAGATGCAAGACATATAGTTAAAATATTATAAAAACCAATTTTGTAATTGTTTTTCTCTTTTAAAATTATTAAAACCTTATTTTTTTTCCCATAAAAAATCAAAAAATTAACACATAAAAAACTGAGAAAAAAAGAGAGTTAATTCCTTGAACCACATATATTTCTTTAGAGAGAAATACAAAAAGAGAACAGAGTTGTTTACTGGAAAAAGAGAGAATGAGAAAATGCATTATGAATATTCTGAAAAGAATTTATTACGTTAAGTATAATATGACAACTAGATGTTATAGAGCAACGGAAAACAGTGTTCGGGAGACCCAATTTTGCCACAAGCACAATTAAGTGAATATGATACCGAAAAACGGAATAAGTATGCAAGAAAAGCGCCATGACCTGAGGTAAAGTTCCTATAAGTTGCTTATTTGCAAAATTTTTAAAAGTAAAAAAATAATGTATGTTAAAATCTTTTGCCGCCTCATCGACATTAAATTAGGAAAATATTGACGTTTGTTGGTACTTTTTTGCATAACTGTTTACTTTTAATAAAATGTTCGGAATTTTTGGCCCACTGAGGCGACATAAAAGATATCCAACTAAAAGTTTAAGATTTCTCACACATTTTAAGGAAGGCAGTTCACAACATTTCTGACTTACCTCAAAAAATAAACAAATAAATAAAACATCTCGAAAACTTCGATTTTTTTCGATACGCTCTAGTGTTAAACCAAATAACATACATTGCTGAGAAGCAATGCAGCACAACATAGTGATTTGTGTATACCTCCACAGCATAAGTATGAGAGCTGTAGATAATTCTAAAAGTGGTTTGTTTTCTATTAGCGATGTTCTAAAACCGAGACACCTGCCTACAAAAAGTCTTCCAATGTAGCATGTATGTACTTCAGCTTCAAAGGAACTACAACAGAAAAAATTACTCATGTTTTCCTTTCAAATTATGTTTTATATTACACTATTAACACCAATAAAAATAAAATACTGTAACGGATTCGGTGCGACTTCCACTTTCTTGAAATGAAGACACAGTTCTTGATAAAAACACAGGAAATTTATTTACACTATGTACAGGAAAGATCTTCAACAACTGCTAAATTATTCATCAGCAATTAAGCAATTATCACACAACACCGTGAACTCAACGTTTACACACGTATTTACTTCCAAATACGAAAACAACACAGCGAAATGCCTCGCTATAAACAGAGCAAAATGCTCTCCGTTCGAAATCTGAATCGAAACTAACTGTTTATCCATCGCTAACGGCTTAAATACACCGAAAAGAATTTTCTCAAATATTCCACACGCTTCTCGAAATGCGTTGACCGTTATCAATGAAAAGAAAGAAAATAGGGGTCGTATACTTTAGCCGAATGAAAAAGGGGTTGTATATTCATTACGGGAAACTATTTACAGGTTACGTTCCTACAATAATTACTATTTACAGAATTTGTAACATTGCCCCCTTCCTAAGGACTGCACGTCCCGGGCAGTACAATCCCCAGAAAGGGTGCCAAACTTCTATCACAAGTTTACAAATATACACATTAATTAATAACTAACAGATACAGAAAACACAATAATAACAAGAAATATTACTAAACATTAAAAGCAAAAATTATCTACAACTTTTATGTTATCAACCATGGTTGTTTACGTAATACTCATGAACTATGGCCATAGTATGGGGCTAACCGATCATAATGTACAACCCTAGGCTTTGCATTAGGTGATTTTTGGATCCTCACTACGACGTCATTCAGTCGGTTAAGGACTTTGTAGGGTCCATCCCAATGCGACTGCAATTTGGGTGACAGACCTTTCCGTCGGATGGGATTCCATAACCAAACCTTGTCGCCTTCGTTGAATTCATGTCCAGTAGACCTTGTGTCGTATCGGGTCTTCATCTTCTCCGCCGCGATGTTGATTCGCTCTCGTGCGAAGTTATGAACGTCTTCCAACCGGGCCTGGAGATCCTGGATGTACTCCTCAGGCGATGAAGGCGCATCCGGAGGACGACCGAAGACGAGATCACAAGGTAGCCGAAGCTCTCGTCCGAAGAGCATCTGAGATGGGGCATATCCGGTAGTCTCGTGGACAGCACTGCGGTAGGCCAGCAGGAACAAAGGTAGCTTCTTGTCCCAATCCTGTTGATTTCTGGATACCATAAGTGAGAGATTATTCAGGATTGTGCGGTTAAATCTCTCCACCATGCCGTCCGATTGTGGGTGTAGTGGTGTTGTCCTAGTTTTCTCAATTCCGAAAATTTGACATAGGCCCTTAAACACAGCAGAGATGAAATTCCTCCCTTGATCGGAATGAATCTGCAAAGGTGTTCCGTATCTCGAGATCCAATGTTGGACTAGAGTCTCTGCTACGGTAGTAGCCTCTTGATCTGGAATGGGATATGCTTCCGGCCATTTGGTGAAGTAGTCGATGGAAACAAGAATGTATTTGTTCCCATCAGCAGTTCTTGGTAGAGGACCCAGGATGTCGATCCCAATTCGTTCGAAAGGAGCTCCAACGTTGTACAGATGTAGCTTCCCTCTGCTTCTCTTCTTCGGTCCTTTACGAGCAGCACAGGCGTCACAAGAATGGCACCACTTCTCCACGTCATCCTTCGCCTTGCTCCAGAAGAAGCGCTCCCGAACTTTATTAAGGGTTTTCAAGACACCAAAATGTCCTCCAGTCGCACTACTATGTATTTCTTTCAGAACATCTGAAATCCTTGATCGGGGAAGTAGTAACTGCCACCTAGACGTTTTGCCGTCATCAGATTCCCATTTTCGGTACAGTACGCCGTTCCGTAAATGGAGTGAATTCCATAAAGCCCAGTATCTTTTTGTTGCAGGACTAAAGATGGAAACGTCCTGCCAGCTAGGTCGCCGACTGTCACTTTCCATGAACTCCAAAATTGGTTTTATGTCGGGGTCTTCAAGTTGATCCTTTCGAACTTGGTCGTCACTCATTGGATCAGGTTCTGATGATGTTGAAGTCACTGTCACCTGATAGGCAGTAGGGCTAGTCGTTCCATACTGTTTCTCGATTCGGGAACAATAGTGGCAGTTCTCAGGACAGGGTCTCCTTGATAAAGCGTCAGCATTACCGTGAGATAACCCTGTTCGATGCTTGATCTCCATGTCATATTCCTGGAGCCGCTGTATCCATCTGGCTATCTGACCTTCCGGATTTTTGAAGTTCAAAAGCCAAGTTAATGAGGCATGATCTGTCCGAAGCAGAAATTTTCGGCCGTAGAGGTAATGATGGAAGTGTTCTACAGCTGTCACTATGGCCAGTAACTCCTTTCTGGTGACGCAGTAATTTCGCTCCGACTTTGATAAGCATTTGCTCCAATAAGCGATGACATGTTCATTTCCGTCAATTTCTTGGGATAAAACAGCTCCGATGCCCTCGTTGCTCGCATCAGTGTCTAGGATGAAGGATTTTCCAGGCTGAGGATATGAGAGAATAGGCGTTGATGTTAAAGCCTCCTTCAGTCGTAGAAATGCATCTTCGCATGCATTCTTTGGACCATTCAAACTTTTGCTTGCTCTCCGTCAGCTTATGCAAAGGTCGTGCAATGTTGGAAAAACCCTTTACAAACTTCCTGTAGTACGTGCAGAGCCCCAGGAAACTTCGCAGCTGATGGATGTTTTCGGGACGACTCCAACTCCTGACCGCAGATACCTTTTCTGGATCGGTTTGTACACCTTCAGAAGAGATGATGTGACCAAGGTAGTTCACTTCCCGGCGGAACAAATTACATTTGGACGGGCTTAACTTCAAATTGGCTTCCTTAAGCTTTTGCAGCACCTTCCTAAGATTTGCCAGATGTTCTTCGAAACTGCGTCCCACGATGATGATATCGTCTAAGTAGACCAGACAGGATTCGTAGGAAAGTCCTCTTAACACTGTCTCCATAAGACGCTCGAACGTAGCTGGTGCATTGCAGAGGCCGAAGGGCATCACTTTAAACTGCCATAAGCCTTGTCCAGTTGTAAACGCTGTCTTCTCTCGGTCATCAGGGTGTATCTCGACCTGCCAGTAGCCGCTCTTCAAGTCCAGGGTCGAAAACCACTTGTGTCCGGAAAGAGTGTCCAAGGTATCGTCTATCCGTGGAAGAGGGTAACTGTCTTTCTTGGTGATTTCATTCAGTCGTCGGTAATCGACACAAAATCTGGTGGAGCCATCTTTCTTTCGGACCAAGACGATGGGAGAGGCCCAAGGACTGGATGAAGGTTCGATTACATCATTCTCCTTCATCTCTTTCAGGAGGGTTTCAACCTCTTCCTTCTTAGCGAACGGTAGTCGTCTTGGATGCTGTTTAATAGGGGGGTGTTCTCCAGTGTAAATCCTATGCTGCGTTAAATTCGTACGGCCAACATCCTCCGATGTAGATGAAAACAGATGCTTGAAGTCGTCCACCAATTGTTCCGCAGCAGTTCTTTGATGCTTCGATAAGGGTGCACTCCCAATTAACTTCGACGTCAAGGACTCAGAAGACACAGTCTCAGGGGAATTGATTCTTCTAATGATGCAGTTTACTGGAGTACAAGTTGCCAACACTTCACCTTTTCGGATATTCCTTGGCCTTTCACTCACGTTGGCGACTCTCACAGGAATTACATCCTTAGAAAGGTCCACAAGCGTAGATGCTACCAGTACTCCTTTTAGGCTATTGCTTAGGTTAGGGTATTCAATGAGTCCAAATCGAAAACTATTGCTTTCTTCAAGGGAGCCAGGTATTAATGATTCTGACCTTGAGGGAATCGATAAATCTGTTTGGGCTATTATTTGATGAGCGGATTTTACATCACTTTCTGCAGGGAAAACGGCTATGTCTTCTCTCATCGAGTGCAGCTCATTAGTCTTGAAGTCGAGAGTGAAGTCATATTTCTTCAAAAAGTCCAATCCGAGAATGAAGGGGTCCGTGATATTAGCGACGAATGCCGTATGATGGTAGGTGGCATTCCCAAACACTATTTCCAAGTCCACTTTACCGTCAATCTCAATTTTGTCACCTGTCACAGTCTGGAGACTTACGCGTGGCGATGTCCACAGCAGTTTCAATCCAAATTCGCGAGCCACATCTGTCCTAATGATTGTCACATTGGCTCCAGTGTCAACAATCAGTCTGCAGGGGTTCCCATTTACATGTGCGTAAATGAAAAGTCCATCACTGCCACTACTAGAAGAGGAAATCTGTAGAGCTTTAGTGGTGGTGATTTCCTTCCCTCGCGTAGCTTGGCGAGCCGGACAACTCCTTCGCAGGTGTCCTTCACTACCGCATTTCCAGCACTTCTGCTCTTGTTTCTTTTGGGCTGTTATGCTGCTCAAATGTCTTGTCAAGTCACCGAGTTGTCTCTCAAGTTCAGCGAGGTGGGACGACCTGGAATCAGACTCATCAGCTTCCTGAGTCCGGATTAGATGGCGATCCACACCGGTTGCTTCTTGGGCGGCCTCGTATCTCATCGCATACACAACGGCAGAATTCAGGTCTTTGACATCCGCCATCCGTAGAGCTTTCTGGATTTCCGGATCTCGAACCCCGTCGATGTAGTAGTTGAGTGCCAGGTTGTCTCGAACATCCGCAGGACAGTCGCAAAAAGCAAGATGAGACAGTCTCTCGACGTCCGCCGCTAGCTCTTGCAGGGTTTCCCCGGTTTTCTGGAAACGGGATTTCAACTGGAGTCGGCTGAAATCTTTCTGGCACTTCTCACCGAAGCGAAGCTCCAACGCAGATGTGAGGGCGGCGAAATCCAGGCGCTGGCTGTCCGGAAGGGTCTGGAGAATGTCCGCTGCGTCACCCTTCAGGGATGCTGCAAGATGACAGGCCTTGGTAGCAGAGTCCCATCCGTTCGCTTCCGCCACTATCATGAATTGAGTTTTGTAAACCTGCCACGAAGTTTTCCCATCAAATGTGGCAAGTTTAATGGACGGTCGAGCAACCGATGTGGGAGCGCCAAACTGTACAGAGCTGCTTTCCGCGGTCGCCAATCTCCTTTCCACGTCCTTAAAGATCTCTTCTTTTAGTAGATGAAATCTTCTATCTTCATCTTCAAATTTATTTTCTACAGCATTGAATCGGCTTTCAACGGTATTAAATCTTTCTTCAACAGCATCAACTCGATGCTCTATGTCATTAAATTTATTTTCCATCACAGTCTTTACCGAAATAAGGTCGTTTTTAATTTCTTCTTGGTTAGACGTTAAGTCCTTTTTCAGCACCGTTAAATCGCTTTTTAACTGGTCTTGATTTGCCAACATACTTGCAGTCAGATCATTTTTTAATTGTTCTTGATTAGCCGCCATATCATTTTTTAATTGTTCTTGATTAGCCGCCATATCATTTTTTAATTGTTCTTGATTAGCCGCCATATCATTTTTTAATTGTTCTTGATTAGCCGCCATATCATTTTTTAATTGTTCTTGATTAGCCGCCATATCACTCTTCACAGAGGTGATTGCGTCAAGAAGTTGTTTTAATTGTTCATCCATTGCGCGAGTAATCACCATAAAAATAAAGTCCTAATTCAAAAAAAAAAAGTCTTTATGAAAAAAATGTCCAAAGTCACTTACTCCAAGAAAGTCCAGAAGAAGCCCCACGTTGGGCGCCAAATTGTAACGGATTCGGTGCGACTTCCACTTTCTTGAAATGAAGACACAGTTCTTGATAAAAACACAGGAAATTTATTTACACTATGTACAGGAAAGATCTTCAACAACTGCTAAATTATTCATCAGCAATTAAGCAATTATCACACAACACCGTAAACTCAACGTTTACACACGTATTTACTTCCAAATACGAAAACAACACAGCGAAATGCCTCGCTATAAACAGAGCAAAATGCTCTCCGTTCGAAATCTGAATCGAAACTAACTGTTTATCCATCGCTAACGGCTTAAATACACCGAAAAGAATTTTCTCAAATATTCCACACGCTTCTCGAAATGCGTTGACCGTTATCAATGAAAAGAAAGAAAATAGGGGTCGTATACTTTAGCCGAATGAAAAAGGGGTTGTATATTCATTACGGGAAACTATTTACAGGTTACGTTCCTACAATAATTACTATTTACAGAATTTGTAACAATACTTTTCCATCAGGACCACTTTACTGAAAAAAAAGTTGTAAATTTATTTCTCGGCATTTTTTGAAAGGAAAAAAAAAAGACTTTTCTTGTCAAATAAATTAGAATTAGAAATATTGGACTATTTTCCATATCAAATGTTAATTCGGCTTCATTTTCTGCACATTAACCAGAAGTAAAATAATGTTTCGTTAGTGTATTGTGTGTGCAATTCATGTTTTTATTTAGTTAATTACTATTCATACGACCGTACGCAAATAAATATTTATGTTACTTTAACTTATGTTTGTTTTTCTTATTTCTTTTCCTTCACCACATTTCCCACTTTCGTACTTTTTAAAATTCTTAAACTTTTAAAAGTCTTTTTATTTAAACATGGTGTTTTCTCCTGTCAACAAAGTATTTAGAAATGGTGAGAGGCGGTGAGCCGTAATCGGATGAAGTTGCAAAGAGACGCTTAGAATTCCCAAAATCTTCTTTAAAAACCTTTATTCTTTTACTGAAGAGAATAAAATTCTTAAAGAAACATTAAGTGTTCCTCCTATTTATAATTCAAATCTTTCAACATCAAACTCAAAGTTTCTTGTCAAAGTTCTGCATCATTTTTGTTTGCTATTTTGTTTACAGCGTGTTAGTTAAAGAGCGTTTTACTGTGTTTTGCTAATGCAATGTTGCATTATAAAAGGATGTCTTTAAAACTTTGTTTAATTCTTTCATTAGGAAGACATTTCAAGAGGTATTCTTTAGACTGAATGTAAACTAAAAAACTGCATTAACAATTAAAATACGAACACGTTTTTAGATTCTTAAATCTAAACTGTATAAATGCTTAATTCTTTAAATGCGATAGCGAAGTTGTCTTAAAACAGTGTCTTCCTAAAAACATATTGCATCTCTAAATGAACATTTGGCAACAAAACCAATCAAGAAATACGCTTGTTCTGCTAATTGGTACTTCATCTGCATGTAAAGTCCTTTTCTTTCAAAGAGATATAAAGAAGCAAAAATGAAATGGTATCAAATTTAATACCGTTTATTTTTACATATTAGGAAATTATTCTTATATAGAAATTCGTAAAACAATATTTAATGTTAGACATATCAAGGTTCAATTTATAAAGGTATAACGAATTTTTACTTTTAGAAAGGCGGAGCGAAACTTAAAAATCGAAGCAAGTTAATAAAGCTGAACTGCTTCACCTTAGTAATGTAACACCTAAAAGAAACTATTTTATTTAAAAAAAATAAAATATCGAAGAACGTAACTACTGTATTCTTTTCTATATTTTAGTCAGCATGAGAAGACAATTTAATGAATAATCTAATCTTATGCATTGCCTTTCAGTCTATTTCAAGTCAAACTGTTTTTTTTTTTTTTTTTTTTTTTTTTGAATTCAAAATACCTCTTTTCCGTAGTTAAGTTCAAAGAACCGGTGTGTTTTGAACACTAGCTTTTATTTCCGTTTTGTTTATTTTGTAAAAGATGTACGGTTTAACTTACAGCGTAGTTTCCTTAAACTGTTTAACTTTGTCACTTCGTTTGATCTCAGAAAACATTTAAAGCAAATGTGTACTTAAGCAAAAACGGCAAAATACAAAGGAAATAATCAAGAAACGAAAACAAATGCGAAATCACTTTATTTTGCTCGCAGAAGAACATATTACATTATCTTCACTTCAGCTAAAATGCATGAAATGCTGAGATAAGTTTTACGTAGAATTTAAAATTAGATTTCATATATTGTGTTTTTATTGTTCAATTATATACTCACTTTTTCATTTGAATTTAAATATTCAACAAACTTAAATATTTATTTGAACAACTATCTTTTTCTACCCTTAAAGATAAGTTGATAAAAGTAAAAATGCTAGAAAAAAAACGTTTCAGAAATAATAAAACTTCGTTCTCTTTCTCAAAATTTTAATGAGTGCGCAAGTTAATAGTTGCTTTACCTGTATTAAAAAAAAAAAAAAAAAAAAAAAAAAAAACGTAACACGTTAATCAGGCTCAGAGTTTAATCCGCTACTGCCCACTTGCATTCCGTTTTTAAGTCTTAAAATGTACAGATTTAACAATGATCTAACGAGCTATTTTGAAAACTACTATTATTCGTTTCTATTTAAAAAAATTTCTAATCATTCACTGACGTTAAAAAAAATTACCAATTTATGCCGCTCTTAATTAGTTTTAAAACATAATACAAAAACTCAAGTGTGTAATGTATATTTTTTCCCATAAAATGTAATAAATATATCTAATTTCAAAAAATCATGAATTGTTAAGTGCCTGACATTGGTTCCTAAGAACATTTATAACTTCCTCGCAATTAATATATTTTTTTAATTCATCGGAACGGCGTTTTACACCACGTTTTATCACTCAGTGCATTTCTGGTTTCTGAAAAAAATTGGATCTACATCAAGACACTCTAATCTGACTTATTTGCTCCATCGCTCCATCTGGATTATTTTATCTTATTTTCTAGTTTTCTTGACAACTCTTATATAAAATCGCGAATCCCGATCGCAACAGCATAAACACGATCCCTAATTTATAAGCTGATAACATTAACCGATGGTATGTTCACATAAAGCAATATTTTTAACTTGCAATAGTTGTATATACATCCAGGGGCGGACTGGTTGACTTTGGTCCAGTCGGGAAAAGAATATTTTGGCCCACCTCTGTAAATTAAAAAAGTGAAATTAAACAGTGCCGGATCTCAATTCTTCCGAATCGAGCAAAGACATAAAACTACCGTTAGTTCCTATTTTCCTTTAAGTTTCTAAATCAAGTTTTAAAGCTCTAAAAAAAGAAACTTGTGAAACGTAAAATAAAGCTTACACCGACACATTGTTTATGTGCCCTAAAAGAAGGATACTAACGGTTATAAGTCTGAAAAGGCACATCTTTAGGCTTCTATACTGACAACACAGGAAAAACAAAAGGGAATGTAGAAATCAGGTACATCCCCCGGAATTTTTTTGAAATTGGTTAATCTATATAGGCCTAAGAAGAAAAGAATCGTGAGAAAGGGTTTTGTAGTTTTCTTCCAAGCAATATTTTCAAAGTTATGTCAAAAACCGCAACTTTACAATTTTTGGTAACGTTACAGAAGACTTAAAGGAAAGGAAGGGGTTCTTCGGAAAAAACAATTTTAACTTTTTTTTTTTTCAAATTTAAAGTCTATTTTAGTCTATCTGTGTTTACAACAGAATGTCGGGGGCTCTTCCCAGAAATTCTCCGAAATGGAAAGTTTTAGAAAAGCAATTTTAGGCTACCCTTGATAAAATTAAAGGAACAGGAAAGCTTCGGAAGCTCTCTATAAAAACGTTTCGACTTCGAACGATTAAAAACCGCATAACTATCTTTGGTCACATTTGAGAGAGTAGGAGATTCAGTGATCTCATATGAAAGCATTTAAAAACTGAAGTATAGTCTACCCAATTTTAAATTGCATTTAGTTACTATAGGGAATCAGACGATTCTCCTTCGGATTTTTCAACGTAGAAATTTTGAAAATATAGTCTTATAAAATGTTCGGAAACATTCAAAGGAAAGAGGTAAGGTTTCCCGAGTGTTTCCCCAAGATTTTTCAGAGGGCGCCGCTTCCCTTTTGCTTCTAAGCTAGTCTTTGACCTTTAACTTAATCAACCCTCTTCGCCCTTGAAAAGTTTAAACAAAACTTCACAAAAGTGAAATTTTTTTCAAAAGGTAAAGATTCACACAAGCATGTCCTTGAAACGTGACTCCCTCGTTTCAATCACTTATTCACAAGAATCCGATTAGAATATATCTGAATGTTTTTTGCATTTCCTTTAAAACTAAACATCAAAAAGTTTTTTAATATTTTAAAGATATTTACTATCGAAAGCACTTAAACTTTGTACATACCTAATGTACCAAAAAGTAAAAGAAGCATCTTTTTTAAAACTTCTCTTAAAAAGTACCCTTATATCTGAAAACGCACTGCCCGTTTTTTTGGTCTGGGGGAAACACTAGTTCCCTCTGTGCATATTTTTCTGAAACGGAAATCAATTTAAAGTATAGTGCAGAGCAAATAAAGGGGTTACGGAGCTATCCCCAAATTTCTATAAGTGAAATTTTAAGCTATCTCTAGTAACTTTAAGAGAATGGCGAAGGTTCGAAGAGTTCGTCTGGCAGTTTTTCGATATTTAAATCTGAAAAACACTACTGAGAGTCTTGATCCAAGAACCAGGTAAGTCCAGACTCACTCATTTTTGGTAAGATTAACAAATAACATCAGTGTCCGATAGAAAGGCTAATAACTTTCCCACGGTATATACTACAAAGCAGAGGTCTGATATTACATATGTGTCTCCTTGTTGCACCAGTCAGAACACATGGGTGACACATCGGAACACAGACTGCGCCACTGAAGTTTTTTTTTTATAGAGGGGGTGTTTTAAGAGGCAGTTTTCTCATTTTAGGGGGGGGGGGAGCAGTGGCGTAGCTAGTGTGGGCAGATGTGGGCACGGGTGGTACTTTTTTTAGGGTGGCAATTTCACACTTTTGATGCGAATAAAATCAATGCATTTCCCAGTAAGGAAATTGCGTTGTTAAACCCTCAATAAATGTCACTTTTTTCGGGAAGAGCAACCGAACCTTCCTATCCCTTAACGTCACCAAACAGCCCAAACGTGCAGTTTTAGGTCTTCAGTCTCGAAATATCTCCAAGGGATAACGCCCACCCCATCCCTTCACATCTCATTTTTTAGCCTAATACGGAGTTCTTGAAGCTTCAATACCAACAAATTCCTGAGGGCAGTCAAACTCTCTCCCTTCCCGTAACTTGATTAAAGATAGTATATTCTAAAATGTGTGGGGTGGGAGGGGGGTATTTAGGACATCAACTTTGAACTTAAGTCCCCATCTCATTCAGAGTCTCCCAAAATAGCTTCAAGTTGGGTTTTTGAAACTTTATTTTCCAAAAACTTCTAAGGAAAAGACTCTAAATGTCCACGAAATCACCTAAAGTCATCACAGTTGGCTCTAAATTTTGTTTTTCGAAATTTCTGAGACAAGCCCGCAAAGCCTTTTTTTTTTCTCAATAATGAAGAAGTTCAGTAATAATTTTAAACTCAATAATGAGCTTAAAATGAGCAACAGTTTCGAAGATGATTTCAGGTGGGAAAACTTTCTCCGAATTCTCTCCCCTAACATTGTCTGTCAAACAACGGATCAAGTCACGTTTTTAGGACTTCATAACATATTTGGAAAGATCGAACCGGTTACGCTACCAATGATAGCCTACAACAACGTTTTTGAAACTTCGGCATCGAAAAATTTCCAGAGAGCTCCCGAACGTTCCCTATTACCTTTAACGTCATCAAAGATAACCTAGAATTGATTTCAAGTTGGAAAATATTTCGGGAGGAAAATCCAGTATTTGTTGGAGTTGGGGTTCCCTTACACCACTAAATACGGACTATATATATGTTTTTAAGTTCAGTTGAAAAACTTTCCGGACAGCGCCCCTGAACCTTCCCCGATCTCTTCACGTATCCGAAAGATAGCCTAAAATTTCTTTTTTAACACTTCATTTTCGGAAAATTTCCTTGAGAAGTCCCGACCCGCTGACATCACCAAAGGAAGTATAAAACTGCTTTTAATTTTGAAAAAGAAAAAAAAAAATCTGGAGGGAGCTCCAAGCCTCTTTTCCCATTAGTGTTACTAAAAAATCCCTAAAAATCCAAACTTTGACTTAGCTATTGGAATTTTCCGGTGTAGCTCGGAATTCCTTTTTTTTCTTCTGCAAGAAAAATATGAAGAAAAAAAAGTTTATTTTCCTCTTAATTAACATTTTGTTATTTCTTTAAATACTTGAATTCACTAGCTACTTCCCATCAGAAGGGCGGCACATTGGGGAACCATCCTGGGTGGCAGACGTGTGTAGCTACGCCACTGGAGGAAGTGTTCTGCTTTTAGGAAGGGGGCTTCGCGATATTTTGACGGCACCCTTGCGCTTAGGGAGGCACCCCTGCAGAAAATCTGTATTCTCTTCTCGAAAAAAGTCAATTTAAAAAAAAAAGAAAGGAAAAAGTTTGGACTATACTGGTTTTTGCATTAAAGTCATCAATTGTAGACTTAAGACTGTCGTTAGTGAATTTAGAACTACAAAAGGACCTCGTACCTGAAATACCTTAGGGACCCCGTTAAGTCTAAAGCTGGCCCCACTTAAAACTAATGTTACTCAAAAAAAAAACCTTGCCCCACCCCCTCCTTTCTTGGAACATAGTCCTAAATCCGTCTATGTTCAGGAGCTCTCTCTTCTAAATCGAAATTTGGCCCTGATTCATATTATGTTTATCGTAGTCCAGACTTGCTTTCCCGTATGTGATTCTGAGATGAAAAATCTTGCATAACGATAAATTATGATTGACCAATGAAATATCTAGCCAACTGACAGCATTTAGTTGAATCTGTCACAACCAGTGAATACCAGGGGTGTGCACAGAAATTTTGGCGTCTGTCACAAATGACTTTTACTGGCCTCCCTCCAGCTTGTTCACCCCGACGTCCTTACGTATATTTCACTCCTCATTTAATAATCTCGGGCCCCCTTCAGGCTCGAAACCGGGCCAATAGGTGTCCTCCTCCCTTGTGCATGCCAATGCTAATGTATCAACACTCCCAAAGCATGCCCATGGCCCACTCACTCATTTGTAGCATGACCGGGGCTACTCGCCCAATGGTGCAGGTCTCTTCAATTTTTGGTAATATATATAGATAATTTTGTTTATAGATATTTTGTTAATAGACAGACAAATATAAGTATTTAACGCTCTTTTTTCGTCCCGGGCCCTTTTTCAGGCCGCGTCGGGTCCCAATTTCTCTGGCCTCCTCCCATTTTTTCAATGTGGGAGCCATGGCCCCCAGAAGTAAAAACTAGAGGAAAAGTTGATGAGAGAGGAAAGTATTTGCACATGTGGACTTCGGCTAATTACTTTGGTCCCTGCTTAGTATGGGGGGAAAAACCTGTTTCCAAGCGCCTTTTTTTACATAGAGTAAACAAACTACATGTTTTTTTCTTGACACTTGAAAAAGTTTTATGTGTGAATTTAAATATATTAAGTTTAATAAAAAAATTGCTTGAAGTGGCCCACTCGGCGGTTGGTCCAGTCCTGGATCCCCGACTAGCCGACCTGGCCAGAACGTCCCTGTATACATCCATGGGAAAAAATATAAGGGCACGTTGAAAAATGAGTGTTATGAATGAAAATTTTCATCAACTTCGAACAAAATCAGACATTATTTGATTCTTGTAAATAGGAAACATTAGAAACCAGTTAGTATGAAATTAAATTACAATATAATTGCTTAATCGCAAAGTAACACAAATGTATAAGGTAAAACATGGAAAAAAATATAAGGACATTAGCAAATATGTCCCTAAAAACATATTCGAAAAAATCACTTTTATTTCAATTACCATTCATCAATCGTCAAGTTGTTGATTAGGAAAGTTCAGTTAAAGCTTTTTTTAAAATGCTTTTACACGTCAATTCAATAGATGACGTCCGTTCGTCTTAATTTGCATACTGTGTCCCATCCTTAGACAAATTTCTAGTTAAAATGCCCCACCGATTCTCTATGGGGTTGAAATGAAGACTTCTTGTGGGCCAGTTCAAATTTTTCACTGAATTGGTCTCAAACCATGAATGTGTTCCTCATGACACATGTCAACTTGCATTGTCTTGGTGAAACAAATAACCACCAACAGTGATAAGGGGTGCTACTGGTAATAAAATTTCAGCTAGTATATCAACATATGATTCTGAATTTAAAGGATATTGGATCAGCATAATTGGTAATGCTCCATTAGCTGCAAAACCTGCCCACACTTATCAGAAAGCCGCCTGCAAATTTTCATGTGGAAAAAAAAAAGATTTCGTTTTGCAAATCATGCCAGTAATGGTGAAAATCATCTGGTCCATGCAAATAAGTTTTGGTCATCAGAAAATACGATATTTTCAATTCTTTAGCGAAACATTACGCACAGTTCGGGTAGTGCAAGGTACATTCATTTCACTTTGAAGTCGAGTAGAAATGTGTTTTTTTTTAAGTAAGTTCCATTAACCATCGCGCGTTTATGGCGCTTTAAGAGTGAAAAGCTTGCCTGTAAGCTTTTTCTTGCCATACTCTTTTGGATTTTTCAAAAAATAATAAATTACTATTTTAGTTATGTTTACCCTCCTTCAAATTTCACGCAAACTCATCTACATTTTTTTGTAAGCAACAATTTGTCTCTTTCACATTCCGAGAGTTGTGTGCTGTTCGCCTTCATAAATTGATTAACAGTTTGGAGTTATTGTAAATAATGATATGATACGACTAAAAATGCTTTTTGTTCCCGGTCTAAAAATAAATGTGCGTCCTTATAATTTTTATCAACTGCCAAACTAGTAAAACCTTAAAAATTCATGTATTTTAATGATTCACAAAAAATTTAAGCAAAGATTGTTTAAAAATGCTTCGTTTCATGTATTTTTATTATAAAAATATTTGCATACTTTTCCAACCAAGTGGAGCCTAGAATTGGCGACTTTTTGCTTGTCCTTGTATTTTTTTCTGTATCTGTATATGGTTCGTTCGGAAAGTAAAGATTTTAAAATAACTTCTAACTTTGAAGTCGAATGTATGGCTTCCAGCGGGATTTCGACCAGTTACTTAGAGTGAGAAGGACATTAATGCAGTCATGTTTCGTAAGAAACTCAGCACATGCGCAGTTGAAACTTTTCTTCTAACAAAGATTGTTGTTGGTAATGCTTAGTAATGCCCGCGAAGCTGATCCGTGTGGCCCGCCGTTTGGTTCAATGTTAAAAATGAAAAAGCACGAGAAGTGAGAATGCCACAAATTTGGAGACGAATATTCAGAAATCGATTGCTAAAAAACAAGCATTTAATAAAATAAGCATCAAGGAATTGATAACAACAATTGAATTGGTCACTTTAAAAAGGGGTCACTTCCACATTGTTTCAAAACTCACTTTATGGCGGTTCACTTACCGAAATATTAAATTTAATTAGTCGATATTAGATCGGATTAAAAACCCTTGAGTGTTTCTCCTTCACACTTTTTTAACATTAAAAAAAATATATATGATGTTTGTTATATAAAATTCTGGTTGCGCAAGTTCAAGGAAATAAGTATTGTTTATCATGTTAAAAGTTTTACTTATGTCAAAGATGAACGTCAATACACATCGATTATAAAAATTGTAATTAAATATCACTCATCCGTATATTGAGAATTCAGTATCCCATAAAAGATGGATTATAAATCTAATTTTACAGCTTTTGTTTTAAAATTCCATCCTACTGTTAAAAAATATATCTTATTTAGTTCATTTTTTTGTATAACGTTATAAAGTATTTACTTAAATATCTTTTGCTATGTATATATATTTTATTTGTGTGCAATATTATCCATAATCTTGAAAATATTAACAAATTTACTTTATGAAAAAGTTACAGCAAGAATAAAGTAAAAATAACATTGCGTAATTAGGTTTGCATAATTAATCAAATCCACGTACAGTTTGGAAACAAGTAAAGGTATGTTTGAGAGGCTTAAGCTCACTTTAATCTAATTTTTGGGAACTCATTTTTCACTCGATGCAATTTCGTGATTAATTATTTGAAAGGATTAGTTTTGTGTCTGCTTTGATATTTAATAAACGTAGCTGTTGGTGATTTTGATTATGAAAGGCATAAATATTTTAAAGTTTGATTTTTGATATATATGTAGAACATAATGTAATTGTTTAATTGAAAAATATTTTTGGAATTAGCTTTAAAGTAATATCAATTCTTGCTTGAGTTTAAAAAAAAAGTCAACTTGAATAATTACAGTTCAAAATATACTTTAGGAAAATTATATTAATGCTGGAGTTTTGAAACAAGTTATTTTTTTTTAAATGCTGTTTTTTTTTTGCAAAGATGGAAACTATTTTATAAGTCGTCTGCAATATTATTTGTTTCACAACAGTACCGTTAAAGTGGCCCATTTGCAGCATTTATACCAGACATTTTTATATACGATGTAAAGAAATCGCATACAAATAAGCAAATCTACATAGATAAATACACTTGACAGATGTCTAGTACTTGGAGAAGGTCTTGTGGTAAAAGGAATACATTTAGTGTCCATTGAGCTTGAGGAGGACATAATCCAAGCAGTATGTGACGGGGGGCGGGCGCTCAACTGCGAGATGTAATGCATCAGGAGTAATGTTTTGCACATGTTGTGTTAGGTGAGATTATTTTAAAATTATTGAAATTTGCGACACCTCCATGCTACACATTAAATTCAAATGTCTTCGAACTCAAAAGACACATAGCGACAGATGAGGTTTAGGCGCGGTCTTGCCAAATGAAAATACCAGCTTATCATTAGTAAGATGTTACCGTAAAAACTGTTGAACTTCTCTCCCAGTATGCGATGATAGGCCGTGGTGGCCTGATTGCTAAGGCGTCAGACTCGTAACTGAAGTGCCCGTGTTTGATGCCGAATGGTCGAAGATCAACCGTGCTCATCAATGGTGTCTGAATCACGTTAATTTTTTTTACTAAATGCTCTAACTGAATAAATATATTTCGGGGGTACTGTCTCAAGGGTTGCTCGGATATTCGAATGGATAAAAAAAAGATGTCCTCAGGGGTCCCCCCAGCCGGTTGAACGTATTGTCGTGGTCGATACTTGGGACCCTGGAGTGTGAATTATGCGATGGAATCTATCTAGCATAAAAAGTTGGGAAATTCAAAATTCTTTTTTTCTTTAAACCATAAATAAAGAAAAAAATTCTTTTTTTCTTTATTTTCACATAGGTTGTTCCTTATTATAAATGTAATGTAAATCCGAAATTGGAGCTTTGTCTGACTCACCGTTTTTGAGAAAACAATTTTTTTTTGTTTAGGGGGCGTGGCACATTTTTGCCGGTTTTTCAAATTTGTAGATTTTAATGTGCTTGTTGCTTGAAGCGCCCTTATAATGACATGGATTTTTTAATTCCATATTACTATATTGTCTTGTTAGATACTGTTACAGCTGTCAAATCGGTGACACTACGAGGGCGACGCCCACAAACTCCGTTTAAAAATGACCGAAAATGATTTTTTTTCTATATTCAAGGTCAATTTTCTCAAAGCGCCTTCATGATGATACCAACATTTTTAGATCATTTTCTAGCCACACTTACGTACATCAAAAATATGTATCAAAATCGGTGTCACTATAAGGGCGCCAGAAGATATTGGAACTTTTATTCGATAAATTTCACACAAACACAAATATTAAAACTCTAACTACAACTGTCGCCCTCATAGCAGATATCTGATACTACATTAGGTTGATAACCAACATGTTTGTCTAACATTTGCACAAAAAAATCGGTGTCACTCCTATTATTTTTGGAAATATAATCGTTCCAAGTTAGTACGTTATGGCGTTTTTTTTTTAAATTTATTTATTTAATATTTTCACACCCAGATTTTTTTTTTCAAAAAATCTGGGTTCAAAAAATCCATGTCATTATGAGGGCGCTTCAAGCAACAAGCACATTAAAATCTGCAAATTTGAAAAACCGGCAAAAATGTGCCACGCCCCCTAAACAAAAAATTTTGTTCCCCCAAAAACGGTGAATCAGACAAAGCTCAAACTTCGGATTTACATTACATTTATGAAAAGGAACAACATATGTGAAAATAAAAAAAATTAAAAATGTCAACAATCACAAGCGCTTTAAACTGCCTGATTCTTTCAGACAATGGCTCTTAAAGTGAGTAATGTGAAATCTGAGGAAAGGATCTCAGATGGCCACTACTGAGTCATGCATGTGGCCACTACTGAAAATCTCACATTTTGGAGTGGCCACTATTGGATCAAATTTGAAGTTTGGGAAAAAATGGATAAAAAATTGAAAAAATTGCAATTCTAGCATTTTTAGAAAATGGGACGATTCAGGAAAAGTTGGGCTATAATACGTTCATTGAGCTAAAAGATTGGAATTAATATTGTAGACCCACAGTTTAAAAAATACATAAAATATGCTTAACTGTGGCCACTACTAGTGCATTACCCTATTTCTCATTTTAAACAATTGATTTTTTAAAAAGTTTTATAAACGATGGTTTTCCATAGATGGGAAGCTGTTGTTGAAGTTTTTATTTTAAACATAATTTTTCAGTGAACCTAAACGATCATGAGTCATTATATTAAACAGTCTATCTTTTTTTTTTTTTTTTTTTTTTTTTTTGTAGAATTTCAAATTTGCTTTGAAGCACTTTTATTATACTTGGCTTGATTGTCAAGGATAAAACTGAGTTCTGGTTTTGCTTATATCTCTGCAAATAGACCACTTCGAAAACTTCGGGATTTCACTAAATGACTTGCTTAATCTTAAGGTACAATTTAGCGCTGAAAAATTAAAATTCTAAAATAAAATTATTATTTCAGTTAGGATGGAAAACAGCAAACTTCATGTAATTTCCTTATTAAATGTTTGAATGTAAAAGCCATTTTTACAAATTGTGTTGCCTTGCAACAGTAATATTAAAAGCAATTATAATGAAAATTTTGAATCAAGGCTTCTCTGAAGCAAGCATGAAATTAGCAAGCAAAAATCCCAGAGAGAAACAAGGATTAAATTTTAGTTCCAACTGCTTAGTTATAGACACATACATAGGTTTTCCCCTTTTAGTGCCGAGCATTTATATGAAATCAAAAGGTGAAGCTTCGTGAGGGTAAAATTATTCTATTTCTGAAATACATTTACACTAAAAATAATAAAATAACATAATTTTGCAAAAAAATACCAAGCACTTTTCATAATGCTATCAAAAGGCCAAAATAACTTTTCTGGGTCAGAAAGGACAATTTAAGAATTTCTATAGTTTTCGAAAATTCCAAGAAAATAATACCACAAACAAAGAAAAGTGCGGTTCTAGTCATTTCAAACCAATTTTCCCCAATAAGAAAAATATGCATGTTTCAACGCTCAAAGTTATGATTGAAAGCTAGATAATGATAAAAAATTCTCTTCATGACTTGAGTCGCACTTTTCTTCGTTTATGGTGTCATTTTCTTGGAATTTTCGAAAACTGCAGGAATTCTTAAGTTGTCCTTTCTGACCCAGAAAAGTTATTATGTCCTTTTGAGTGCATTATGAAAAGTGCTTAGCATGCTTTACAAAATTATGTTATTACAAACAATCTTAGCTGATTTTTTTTCTTTAGGAAACTCAACATAAACAATATGTTTTCGTTTTCATTGCTGTTGATTTTCATTTCCATTGGTTAATCTCAAACTTACCATTTCCATTGGCTGGAGTTTTCTAAATGTTTTTTTAAAATATGTTTCCTATTTTTGATTCGATGGCAAAATTTCTAATTTTTTACTGTGTGAGATTATTTTTAGTTGTAATGATTTTTTTTTTTTTTTGAATATTTTTTTTTTCTTTACTCTAGACGAGGTTTTGTTCCTGGTATGGAGAGGTAATTTCAAATATTAATTTTCAGAATTATTTACCTTTACTGCGTGCTTCAGCTAAGTAACACGATACCTTTCTCAACAAGACTAAAAAATTGGGGGTTTTTTGTTGCTTTTCTTTATAGATAAATACAAAAAAAAAAAAAAACTTTAGGTCAAGGGGAATTTAAAATAATTTAGTTTGTTTTAGAGTCAAAAAAAAAAAGTTTTTGTTCAACCTTTTTAAATATGCTAGTGACCGAAAATCACTGATTAACTTCAAACAACTATAACGTAGATGGCAAGCGAGCTGTGAAATATTGGCTTATTCTTTTCAATGTTCTGTTGTTTTTGGAACATTCTTGTTCAGTTTTCATCGCAGAGAGTTTAAGGTGTGCAAAATTGTTCTAAGCCATATGACATGAATTACCCCCTCAATTTAACACCTAAATAATCAGTTTAACTACCCATAAATGTGTTTGACTACAAAAAAAAATTGCCCTTAGCCCCTTTACGACTACAGTGTCTTCCTTATTTTGGGATCATTACTCCTGTAATAGCCATGACCGAGCTGAAGGCGAATATTTTGCTATTGCAGCTGAAATTGCCACCACACCGACAGCTAAAATTAATTCAGCTCACCAGCGAGAGGGCACAAGCGCGAAACATTCAAAAAATCTTGTTCACTATCAAGATTTTTTCTTCCCGTTTGCATGTATGTATTAACATAAATTGCTTAATAGTGGATAGCGTAAATATCGGGTGTGTCTTGCATAACGTCTGCTTTTGAACATTTCCTTTTAATTTCTTTGTACGTTCTAAAATGATATTTTTCTTGTTTTTGGTGGAACATCAATATTTTCTTTCATTTCTTTTATCTTATGAGATATTTTTCCCTGCTATTTTTTATTAGTCAAATTAATATTTCGTTACACTCAACGGGTAATACCGAAAAATGCTTATCGATGATAGCTTGCTCACTCCATTTGATTAATTTTCAAAAATCGCAGGACATTTTACTTTTCGAATTCCATTATTATATTTTGTTTATCTTATTCCTTAACTGAAGTATCACATTTATTGACACGCAGGCACGTCATGTGATTCTCTTTTTTTTTCTGTGAGATGTAAATCGAAAACTACAACTGAAACATATATGCTTCTTGTACTCTTCCTTCTTATATAATTGATTTTTTTTTCATATTTAAAAATATCATTTTTTTTTGACAATCAATACTATATTTTTTTTAAATAGCAAAACTGATAACACAAGTATGCAACTATAGAACGCAAATACATTATTTAACTCTTATTTTAAGGCCTTATATGTAGTAGACTTTTAGTTGCCAACAAAGTAATTGTGAAATGACTTGCAACAGTAACAAAAGATCCTTGTCAATGTTTCATTAGTAAAACAGTTGTTTCGATGAGTGTGCTACGGTTTTACATTAACATATCTTTTTAATATTTAAGCTTATTAAAATCATCATCAATATTTTGCTATCAATTGATCTACTTTTATAGCTAAAAATCCCTTATTTTGTCTGATTTTATTCTCATTCAACTTTTTTTTTCTCCTGTTAAATTGCAATAAGACGCATAGAGGAGTAGAGGGATGTGAGTGACCCAAGAAGATTTTTGAGCATTGCAGAGTTAAAGTGATACACCAATTTACGTAAACATTTTTTACATTGCGCTAGTTATAGCAAAATTTTCAATTTTATCATTTAGTTATCCTTTTTAATTCCCTCACGCTTCAAGGTTTCATTTTGTTACTTTTAATCTTTTATCTGATATTATTGTTGTACTTTAAAAGGAAAAGCAATGAATCAGCTTAAAGTCGAGTTAAATGATAGTTCATATTCCCATTTTACATTGATTCTGTAGTTGACTACCCTTTAACTATTCTTATTTCCATTAAACAAGAAGAAAGACAAAAATTATACCTGTAAGGAACTAGATTTTTGCTCCAATGTGTTTGCATCGGTGCTATATAATACATAGTAAGGACTTTTAAAAGCAAGCACATAATAAAAAGGGCTTTCATAATTTTTATAGTCACTGTATTTTGCTAGCACAAATGTTTTTTTTTTTTTTTTTGGAACTAAATGAAGAAACAGTTTTTAGATAAAACTCAGTTTTTTATTTTACATTTGTTCATTTAAGAAGTTCAAAAATTACAACGTATGTACAAATTATGTTCATATTATGCACAAAACAGCCATAACTCATGGACAATAAATAAATAACTATTCAGCTCATATAGATGAATTTTACAGTATATATTTTAAGTATCAATTTGACACGTTAATTCAATGTTCCGTCTTACGTTTTCATCTCCGTGAGAAAGTCAAGTTTAAAATGAAATTACATTGAGTGGAAATATTTATTTATTTAGTTTTGTAGTTTGGCAAAGAAAATATTGTCATACCTTTTAAACTTAAAAACCGGACTGAACTTAGAGACATTTTATTAACTGGTCTCATAGTGTTAAAAAAAAGTATATTGCTAGAATGTTACAAAAATACGACAGAAGGACTCGGGGCAGGAATGATATGCCACATGATGTGAATTTTTCAGCAGGTCAATTTCCAACTTATAAAAGTACTAAGGTACCCGCACGGCTTTGCCCGTAGTTGAGAATGAAAGTTCATTTGGTTCGACTGTATATTTACAAATAATGGATGACGAATTTCTCGCCAATTTGCTATGTCATTTGCTTACCCATGTTACGGTGGTTCCACGTCATGATAATTTAGTAATTTACTTATTTACGTTGTGACACTTTGCTCGGTAAAAGTTTCTTTAAATTGGAATAGAAAAAGCAAAAAATTGAATTTTCGAAAAATCGCTTTGAGGTGCGCATTTCCATGCTATAAACTAATTCTGTGCCAAATTTTTTGGAAATCGGCCGAACGGTCTAGGCGCTATGCGCGTCACAGCGATCCTGACAGACAGACAGAGATCCAGATACTTTCAGCTTTATTATTAGTAAAGATTTGTAGAATTTTTCAAGGGTATTATACATTCTATACACTACAAAACTTAAATCAGACATTTTTTTTCTCCAAATGACATAATCCGTTGCCATTCTTATTTCAATTTTAGTTAGAAGAAGCAAAAATTTTGATCGAAAATGGTGGCTTGACACATTTCTGCCCCGAGTCTTTAAACATATCAAACCTTAAATTCAGCTAAGATGTCATACACATGTGCTGCTTAAAAGTAAATAAATAGATAATGAACATTAATAAGAGATTTTTAGAAGCAAAATAAATACCGATTTTTCTGTGCTGTACTTTTCTCCATATTCTTCCTTCATTTCTACTGAAGACTGATTTATATCATTGATGTAGTTGTGATGGTCACCAATGTACGTTATTTATTGTGCTGTATTTTAGAATTACGAAAACTGTATTGATATTGCATGAGAATTTCTAAAGAAATATCATAATCGTGTTGTTTTTTAGTAAGATTTTTTTCTCTCTCTCTTTTGAGGAGGTGAATTCATTTTACGTGCTCATAGTTACGCAAGCTGAAAAATACGAACTTTTCATTATATTTTAAAATTCGATTGCATCAAAACACGAAAGTAAAAAAGTATTATTGTGCTAGTATCTTATATTTTTAATTGTTTTCCGTATCTGAAAATTTTCTCAGAAATATCTCTTTACGTTTTCGTAAATTAATTGGAAGCAGTGAGATAGGAGTTATAAATGCAGGAGTACGAAACGTATAATTTTGAGTTTTTGGTTTATAGTCCTTGGCAAAAAGTGGCTCGGAAAGCCATCTTTAATCTCTGAAATGTACCGAAAATCTGAAATTAAGCTATGCACTTATCTAAAAAATTGCTTTAAAAATCGGCCTCGCAGTCTTGTTATTGTAAAAACAAAATCAACATACACAAAATTAAAATCAAACTGTTTATGATGTTGTGAATGTGTGTTTAGTTCTGAACGACGTCTTCTAAGTAAAACTTCTGTGAAAATGATGAGTTATGAAAAAAAGATTAGTGGTTGATTTCAGCGGAATGGCTGTAAATACATATACAAGTAACAAAGTAACAAATGTACCAAGTACCGTGCAACGTAATGCAAGACTTTTTTTAATGTATACACTTTTAATATTGACAAACTGGCGCCGTCGCCTTGTTTCATTTCAAAAATCTTTGTCTTCTTAAAAAAAGAGAAAAAACTAAAGCTGATTATATATATATATATATATATATATATATATATATATATATATATATATATATATATATATATATATATATATATATATATATATATATATACTTTTTCAGCAATTACATAAAGATTTTTTAAAATATCTATTTTACCTTACAGACGTATCGAAAGAGTACAAAAAAAAATTCTTAATTATGATAATGTTACATGTTTTTCAAATGAGGATGGCATATTTAAAAAAATCCTAACCTAGTTTCTTCTATTGCGAATTCCGATATTAATTTTAACCTTAATTCTAATTGTATAAAAATATTCATTGAAATAAATACTTTATGCAAAATATACCGATCTTAAATGATATGTACAAACAAGTAATGCGTGATAAGTTTCTTAGCAATCACTTCCACTTCTAAAATTACAAAAACAATTAACATCAGCTCGTATTAAGAGAAGTGTGAGAATGTATACAAATGTTGAACTACAGGCTGTGCAGAAAAACGACGAAGTTGCTCTTAGAGACACTGATGAGAGGCTATGAGGAGCATCTGAAAAGAGAAGGGAAGGTATATAAGCCATGCATGCGTACATTTATTGTAAATCAGAGACATCTCGCCATCTAAGAGAATACAAAACCTTTAAACAAACTCCTTAAGGTAGATGAACAAATTAGCTTTTGAGGAAAAAAAACACGCGATAGTGAGACTTAGAGAAATTAAGAGAGCCCAGTGTTCTTCTTTCTAAATTCGGAATTTGTTTAACCGCCGAACTATTGACGGAAGATCAAATTTGAGTAATTTTTTGAAATTATGTCTATTTATGTCTAGTAAATACAGAAATAAAAAAAATTTCTAGAAAAAAAAATTTTACTTTGTTTTTCAGTGTGTTCCGTTTTTGGAACATTGGCGCTTTGCATGAAGGTTTTTTTTTTTTTTTTTTTCAGAGAATTTTTAAACTAAGAGGTTTTGATTGCGGTTTTTATCTTAGCATACTTTATTACGGAAAAAATAATATTTTAAATTGCATTTATGTACATACCAGAATTCAGAAAATGCAATACACAAATATCTAATGCCTATGATATGAAAGGAAGCATTGCTGGTGAAGTCGTTTGTCGCAATGGAAACATTTCTTAGTCGTATTTTTTTTTTGCACACCACACAATGTCCTTGGGATGCAGATTGAATATAATGTCCGTCACACATTCCTGATTGTTTATGTAAATGACAACGAGGCCCTAGATGACTTTCCACTCGTACTTTTCTTCTTAGGATGTGAGTTTTTTTTTCTCTTCGGAACTCTAAATGCTTCATCTTGACTTCGTGTAACTCACAATGAAGTAACCATCTAGCTACAACTGAAATATTCAGAGCATTACTAAAAAGATTCCACCACCATTTTTTACTCCTCAAATGAGGTCTGTAGCTCCCTAAAAGTTTGTCCAAGACGTCCACTCCCCCCATTCCTTCATTGTATCTCTTGATAAGATGAGGTTGTGGCACATATATCTTGCATTTCTGCGCTTTTGAGTAACGTTTTACAGATGCAAGTGGCTCATGTGTATAACAATTAGATGCTACTGTAACCACTGCATTATCATTCCAGCTGTACATGTACACTGATCCATCAGATCGATAGTCAAAATTTCCTCGATCTTCTTTAGAAAGGGCTTTTTTGGATTTCAGTGGACATTGGCCAGTTCGTTTTCACGAATTGTTCCTGTTTTTCGTACACCTTTTTTTTGATAGCTGGGAAGTTAAGTCATATGATGTAAAAAAGTTATCAAAGTATACTTCATGCTTAGACGTGTCAGTCAAAACTGATAATAGATCATTTACAACTCTGGATCCTAATTGCACATCAGGGGATCCTTCTTTTTTGCTTGAATAAATCTCCATGGAATATGGGTATCCACTTGAAGAGCACAGCATCCAAATTTTGAAGCCGAATCTTATTGGTTTTCCTCTAATAAACATTTTACATGAATGCTGACCGTAGTAGGGAACCATAGATTCATCTATGCTCAATTTTTCATAAAATACACCAAATTGTTGAAGGTTTTTACACAATTCTTCGTAAAGAGGGTATATTTTTCCAAGTTTGTCATTTTGTTTTAATTCATGGTTATTCATCAAATGAAAGCTGCTTTTTATTTTTGAAAAACGAATTCGAGGCATAACTGTTGGTACAATTGGCACAGATCTATCTTCTGCACTGCTCCAATACATATCTTCAGATTCAGGAACGGAATGGTACCCACTCAATAGCAGCAAACCAAAAAATTGTTGGATTTCATCTCTGTCAACATCTATTGATTCTCCTTTTTGCAATGCATACAAGTTTGTCATATTTGCTAAGTGTTCAACATACTGCAAATGAAAAATTTTTAAAAAATAAATCAATTGGAGATAAATCTACTATGCTCGGAAATGCGTGTCGAAGCGGTTCAATACTTTCTGATGAAATCAGTTTCTGAAAATTAGCTTTCTTCACCCAAGTTAAATCCATTTTCATTCTTTTTCTACTTTTATTTAATGATAACTCCAACTTTTTCTTTTTTTCCGTTTTCATTCGCTTTTTTCTTTTATTATCTAATGATTTCAGACTTTGTTCTTCCTCCGATTTTTTTGTTAAATTTTCACGAGAGTTGGTGGAAAAAATGTCCACCTGTCCACATACATCAATAGGTGTAATAGGTTGTAACTCGTCTTCTAGAATGTCTTCTTCCTCAGTGATATTGCCTGGTTCATCAGGGGGTAATTGGCATATATCTACATTTGACAAATCCGAATCTGACAATGTCTCTAAATAAGCCAAAGCTTGTTCTACAGTAAAAAAATCTTGTAGACATTTTTTAACATTTATAAACAGTTGGTATACGTCAAACAGAATTTCGTTTCGCTCGAAAACAAAGCTAGCGAATTATTGAACTGCATTTAAAATATGAAGAATAAAACGCTCACTAATATTATTTTTTATTATCACGTGACAATGAAGCTGTCCGAGCAGGTGTGAATTCGGAACCATATAGTCCGTCAAACAGTAGACTGTTATTATTTTCTTTGCTAACGAAACGTCATATCCTTTCAAAATATAAACTTACTTGGTTTTGCCAACATCTACATCAGAGTACATTCAAAATGAGAAGAAAAAAGAAACATATGTTACGAAAAATGAAATTTCCCCTTTGAAGTCGAACGATTTACTTCTTGGAAATTTGACTCCCTAAAAGCGCCAATGTTCCAAAATTGGAACATGCTATTTTGAAGGTGTACACCTTTTGGAAATATCATTGTACATTTCTACAAGCATTTTAAAATCATACTTGGAAGTATTTTTCACAACTATAACAAATATCATCACATTTTCTGAAAAAGCCAATTTGCGTTAAATTTTATAAGAAAAAGTTTCCAACAGTTAAAAAAAAAACATCTTTGAAAAATCGCAATAAATAATTGAAAATATATAAACAATCAAGCAGGAAATCAAAAAATACTTTGAAATAAGACTAAACTGTGTTAAAAAAAAACTTGTTTATTTTAACGTTATTTCTTGGGAAAATTTTCAGTTAAATATGATGTTCCATTTTTGGAACATTCGCGGGTAAACAAAAATCAATGATTTACTCAGAAAACTAGCAGAAATTTACTAAACTTGAATGCACTGCATATAACTAAAATTTACTTTTTCTTGCTTGATTTTCTCATAACCACGTCTTTAAAGTTCTTACAATAAGACAGTTGTTACAGTTAGATTACAGTAAATATTGACATGGATTTGGTTTTGGGTGGATCTCAAGTAACTGGCTAGTTAGATATTTTGACTAGATATTGTGGTCAACGCGTGTTCGTTCATAATTAGTTCGAGGAAATTATTCCCATTTTTAGTAGAAGTGTGCAATTCGTGGAGAGTTTTGAGAGCGAATTTTCCCTTTCTGGTGGTACTAACATTTTGCTATAGCGTCATTCCGTTAAACTTGTGAAATTAATTGCTTGAGAACAAATGCGAGGCTATTTTTCTTTTAATTGCTGTGAAAATGTCATTTATATTGTTTTTTTTTTCTTTTTACGGTAACAAAGTATTCCGAAATACTTTGTGAATGGTGTATATTACAGTAAAACGTAGTTTTATTCACTAACAAATAACACTGTGACAAAAAAAAAAAAAAAAAAAAAAAAAACTTCAAAATGCTTCTGACATTTCGTCGGCTGATTTTTATGCAAAATGACCCCCTGAATCCGAATATGACCTCCTTTTTCCCTCAATACGCACCACTGTTTTTTTAAAGGTCCCCAAGTTTTTTTCAATTCTCCTTAGTTTCGGAGGGTTTTTTTTTTTTTTTTTTTTTTTGTAAGGCTAAAGGAGCTCTATATGAATTGCTACAAGGTTTTGGCAGGCAAGTGAGATTCAAAGTTCAAGATTATGGACACCGATCGCAAAAAGGGGACTTGGAGGATATACCCCTTCCCCCCTCCCCCCCCCCAAAAAAAATTAGAAAAATCACGAAAAACGATCTGTAAATTCTGCTTTTGTAAGAAAGATGTTTGTAAAAAAAAAAAAATCGGTGCAGAATGAGAGTATAAGACTTGCTTCTATGACTCCCATGTCTAAAAAAATGTTCGCGATGCAAAAAAAAAAAAAAACTATTATGTTAATGTCGCACGTTGCATACGAGTTGAATCGCAGGTTTTCATTCAAAAAGATTCCTCTGGCTAATTCTTACGTAAAATGATCCCTTGTTTCCAAATACGACCACATTCCCCCCTCGCACCCCCTTTGTAGAACTCTCCCCTCCTCTGATTCAGAGCCATTTTTTTTTATTTGGAAGGGGAAAAGAGCATTACAATAACCGTAAACATTAATCTGAATGACTAGAGATGTGCAAAGCTCAAATTCTTGTGCACATGCAGCAAAACGTAAAACATAGGGGGCACCCCCCCCCCCAAACACACTGTGCAACAAAAAAAAAAAAACTCTCAAATGCTTCTGAGGCTATTCCGGATTATTCTTATGCAAATTGACTCCCTGAATCCAAATATGATCTTCGTTTTCCTCCTACACGTACAGATTATAGTAGAAAAGCACACCTCTCACTTTTTTCATTTGAGGGGAGGGGCAATAGCTAATAAGTATTTAAAACGCGTAATGAAGTTCAAAAGGCATAACAAAATTAATAACTTACCAATTCTGTGACCTTGAATGCCTAAGGAAGAAATTACAGCGAAATTAATTACTTAGAATTTAATTAATCTTTTTTATGCAACATATCACATACGAATTAATTTACGTGGAACTATTACAGCAATAATATTAATAAAAAAATGAACATTTATGGAGGGAACAGATATACAGAGCACATAAATGTACCTATTTGAACACTTAAAATAAATATATCCTTTTAGTGTTTTAATTTAAGTTATAATACCAAGTCAAGATGTAATTCATCATAAAATAACAGCAAAAAAGTAAAAATATTGCTGAAAAGTTTCTTTAAGGCCAGAGGTGCCTAACATTTTTTACTCGCGGACCACACATCAGATCATGATGAATCTCGTGCGATAGAACAAATATAAATTTTAATTAAAGAATTAAAATACTTTTAGATAAAATGAAAAAACAAAGAAAATGAAAGAAAATTAGAAACCAAAGATTGCAGTCATCATTTAGACTTGCTCATTTAATTGAGGCTAACGTTGGATCTGTTTTTCTTAAACCACTTTATGACTACTTGACTAAAAATTTACAATAACCATTCGTAACATCAATTGAAGATGGTCCTTTCGTAACATTGAACACAATAATGGGTCACATGAAAAAACTTCGCTGGCCCCACATTACCCGAGGGAAATAGGGTATAGGTAATGCACTACGGGTCTTGGCCATCATATTCGTGTTTTTTTTTTTTTTTTTTTTTTTTTTTTTTTTTTTTTTTTTTAAGTCAGCGCAATGCTGTAAGACTTTGCTGACTTTCACTAACGGCAAATGCAAAATCAAAAGCAAATTCAGTAGTAGAAAACATTAATTCAAATTAAATAACTTTTTAAAAAAATTCTTGAAATTATTTTCAAAACCAATTAAAAGAAAATTATTCAAAACAATGGGAACCATTAATAAGAAAATTAAATATTCAAAATTCAAAATAATCATAATTTCATAAACCGCATTTCTAAAAGCTTTCAATTTGTTAATTACACTGACAAACAAAAAAATGTTTCGGCGGATACCTTGGTATCCGACACTGGTTTTAAGACAATCCAGACACGTTGATTAAAAATATGCAAACCGTTTGTCTATATCACCCACTGTTTTTGAGATATCTGACATGAACCATTTATATATGTTTAACATTGTATCAAGGCAAACAACTCGCAGACAAGTTACAGTACAGCACATATTGTTGGATAGAGTACTAATTAACATAAACTACACAGCATCATTTACTTTAAGGTATAATACACATATAAAATACATCGGTATGACATAAATTGCCTTAATTTAAAGTCAGTTTGGTTTGAATTTCATGGCTGTACACTTGCGTTTGTGCTGAATATTTGGCAAGTTGCGCTGAATTATCCGGCAGTAGTTAGCCTACATTGTTACATGCCATCGATCCTGATAGCGTGACTAAATTACCAAGGCCCCCTTAAATTGCACAATCGCACATTTTTCGTCATTGCAGAGGTTTCCATTCCCAAAAGTATTGGCGTACCCTACAAAAAAAACCGAAAAAAAAACCTAATCTACTCTGTACCAACAATTTTTTTTTTGGGGGGGGGGGTGACCCCATTGACCCTTCTTCTCTATGACACCCTTTGCACTTGCATGTATATAAGCTGCCACGTATAGTTATTTGAAGTTCACATAAATAAGCAGTTTTAAAAGATTCAAACATCGTGAAATATTGTAAATTAACAGCAACAAAATAAATGCCATAGGCAGTAAGAGTGACCTCTGTATTAACTAGGAGTGCCAGGTGAGCCATCTAATTCTAAGCTGGATGTCACTCCTTATAATTGTCCCGCTTAGTGGAAAAAAAAGTTGGTTTTCCACTAAACTCATAAGCTTTGGTGAAACGGAGCCAGTAATAACATTTATATTTTTACTTACACTTGAACAAAGAATAATTCATATTGTTCAAAACAATTGAAAATATGTATGTATGTAAAAAAAAAAAAAAAATTCAAATTTTTGGAGGCTCCTAAGCCCGGGCTTCAAGAGATTACACTTAAATCAGGCTCCATCCATCACTAAAATGTCCTAATATAAACGTTTGTCGAGTTCATCACTGACAGAACCTACGTTATTGGGAAAGAAGTCATGGTGTGAGCCAAGGAGATGAATCTTGAGGTACATGTTGCAACCCATCAAGCAGTACGCTGTAATGCACTTCTGTACAAAATTTATACATTTATATAATCAGGAGATTTATTATTTCCAAGGAAATTTGCTACAACAGACTTGAATGCCAACCATGCATATTTTTCAATACTGCTCAGTAAATCAATAGTCATCCTTATTTGTGGATCCAAGTGACCAATGCTACCCCCCCCCCCCCTTTTTTTTTCACTTTCGCATAACTAAACTCTAGAAACTTGTTGATTAGATTCCGAAAAGTATCTAAGTTGTTATCTAGTGCCGTCACGAAGTTCTTCATATGCCTTAACTTTATATGAATTAGGGGCATAATAATGAAATGTGAAGGGGGACTAAACATTTTTAAATAACATTGTAGCTTATAGATTTCCATTGAGGTATTAAAATTTGAGGGGGGCCGTCTGAACTACTTACAATCCATGGAAAAAATTGGCTTTTTATTAAAATAAAATAAAATTTAAAAAAAAACGAAAAAAAGAAAGGGAATTAAAAAAATATGTTTTTTTTGTTGATATCTTGAAAACCTGACGTGATAGAGCAAAATGGTTTGCAGATTTCTGATCAGCGTGAAAAACTGCATTAGAAAAGGTTGATGGCTTGTTTATCCGTGTTTCGTATCGGAGAAAGTGTATTTGCTTAGTCATTGTTCAAAACGTTGTTTTTCTTCGCTTTCGTGGAAGGAAAAACTAGAACAAAATTGAATCTTCTTCAAGTTTTAATAAACATGTATATTTAAACAATCTCTTTCACTAAAGATCTTATTTTAGTTATTTAAGCTTCTTAAAACACTGACTAAAAATATTCAAATCAAAATATTTTAAATCATATCATGCGTTAAAAGGTCTATGACAGCGACATTGGGAGGTTGAAGAATTATTTCTTCATATCGCCTCCTATTAGTGGTGTCCAACCTTTTTCTACCAGAGGGCCACATCTTACATTAAAACCATTCTCGCGGGCCAAAAGACACGTAAAGTTTCAAAATATGCCTTTCTTTTCTTAAAGACATGGGGGGGGGATACAAATCAATAATTTTTGTTATCATTACTTGATGAATTATGTAGCTAATTCATGCTTTTCTGAAATTAATTTCTGAATATTTGGCACCAGTTTTGTTACATTGTCAATAATTGTGATTCTCGATTTGTAACATTGAACAAATCAACGAGCTACATGGCTAAAAACCATGAGTCGGATCTGGCCCACAGGATGTAGGTTGTCAATCACTGACTTAAACGACACAGAGCAGAAATTAAACTTTCTCAAATCAGAATATAAATATGTCTCTTTTTAATAGGGAGATTTTACTTGAATCACTTGATCGTCTCTGAAATTTTAATTTTTAAAACTCCAATACACTTTTCCGCTTTAAGTTTTAAACTTTTGTTAGTTGTTAGGGATATTTCGTCTTTTCTGTTCCCTTGTATGATTTGTTGTGTTTCTAAAGAGGAAGGATACTAAAAGTTTGGCTTTTCTTTCCAAAAATGCATTCTTTTTTTCCTAGTTTCCATTACATCTGATACATTATTGGTGTATTTTTGGTTGCTGTTTGCAATCTTGATTATTATTTTTATTTTTATTTATTTATTTTTTTTTGGCCAAAATCCTTTACATTTCTCCTTCAATCATTAGATTCAGGAAAAACATCCCAAAAAACTAAACTAATCAGTTATCCAACATTTTGAAGAACAAAAAATGCAAATTACTGCAGACACAAATAATGGTTTAAAAATACACATTATAGCGGTTTTTTTTTTTTTTTAATTTTTAATTCGTATTTATTTTCTATTTTTGGGGTAAGAAATAACTCCAGCTATACTAGAGTTACATTAAAAAAAATTAAAGCATTTAATGCAAATCAGTTGATACTGAAACGCAAAGAGATAGGAAAAACAGTTGACACAAAATAATATGATCACCAACGACACTAGTTAAAAAATGGAGCAGCATTGGTCATGAACAGAAATTGGAGGAGGAGGAGGGGGAAGGGACGCCGTCAACCATCGTTAAGCCAACTAAACCACTGCCTATTGACGCAAAAATATTTTTTAAAAAGCTTCAATTGAAGTACGAATCATGTAGTAATTTTTGGTTTCTGCAAAGACGTAAAACGAATATCAATTGTTTAGTATATATTTTTAATTTTGAATGTGTACTATCAGAAAATCATTCCATTCGTTACCTTTAAAACAGACGCTTGCGTGACAAATACCATAAAATTCTTGACAGTTCTTTCATCATCATATCAGCGTGACAAATATTTGACAAATTGTTTTCAAGGAAGGAGAAAGACATCCTTTTGAGCCCTCTTGTCAATCTCTCCGAATAGGAAATGTGAGATATAAGTCTTTCAATCAATACAACAAAGCTGAAAATGACCTGTTTTCAAAACCTTTCACCAAACGTTGGTAATTTGCTATTGTGATCAGGAAATCGATGGCATTAAAGCAGTGCCATCTGTTGGTGACGTTTTTTAGTTTCAAAAGAGGAAATATATGGACCTTTTGTTTTTCATCTTTTGCAGTGAACTTGCGACTTAACTGCGCAACTTTTGAACTGTTTTCTTTTTTTCCCTATATTTGGAGGTTTTTTTCTCGTTTTCCATATATATCTTTGACGAAAACAAGTAAATTGAAAAGTGCAAATAATTTTTACCAATATTTGAATACAAGATTTTTTTTGCGGGGGGGGGGATTTATTTCCTCAAAATGTAGGGTAAATGCTCCAGTAGCCGGCCATTTAAGAGATTAGTTGTTGAGCATTGTTAATCTATAAATTTTAGTTATCAAAACATGAACAAAAACAATGTAAACCTTTAAGCTGTACCTTTCTGATTATGATTCACTAACTTGTTTCTGGAATAAAGATATTTTTATTTTAAAAACCAAGCTATTGTTAATAGGAGAAAATGATCAAGTAGTCAGCCACAGAAACCCAGTGCTCGGCCATGCATGAGCCAGTAGTCGGTCATTTCATTTTCGTTACTCTTATGAGGTGTAAGTGAATAAATTGGAAAAAATTAAATGCGAAACTTTCAGCACAGCAGTGTACTTAAAAAAATAATTGTTCTAGTAAATAATTATTCCAGTTATATTTTTTTCTAAACTACAATTGAAAATGATCAAGTAGTCGGCCACAGAAACCCAGTGCTCGGCCATGCATGAGCCAGTAGTCGGTCATTTCATTTTCGTTACTCTTATGAGGTGTAAGTGAATAAATTGGAAAAAATTAAATGCGAAACTTTCAGCACAGCAGTGTACTTAAAAAAATAATTGTTCTAGTAAATAATTATTCCAGTTATATTTTTTTCTAAACTACAATTAGTTTGAATATGCATCTCATGCATTTTTTTTCTCATCATTTAACTTCTACACCAGCGTATCTCAACCTACGGGAGTGGGGTGCAAAAGAATGTCAAGGCGGAGGGGGGGGGGGGCTTAGGGTTTATCAGACAAAATAAAATCAACCCTCTTATTAATGTTGTGAAAGTAAATAATGTGTACGCCAACCTCGATTCGATCCTAAATTACCTCAAAAGACTGTATTTATTTCTTTTCATCTTGGATTTCATATGTTCTAGTAATAAGTTGTCTAAAATAAAGCTTTGAACAGTTGAGTTAAATTTTGTGTGGGAAACTATCTTAATTTTTCCTTATTTATTAGTTTTCAGCTATCCATATCAGCTCCAGTTTCCAATTAGATTGCTTGTATTAAGCACGTACGGAGAGAGAGGGGACGGGGGTTGATCTCAAGTCAGTCTTCAAAGGCGCTTCAGAGCCACAAGTTTGAGAAACCCCTATTCTACTTCATTAACTAAAATGATACCATAAAATGATACCATATGCTGCGAAAGAAAAAATTTAATAAATGGAAAAAATCCAGGTTAAGCCGGATTTTTTCCTTCTTTGCGGGGAGAAGGCATTATAAAACTTCCAAAACATGATAATTTGGACTCCCCCTCCCCCCACCAAGGCACAAAAAGGTTTCATTGTTAACAGTTTATGTTAACATTAAGACTGAACGAAAGAGTTGGTAGAATTCATAACCGATAAAGAGCGAATTATTGATCGATATGATTAACATGTGACTAGTCCAAGTTCATTACAACGAAACTTTAACATACGGAACACAAAATCAAAATTGTAGTTTTTGAAATAATTTCACCTCAAAACAATAAAAGTAAAAATCCTTTTACTTAAAAGATTAGCAATCAAGGTCACGTCTAAAGCAAAATTCATCATAAAAAACAATGGTACTTCGTTGTGAACGATTTGCAGTAAGATGAATTATGTAGGCTCGTCCGTGCTTTCAAAGTTTTACGGCGGGTGCGTATGAATTCAGTTCATTTCAAAGGAAAAAAAAACATCAAAATACAAGCAAAAATGCATCATTGCATTATGTTGTGAAAATCCAGAAGGGTCAACTGTCCCCCCCCCCCCCCCCCCGATTGATTGCCCAAGTGAAGAGCCTGTAAGTAGGTAATTGAAAATTCAGACATTTGGGGTGTCATGAATATAACCATACATCCTTCAACAAGAATATTAGTAATCGATGAATGAACTAAAATGGAATTAGTAGCTACATAATGTAGTTTTGAAGCTAAGTCAGCATTATTTTAAACAATAAATAAATTTGGATTTCCTAGAGAAGAAAACCCAAGAAAATAAATATTTGGTTATGGAAAGCACGAATAAAAATATTTACCAACATTTAAAATAATTATCCTTAGTAAAATCAAACCATAAACGTAAGATGGTTTGATAAGAAAGACGATAAATCACCATTTGATAATGACATGTTAAGTAGTAGAACATTTATTCTACACGCAACGATGGACTAAATTTTCCACATCAGTTTTCTTGAATTCTAAGTTAAAATCAGCATTAGATGCAATGAAATGACGAAATAACCCCCTTTTGTCAAAAAAAAAAATTAGGCAGAAAGTTGAAACATTTTCTTTAGAAGAAATAACGTAAGAAAGAGATTTTCCCCCCCCCCAAAACAGCTAAATTGCCGCTGTGTCAGTAATTTATTTTAATTAGTATTTGATGAACATTAGAAAATCCATATTAGGTACTCAGTTGACTACTGAGTAGATCAACAAAACAGTATAGAACCAGTGGTCAATCTGCCATAGCCGACTATTTTAAATGCATAAAAAATTCAGTACCTAATGATCGGCCACCCACTGGGCAAAAATAATTGAGTCGAAGAAGGAGTTTAATTTTTAACTGAAACGTAATCTTATACTATCCATTAAAACATAAGTTAAGCAAATTTACATCAGAACGAAAAAAAAAAATAAGTATACTTAACATTTAAAGATGGTGCATCTTCTTAAGAGAAAAACGAGCTGATGTGTGCATCACATGACTTCCTTTTACACCAATTTAATGCTATTTCCCTATTATTGCAATTTTAATGGGATTCTCTCTCTAACTCTTTAAATATCACTAGCAATGGCCACATTGAAAGCAGATTTAAAAAAAAAAAAAAAAATCGCCAAATTTTTCGCCAAGTTGGCGACAAAACTTGGCAACCAAAAGACTGGCGATATATCGCCAAGTGACCGCCAAATTATAACACCACTTGAGTTTGCATCGAAATTAACAATGATTTCCCCCCAAAAAGGTGCAAAAGACCCCTTTAGAAACACCCGAATGCAACCAAAATAGGAGGTGCACAACTAGACCCCACTACGAGTCTATGTACCAAATTTCAACTTTCTAGGACATACCATTTTTGAGTTATGCGAGATACATACGCACATACGCACATACACACATACGCACATACATACAGACGTCACGAGAAAAGTCGTTGTAATTACCTCGGTGATGGTCAAAATGGATATTTCGCGTGTCTATACATTCTTAGGCACTTTTCCGCATGTGGTCGAATCGAAAAAAAAACTCAACATTCATTTGGGGGTGAGCAAAATGGAAATTAAGGGCGATTTTTGAGTGAAAATTTTTTCGCGAATACAATACTTCCTTTTTTGTAAAAGGAAGTAATAAGTCGAATCGCAAACTAGGATGATGGGCAAACCATTTAAAATAAAATGACTCATTACTACTTAATAAAACGTATTTACAACTTCACTGTTGTTGAATAATAATTGGGGACAGGTAAAGTTATGTGAGAATGCATCATATCGGATTTTGAGTTATACAAATTGTATTTATAAGCAATTTATGTCCTCGTGGCCGACTACTGGAGCACTTACCCTAATATCCTTTTTTACTAAGAACACACAAGAAACATATCATACTGAACACACAAGTTTATATATTTTGAAACTACTTTAAATATTATGGTTAAAAAAACGAGAACAAAAAAATAGTTTAGTAAATCGAAATAGTTGAAAGTATTTTTGTGACATCAATATTGATATGTTTGGTTCAAAACTGTGCAAGTTATGGTTGGTGTCTGATAACATCTTAAACTTATTTTTTCTTACCTTTTTTTTTTAATGATTTGTTCTTAGGCAATTCTTTTAAAAAAGTGCCATACCCGTTAAAAATGTTTTTAAAAAATGTCTCCCCTAGAAACCTTTACTATTTCAGTGAAGGGTAATAATTCATTTTACCTTTTTTAAGTAAAAACTTACATTTTCTTAACCATTTTTGTATAAAGTACTTCAAAGCATTAGCATACATACATCTGATTATAGGTTAACACTCTAGATTCAGTATTAGTATGTGACTGAAAACTAGTTCCGTTGTGAAAAATTAAGTATTTAATTAAATATTTAGTTTTTTTTTTTTTTTTTTTTCATTACGTTCTACCATAAATTTTACATGGTCATTGCACAATGTATCAAACTATGAAATATGATTAGGCAAATAAATGCAAAAGTTATCTTATACCATGCTTCAAGGGAACTGCTATCGTTAGGGGTCATACCGGTTAATCAAAATTGTTCAACATTGCTTAGTAATTTTAAGGGGGAGGGGGAATGTTTTACGGACTTGGTTGTGTAAACACTGAAACATTTCAACTAAAAAACGCCGCAGAAAGTGGAAATTGGTTTAACCATGAATTTGCATATACGAAAGAAAATTGTGCGCGAAAAATAGTGAATGAAGTTTTTATTTTATGTACAGAGAGATCACACCTACGTCACCCATATTCTAAACTAGCTGTGACGCACGGCTTTGCACGGTTTACCACGAAAATTAAAGTTATGTCAAGTCAAAGGGTGTTTAACAATTACGCTTGAACAAAAACAATCTAAAAAGTTTCCCAACAGATTGGGGAACAATAACCATAAATGTTATTTTTCTAAATCCCCCGATTACAGTAAAAGCCTAAAAAAAAAAGGCATAATTTTATTTGTTCATATTCGAGAAAAAATGGCAACAGATCTTTCTTTTCAATATGATTCTCTTCACGCTACAAATTTTTATAAAATCATTGTTCAGCAGTGACCCGGCAAGTTGAGATAAAGCATTGCATAATAATTTGAATGGAGGAAAGCCTTCGGAAAACAGGGATTTTATGTCGAAATCTAAATGTTATAATTATTGGTTATTAATTGATATCCCCGCAAATTAAAATCGAAAAATTATGTAAAATAGCCAAACATAAGGACGGAAAAATTACAAATTAATCGATACCAGATTCGATGATCAGTTCACTGAAGTTTGAGAGAAGTAACTCGAACATAGATAGATACGTACGCACAGTTTTTAATTATATAAGACACTCTGGAATATTTGAATATCATAGTCTACCGTATCATAAAATTATTCCTTATCTCTGCATTGTTCCGAGGTGTCAGGTTGCGCAATCCCCTCAGAAATTCTGAAAAGTTCTATTAAGGTAACCAGTGTGATAGAATAGCTTTACTACATGATTTTCACCCGCAATTTCATTCCTATAAGATTTCATGATTAGTAATTAACATTTAGAGAAATGCGAGGGAATGCAAAAAAAATGTATTTTAATTCACTCAATATTAAGAACAATTGCATTAATCTTTATACATAAATAGCTACTTCTGTATGTAAGGACGTCCGGGGTAAACTTCAAAACTACTGGAACGATTGTGAAAATTGTTTTCACCACAGGTAGCTACATTTTCAGGGATCAACATAGGCTATAATTTATTTCTAAAAACTTAGCTTAAAACAGTTATAATGGAAAACAGTGAATTTCATGTAATTTTCCCATTAAACGATTAAATATAAAACACATTGTTACAAAAATTCGTTACCTTACAACAGCAATATTAATAGTAATCATAAAGAAAATTTTGAATCAAGGCTTATACGGAGCAAACATGAATTTAAAGTCAATTAAATATTTGAAACCTCTACTTTTTGCACACTTAGGAAAGCAAAGTAGAGACTTTTTTGTGCGCGTGTGTGTGTGTGTGTGTGTACTATTGAATAAATAAAGCGCACGGTTTTTTTTAGTGATCTTTGTTTTCATTCGTTTATATTTTGGAAATTCTTCAGATTTTTATATGCTTCAATGTCGTGCTTTCGTTTCGAACTAAATACAATTTCGTTCTTTACACTTATTGCTGTTTTACTTTTATGGGTAATTTTGCTAGTATAACATATATGTTGTGTTTGCGTATTCTTATGTTCATTATTTAAATATGTTTTAGTTACATAAATTTTAATTATATTAAATGTAAAGTAACATTAAATGTATAGAATGAGAAAGCGGAAAAAAGTGGATGTAATAAATGTTTCATAGTATGTGTTAGTCGTAAATTTAGTTTTATATCAAATGGAATTATTAAATGAAAACGAATTAAGATTTCTTTTTAATTACGCAAGTTTTATAGACTGTAACAAAATTAACTTAAAGGATTTTTTTCTTCATTTCATTACATAATCTTATTTAATTTGCAAATGTACTCAGGTCATTAAAAGTTTTGTAAAGCTGAAACGGGTAATTGGTTCAAATAATTACATTTGCTCTCATTAAAAACAGTCATTAATTAACAATAAATTTTACTGAAATAAACTAACCAATTTTTCGATAGAACGAGAACATATATATCAATCGGTTAATGATCAAAAATAATTAAACTAAAATATTGTTTTTGGTTACATAATTACCTACGATGAAACTACTTCATGTAATTAGTTTTTCATTACATTGATTTAACAATTAAGGATCAATATATTAATCACTCACTTCATGCTATTAAAAAATAGAAAATTATTAACAACAGTTAATGATCATTTAAATGCATCAGAAAATCATTATGATTTTTAATTTAGTTAAGTAATGGCTCGGCAGCAAAACAAAGTTATATTCCAATTTGATAGAACCTACAATACACCCGATAAATCGAATCCATACGGATACATCAAAAAAAAAGTATATAAAAAACTCAAAATTTATATTTTATTTATATTACTAAAAGCAAGAACGCCTCAAACAGATTCAAAATATGTTATTCGGTATGTAAGCCGTAATATATATATTTTTTTTAAATGTGATTGAACATTTTCAAACGAGGTTTTCTACTTGAGCAACAGAATAATGATAACAAAGAAAATGGGAAAAAAATGATTCAACAATGGGGACAACTATGGAAACAGCTCCGCATTTAGATGCAAGACCTTTCAAGATACAGTTTAAAGTATCAGTCTTAGCAAAGTTGTGTTTCAAAGAATAACATTAAACATCTCGAATAGTATATACTCTTAAATATTAGTGTCAGTCAAAACATAACGAGAGGGAGGCTATAAAATGGTTTTTATTGGGCATTCTTCAAAAATACTGACGAAATTGTTTGAACACTTATCCTACTGGTAAATTTGTCGCATAATTCCGTGCAAATAAAAGTCCTTGGGCAGCTGCTGGAACACATTACACACGCACTCCTTTACTTCATCGTCCAAATAAAATTGTTGTCCCCGAAGTGCCTTCTTGAGCTCCCCAAAGTTGTTCTGCATTGGCAATGTGTGGTCCCGGTAAACTTTCACGTACTGTGATCCTGTTGCATGTTACCGCTTAACGCTAGAACACAGACAGCCAATGCAATAGAGGAACTTTTGCGGAAATTTATATGGGAAGTCTTGAACCACCCTCTTATAGTCCAGATCCATCCCCATGTGATCCTGCATATTTGGATAGCTCAAGAAGGCACTTGGGGAACAACGATTTCATTCGGACGATGAAGTCATTCAGTGCGTGCTTAGTTGGTTCCAGCAGCAGCCAAATGACTTTTATGAGCCTCAGTCAGTATTTTTTAAGAATGTCGAATACAATTTGTTTTACAGACTGACTCGTTATTTATGGATAATTATTTAATTTAAGGCATAACATATAGGATACTCGGCCAAGAAAATTATTAGTTAAATGTCATCATTTCGTTAGTTTCTTAAAAGGGGTCTTTAGCGTCGAATATCAGCATTAGCTCTTTATAAGGGTTTAGTGCCTGATCGGTAAGGCGTCGGACTCGTAAATCTTGTAACGAAGAGTCTCGGGATCCATGCAAGCCAGTCGAAAATCTTCCGTGATCGTAATTGATGACTGGGATACGTTAAATACATCGTGGTCACGAAGTCCACCTAGCGAATCGGTACCTTTGGGGGTGCTGGACCAGGCGAAGAAATAAATCAACTGCTTAGTAAAATTTTAAAAATCCAAGCAATGAAAGATTATTTCTTGAAACTGTCGCGTAAATATGACGCTGTCTGCCAAACGGTTAGGGAAAAGAAACATTGCCGGTGATAAATTTTGAGCCGATGGGCACCTTTCTTTATGTTGTTTACATTAACAGAACCTGCTACAAGTGCATCTAAACTTTGGTAAGCTATTAATTTTTAATTAATCATCGTACCGAATCTACTATCTTTCTGTTTGCCATTTGAACGATATAACACTACATTAAAATTTACGACTTAAATAATTAAAACGCATTATCATTAGAAATTAATACAATAAATATGTCAGTAGAGATTTGGCTTCATTAGTACTTCCAAAAATATAATGTATACAAGAAGGATGAAACCTTTTAAGATAGTTAGTATACAATCGTTTGAATATCCTTTAGGCATTTGACGTACTATAGACTCTTAGTTGCGTCGCATAGAATAAACGGTATGCACAAAAGTTGCTCTTATTAAGTTTCAATAACGTTAAGTGGTTCTGCTGACGTACATTCAGTGGCACATAGAAGACAAGTAAGCATTTGAACATATTTTGCAACAATGTCCGATGGGGGTATTGGAACACTCTTGAACCAAGTGTTCGGATGAAAATTTCCCTGTATTTCTGAGGGGAAAAAACGCACACTCTGTTGTCGTGTAAACTTCCGCGATATGGGAATAAAAGTACTGCTCTGAAGAACCAACAAGGAAAACAAGCAAGAACAAAGAAGGAACATTACTCACCAGGATAATATGCAATTCTTTTAGCTTTCATATAATTGGTGCCAGGAAGCTCCAATATGCATTCAAACACAGATGCTCCGTTTTTGGATAATTCGGTTTCACTGAACGTCCTATGTAAATAAGCGTCGTAGGCACCGGAAGGTTTTGAATTTGAATGAGCCACCACGTCTGTGATTGGCTGTGGATTGCCCGTTGAAGACCCCAGGTACAACTTCAATACGGGGTTTGGGAAGAGTCCTTGCGCTTCACACGTAACATTGACAGAAGAGTCTTTTAGCTCTGTATATGACAGCTCAAATTCGTTTGCAGGAACTAAGACAAAAAAAAAAGTCAAGCAAGTGGCATAAGTACTACATAAAGCAATTAAAACAAAGCAACCTATAGTATTGCTCTGATAAGTAAACTTCCGATGGGCGGAAGTTTAAACGATTCTAAATGTTAAAAGAGGGACAAAAAAAAGTAATTTGCGTAACCGATAACGATTGTTGGCGTAGTGTCAACTTAATAGCTTATCTTTTTCAGCCCAAACATAAATGAGCTCCTCCAAAGTTAAGCACATTTTCGGTGGAGAAAGAATCCTGCGCTCAGTTCCATAAATACAAAATGAATGCACAAAGTAGCCATATTCTAACGAATCAAATCATTGTCGTTGTTTATTTCAAGTAATAAGGAAAATAGTGACACAAGTACTGCATAAAGCAATTTATACAAAGCACCTATACTATTGCTTTGAAAAGTTGTCTTCCGATGGACAGAAGTTTAAACGATTCCAACTGTTAAAAGAGGGATAAAAAAAACTAATTTGAGTTGTCAATAACGATTGTTAGCGTTGTGCCAACCAAAAAAATTTTCCTTTCTCATCCCAGACGTGAATAAGCTCGTCTAAAGTTAAGCACATTTTTACTGGAGCCAGAATATACGCTCAGTTTCCTAAATAAAAAATGAGTGCACAAAACAGTCATATTCTAACAAATCAAATCATAGTCGTTGTTTATTTCAAGCATTAAGGAAAATAGTGATCCACTTGAAAAACAAATTGCGCGTTTTACAAAGTGATTCACTTAACTTACGTAAAAAAAATCCATAACTGTCTCTAAAGAATATTTATCATGCATTATATTATAAAATCCTTCAAACAAAAACATGCTAAGACTCAACCCTAAAAGAAACATTGATATAAAATCTGTTATTTTATTTTTTCTTCCAAAAATCTATAGGGTACCTTTTTGTACCAGCCTTATTGTATGCGAGGAAATCCATTTATTCTCTGCTTTTAGTGACAAACAAAATGTGTTTGTCGATAGCAAAGTTAAATGTCACACGTAACCATGATTTGAACCAGGATGCATAAATCATTATTGACTTCCTCTTCGACTAGCAAAAGGAAATGAGCGCCAGAGTAATTATGTGTTTGTTAAGTGCTTAAACAGTACTATTTTCCTTTAACTTTTATCAGGCTGAAATTACGTACTAAAAGAGGAAACACAAGAAATATAAGACAGCTTTGATATTTTAATACAATGTTTCACTTTTTTTTTTCAATATTATGTACTCATGTTATTTTTTTTACTACAGTAAAAATTCTGCGGATTTTGCAAGTTTTTGCGGAAAAAAGTAAATTTGTGTATCGTTTGTGTTTTTTATCACAACTAAGCATTTTTTTTTCTGATGAAGTACCTTAATTAGAAATAATATAATTTTTTTTCATTATATCTGTGTAAGCTTTAGAATTCGTAATGAATTAAGACCGCGGTTCAAAATCTGTGGAGAGCAGTATTCAAAAATGTGTGTGGCAGCATAACAAAAACTATGTTAAATTAGAATAAATTTTCCGCAGCCAAAAAAAGAAGCAAAACATATTGCGACATAAAAAGATAAAAAAGATACATTATCAGTTTTTCTTTGATTAAATATTACCTGACGTGTACTTGATTTTCAACCTCTAAATTATTCTTTATTTTATCGTTATTAGTTGCTTTAAATTTCTGTACATTCGCATTCACGGATTCCTTTGTGAAAAACCAATGCATCATTATAGAGTTAAAGTTGTTTACTTCAAAGCAGTGAAAATGTGCTCGAGAAAATTTCCATTTTTGTACACTGGAATAGAAAATTATATAAAAAAAAACTTAACAGTATAAATGTTTTATGACAAAAAGGAGTAGCAATTAAAGTTTTATGAATAAAAACGGGATTTCACATTCAGTTATTTAGCTAAAAAAATGAGTAAAAACTTACTTAGTTAAAGTATTAGGGAATCAAAAAAATAATGATGTATGCGGGTGTGTTTTTTAATAAAAAAATTTAAATTTTTTTAACAAAAAATTTTTTTTTAATGTTGGTTTTATTAAAACCAACATTTTCATTACCCTCGTTATCAACAGCATTTTGCCGTCATCTAGTTTTCAAATTTTAAATCCCGGAATGATAAAAACAAATTGTTTTTTTGCTCAAAATATCTGGAAATGGCATTTTAGATAAAAGCTAAATTTCAAGTTTTTGTGTTATAGAAATTATTTTAGCCGTCGGAAGAAAGGGAAATCAGATGGTGAAATTTGCAGTTAAGATATTTCCAAACCAGTTTTAGTATTCTTTTCTTGCATTTTGAGTCACCAACTCATCTGCCTTATTCAAACGATAATTTTTACAGGAATCTTTTAGAATACTAATTTGACTGAATAAATATATAAAAATTTAATAATTAGGTAAACTACGTTATTCAAGTAGCAACTATTTTATAACAAGGGGTATCATGATCACTTAAAACTAAAAAAAAAAAAAAAAAAACATCCTGTGATTTAAGATCAATTAATGATGTTTTTTAATTAGTTAAGTAATTTATTAGTTTTCATTTGCTTATTTTGCCCCCAAATCGTCCATGTTCTCAGATAATAGGAGAAAATTCCGGAATTATAATAGGGTTATTTCCTTCAGTTAAAAATACTACTTTTAATCACTGAAATTGATGGAATAAGCAAAATAATAATAATAATAATAATAATAATAATAATAATAATAATAATAATAATAATAATAATAATAATAACAACAACTGTAATAATAGAATAATAATAATAACAACAACAACATGGAGCCAGAAAAAATCTTTTTTTCTCCAACAGCTAATTTTATTTAATTTCTTTAAATATCCGTCTTTGGAAATAAGGCGTGGTCTTTATGGCACCACAAACGTTGGCGCGCTAAATGTTTACCGCTTTGCTGCCTACCGCGTAGCCTGGTTATGATAATTTGCGCTGTGCACTAATGGCAATTCATCACTTGTGATGTCATATCTGAAGGCTTAAAAATTAATTTCAACCTGTGCGCCGATTAAAATAACTGTTAAAAAAAATATTACATTTTGTCAAATCATGTAAAAAATGGGAAAATCCTATATTTTTAAGCATGCTTTTTCGGAAAAAAAAAATACTTTTAAAATTTCAGAAACAACTCAATTAGCAGCATGATTGCGAACATGGTGTCATTCCTTTTCGGATGGGTGTTTCTCGCCGTTTTTAGGTTAAAGATGTGTCATTTTTCCGTAAAACGAATAAACTTCTCATTTCATGGGTATTTTTTCACAATAGTTAAATATTTTTAAAAAAAAATAGAAACGAAACGCCAAACCAATCATTGCGTGGGGGGACTCATGAAGTACAACTGGACGGAATAACCCCTTGTGATATTACAATACGAGTAAGGCTACCGTCCAAATAAACATGGACGGAAGGGAATGTGCGTGTGTATGGCAGGTATCTTGAGTTAAAGTTCATTCTGTAAACTTTTGAAAATGTGATGAGCTGCAGGTATTGAAGTAATCATTAATACGTTAATATACGGGTCAATCCATACAGGTTCGATGAAGGGGTGCGCTCGGCAATTTTTATTTATTTATTTATTTATTTTTTTTTTGAAACTTATATCCCTAAAAGCTGCATATGAAAGATGTTTAAAACCACTTTTATTTTTTTCTCTAAACTGGACCTTTGATTTTTCAGAGGTCAACAAAAGTGGTTTTCGCAGTCAAAAATGGGACTTTTAGATCTTTGCATTTTGGTTAAAATCTATTTGAATTACATATATGGCAGTTAATTCTACGCTTTGATGTTAAAGTGCATAAGATCATAGTCTTACATGCTGATTTATTTGGCTATAACTTAATAATTAAAATAATGGCAAAAGGTTAAAGTTCAAGGTCAACTGTAAAAATTTTACTCATTTCAAAGGAAGATAGCTCGTGTAGGGGACTGAAACAAAAAATGAAATATGGCAAAAACTAATCACTGGAACCAATCTATTAAGAATATGTAACTGTTGCGTTTGTGTGCCCTTCATAGATTTCAGCCCCTGAAAAATTGGAAAAATTCAAAGGCATTTTTGAACCCGTGTAAACCAAAAGGGGATGGAATTAAAAATGAAATTTCTTGGCCAATTGAATATTCAATTCAAGTACTATACATGTTATATATATATTGTTTTGTGTATTTGGTTTGTAAAAAAGATTCAGATCTTTGAAATTGATTAATTTTGCTAGTTAATTTAAACACTAAAAAAGAAATAAAATGTGTGAAAACTTCATTGCACCTTCTTAAATTACGTATATTGTGCTTTCTATAATATATTATACTGAAAAAACATATTGTAAGTAAAAAAATAATTATTTTAATTTGATAACTGAGAAATATTTGGACATGAATGAGTAATCATACTTGGTTGACTGGCTTAAGTAGCTAATTTATAGACTATACTAATAATCTACACACACAAATTTTCAAGACATACAAACATACGCTCTGTTCATTAATTTATCTAAATTACCTTACATGTGTAAAAACATTGTATATACAAAATTTAACTTTAAAAAAGTTTTTTTTTTTTCTTGTTTGAGTGCAGTTTTGAGAAAATGAACTCATCTAGTAGTCCTATAGCTGTAATAGTGACTCAAGTATATAACGTTTTCGAATGCTTTACCAAGGCGCATTTATAATTTTATACTTTGAAACTGTACCAGGACAAGGACAATGACAGGGGTTCTAAATTTAATAATCGACACAAACTATGCGATAACCTTTTTAACAATGGCCATTTTCTTTTCATTGTCTTTTTAGTAACACACTAACACACTATTCTTCATACCTATTGCTAGTGGACATTAATTTTACTGTGATAATATTAAAATAGGTTGGCATAAAGCAGTGATTAGATGTTGTACTGGGAATTTCATTTGTGGAGTCAAACCTTTCTTGCAGCATTTTTTCAGCTAGTTTAATATATTGAGTGCTGCTCACATGAATACATGCAATAATTCGTGGCAAAAATGCAGAAGGTATGCATTTCTGTGTGAATTGAAATGTTACTTCTAATAGTTCTTAGGTAGTCTTAGTATCAATTTTTTTTACGGTTTCTCTGATTCCGTTACACTGTCCATTACAATTTGATATTGCATAGAAATACCCTTCAACTCTTAAGTTGTCATCTGTTTCGTAGTTTAAATAAATTAACAAAGTTCTCTCTATTTTTGTAGTGTGTTTGAGTAAAGAATTTTAATGCGTCACATACTGTGTCACCCTCAGAACTATAATACCACTGTGTGACTTCATTTTCCTAAAACTACACTCAAGCAAGAAATGAAAAACGCACTTTTTTTTTCTTTCAACTATGCATATAATGTTTTTGCATGTGTTTAGGCAAGTTACATAAGTTAATGTGCAGAGCATATGTTCGTATGTCTTGAAAATTTGTGTGTGTAAATTATCAGTATAGTCTATAAATGAACTACTAAAGCCGGTCAATCAAGTATGAACTACTTATTCATGTCTAAATATTTCTAAGTTATCAAATTAAAATATATTTTTGATACTTGCAATATGTTTTTTTCAGTATAATATATAATATAGAGCACAATATACGTAATTTAAGAAGATGCAATTAAGTTTTCACACTTTTTATTTCTGTTTTAGTGTTTGAGTAAACTAGCAAAATTACTCAATTTCAGAGACCTGAATCTTTTTTACAAACCAAATACACAAAACAACATGTGTAACATGTATAGTACTTGAATGGAATATTCAATTGGCCAAGAAATTTTATTTTTAATTCCATCCCTTTGTGGTTTACATGGGCCCATTTTTGTCATTCTTCCAACTTTTCAGGAGCTGTAATCTTTAAAGTGTAAACAAACACACAGCAACAGTTACATATTCGTAATAGATTGGTTCCAGTGATTAGTTTTTTTCCAAATTTCATTTTGTATTTCAGTCCCCTATGCGAGTTATCTCCCTTTGAGATGAATAAATTTTTTGACATAAACATTTGACCTTGAACTTTAACCAGTTGCCATTATTTTAATTATTAAGTTACAGCCACGTAACTCAGCATGTAAGACTATCATCTTATGCACTTTAACATCAAAACGTAAATTTAACTGCCATAAATGTAATTCAAATAGATTTTGGCCAAAATACAAAGGTCTAAAATTCCCATTTTTGACTATGAAAACCACTTTTGATGACCTCTAAAAAATCAAAGGTCCAGTTTAGAGAAAAAAAAAGTGGTTTGAAACATCTTTCATATGTAGTTTTACGGGTATGAGTTTCAAAAAAATAAAAATGGTCGAGCGCACCCATCCGTCGAACCTGTATGGATATACCCTTACATTAACATAGTATGAAATATAAATGTAGACAACTAAATCATCAGATGTACTATGCACCTAAATCAAAACAAAAGACAAAAGTTTAAAATAAATATGGAACATCATAAATATTCATGAAAAATATTAATTAATTAACTAAGATAATTTCGCCCCAATCTAATGTATTCAGACAGCACGCACAAACTCTTCTAAGCATCTTAAATAATATGATTCAATATATTTTTCGTCATGTTCAATATAGTCTATTTACATTTTAATATTACCAGGCAGTTGTTAATTCAAAATATTTCCATTCTCTCTTTGCTAATGTTATAAAAACAATATTTCCATTTTGCTTATATAAAACTAAAAAGTCCTACACTCTTATCTAAACTGGCTATCGGTCTTTTATCTCATTACCATTAAAGCTGAAATGCTTCTAATCAACTAAATTGTTCCCAGATAATTTATCGCGTGATATGCAAAGTATTTTGCATGAACAAGATAGGGCTCTTGCAACTGATTTAATTAACTAAACTAAATCGATTATTAATAGAATGTATCCTTGCACTTTCAGTCTCTACGAAACAGGCGCAGTGCCTCAGAAAACGCAGTTAAACTAGCCTATTGGGTGCATTTATGTAAAATAAACGAAATAAAATATCATATTGATACTAAATCTATTCAAAATTTACAGAAATCGTGAAATAGAGTCCTAAAACTGAAAGTTACTTTAAATGCAACAGCTTCGATGAAGTTAATTTAAAACTGCGTTAAAAACTAAAACAGTATAACATTTTTATAAGATTAGCAAATGCTTTTTAAACTGAACATTCTATTGAAAATTGAACCAAAATGTAATTTGTGTTGATAAATACTTTTTTAACTGAATGATTACATTAAATTTTACTGACATTTTAAAAAATGATGAGAAAAACAATTATATTAGCCTTCACTTGCATTTAGAGTAACTGATATATACGAGAAAGCCTATTGTAAAAAAAAGAGATGATGGAGTGAAAGATCTCTTCTTGCCAACACTGGTATGCAGGCAAGGAGCCGGGCTCTTCTTTTGCTCTTAATTGTGACACAGTATATTGAACGGCAATATCAAGATTAGCTAGCGATCAGCCTGAAAACCCTTCGGTTTTTGATTGCTGAGTGATATTTGCATGCTTCGCAAAGTGTCAAGCTCAGCACGCTTCTGCTGAGCACATTCTGGCTTGTTTGGAACTTTCCAGGGAGGATATATCGTCGCCTCAGAGCAACAGTGAGACATCTAATCTCGGGAATAACAATAAGATATCCTACTGTTGATTTGAGGTGACGATATGCTCCCCTTCCTTCTCCTCATCGACTTTCTCAAGGTCGATAGTGTACAGGATCTTGTCTGACTTTTTCAGACAGCTGAAAGAAAAAATCACAGCTGCAAAACAACAGAAATGGTCAGAATAAAGACAAAGTCTGTCTTAAAATAAGAAATTAAGTTGATACTGGATTAGATCTCATATCTTATGTAGAAAATTAAATATATGGTGGGCAAAAGAACCAACCCACTTTGTTTAAATTTATCCCAAGCGACTCTGTTGTAATCGATGGCCAACACACATCTATTTTTGAAGTATAAAACTTCCAGAAAGACGTACCGAATCTGACCTACGTTCGACATGTTTGATGCTAGGTAAGAGCTTTGTTTATTTCGTATGGATTGATAATAGGTGTTATCTCCATAGTATATCTCTATCGTCTCTAAAAGGTTACTTCATAGTATGTTAAAAATTGGGCAAAACAATGTCAATTTATGTTCTTCTTTTCTTTTCATTGCAAAATATTCGTAGAAAACAAAGCTCTTTTACATATTACAGCCCATTATGTCAAGAACCCTTGCTAAATAAACAATTTTTAAAATAAAGAAAAACCAAGCATGCTTTTGTCTGGGTTTGTTGGTTTGAGTACTTTTTCCGTAGCTCAACTTTTTAAGTTCTTCACTTTATCTCAAGAGTATAGTTTAAAATCAATTTAAAGAATATACAAAAAAAATAGCTTTATTTTATGCTTCAAAAATAAAAACATTTAATTTTCTGAAAAGATCAACTTGACATTCTTTAACAAAGTTAACACTTGGGAAGGAAAAGAAAAAATAAGAAGCACTTTCAAAGCTGGATTACCTCCAAAATTAATTCCTTTTATTGAAACTTCCTTTCTTACGCATAACGTTCATTTGACACAACCACGGGCTGGAAAAGATTCGAGATTCCGATAAAGAACAAGAAGAGCTTATTAAAAGTTAGGATTTTTTATTCATAATCAATAATGTTAAAAATTTACTCTCTGGGTCATACTCAACTTTCACACTTTTCTGAAATAAGTAGGACTTAGCACGCGCTCTTCAAACTTCTTCAGCAGAAAAGTCGATGCCGATTAAATATTTGTAAGAATAATTTTGTGTATTTATAGTTATATTATGTAGTTTCTTTGTCACTCGGTATGTGTCGATATGTTTGTTAAATTTCTAAATTGATTAAGTTATTGATGTAAAACATAGTTATGTTTTTGATTCGTAACACTCAAAGTTGGTATATCTACAAGTACTAAAACAATGGTATAGGGAAATGAATTATCAAGTGTCGTGAGTAAAACGGAAAAGAATGAATTACAACTAAAATAATTAACCCTATTCTATGAAAAATTATTAAGAAATCTTAAGTTATATATTTTTGAATTAGAATAAAAAACAAAGCCTCGATTGTTCAAATGTGCGGCAAAAGTGGAGGTTTTTGGCTAAATTACAATTATTGCTACATCTTGCTGAATCGGGGAGGTGAGTTACGATAGTTTTTTTTTTTTAAATATATTTTATGATATTCTGGATTGCTTTAGAAAAACTAGTTTTTCATTATCTTTTTTTTTTCAAATTTGCTCTCTTTCTGCTAATACATATTATGCTCAATTCTCTTGAAAATGTGAAGCATGTGTAGTTTTATTTCAGTGTCTTGTGTGATTGTGTGTGCGTTTATTTCTGAATCTTTCAGGAAAGATCCGGTATCTTGTATGATATAGTTACGCTAGAATAGTATGTATTCTTGAGCGAAACAAAATGTCTAAATCTTGAAGTTTTTATCGCACTTTATGTCAAAAACTTGTTTGGAATTTGAGATAGATATCAAAAGACAATTACTCACCAAATACAGTCATGATTTGTTCTCTTGAATCTTGTCCAGCTAGAGAGGCGACGAGGCACGTGTACTTTCCACTCAGCTCAATCGATGGACGTCGTATCCGCAATGCCCTGAACCTCGAATACATATCGGCTGTATTTACTGTAAAATTAAGATCTAACCTCTCGCGAAGGACTCCAGATATGTGCCTTTTATTAAGCTCAGGAATCCATTGATAGACTGGCTCTAGATTTTCATCGAAGAACCATTTGACCACGAGCCGCAGGTCATTCTCATTGTACGTATACTCGCAGTCTAACACGACGGATTCTTCAGTGCCATTTTGAATCCAGCGTGGTACTGACAGACGACGAATTTCTACTGACTGCGTGCCTAAAAGAAAGAAGACAAATAAAGTAAAACACACATCAAACAAAAACGAAAAAAAAAATATTATTATTATTTAAAACTACAGTAAACTTTCGATTATCCGCGGAATCGGATGGCATGGTAGCAATGGATAAGCGAAAACCGCGGATAATCCGAGTAATAAGTATAAGATGATTCCATTGTATGCAATAGTTAAAAATATAAATAACACATATATTTAAACTACACTATATAACCAAAAGTATTGGAACACTTTCAAAATTTTAAGTCTACTATTCAATTAGGGGACGAGAAACAAATTGAGAAAACAAAAAAAAAGGTTTTTGATCATTTTTCTTTTTAAATAGCTGGGAATAAGCTATGACTTTCAGAAATAAGTTAAAATCCTATCTAGATTTTGTTTTTATATTTTCGTGAAAGTATCTCTTATATACACGAAGATATGAGCATTTCTTTCAAAAATGCCACTTTTTTTTAAGGTTTTTGGCTCATATCCCGCAGAATGTTCCATCAAGCGTTACTAAACTTTCAGAATATTTGACAGCATATTAGAAAAAAACATAATAAAAAATTTGAAGTTAAAACATTGAAAATGTAATTAAATATGAACGTTTAACGCAATTATTTTTTTTACTGACCATGCGCGAAAGATACCAATCAATAATCTTTATAATCGAAAGCCCAGACATTTCCTACAACTGAAAAAAAAAAATCCACTTTAATTTCTTTAAAATGTAAAAAAATATCAGCGATCTATTGAGCCGAATTTTAATTCTTGGCTAGACGACGAATAGAGAGGGAGCGTTCGCAAATAATCCGTTATTATCATGAATCACTCTGCAACAATAACAGGAAATGTTGACAGTTTGGAACGACCCCTTATCATTCGTCGCCCATCTAAGAGTTATAGAAATTCGGCTCATTAGATTGCTGATAACTTTTTAGATTTTAAAGATATTAAGGGGAAATTATTTTTTTAGAAATTTTATTATATATCTGAGCTTTGTGTTATGAAAGTTACAATTTGCTATCTTTCGCGCATTTGCTTTAAACGTTCATATTTCATTACATTTTCAATATTTTAATTTCAAATTTAATTATTATGTTTCTCTAATATACTGTCAAATATTCTGAAAGTTTAGTAACGTTTGACGGAACACTTATGCGTGATATGAGCCGAAAGCCTTTAAAAAAATTTGCATTTTTGAAAGAAATGCATTTATGTCCAAGGATATAAGAGATACTTTTACGAAAATGTGAAAACAAATTCTAGATAAGTTCTTGACTTATTTTTGAAATTTATAGCTTATTCCCAGCTATTTACAATGAAAAATGATTCAAAACCTTTTTTGGTTTTCTCAATTTGTTGCTCGTCCCTTAATTGAATAGTAAACTTAATTTTTATTGGAAAGGGACAGCTGGAGTGTATATACTTTTTGTGTGAAAAAATTACAGAGCAATTGGTCATTTATTTCTCTAAAAATCCGTAAAAAATGGGAATTTTTCAAAGTGTTCCACTACTTTTGGTCACATAGTGTACATCTAGAAACATTGCTATATTGCATTTACTACCATTAAAGGTAAAAAATATATGTAAAAGGTAAAAATAAACGACAACACGATCATAATTCTAAAGAAAAACGTGAAAAGACCCGTAGATAATCCGAACCGTGGATAATTCGACCGCCTATAATCGGGAGGAAAGCCTGTACATTTAATTTCCAAATTTCATTTAACTCATTGGTTTATATAATCTTATATATTTTTATTGCTCACAAATGCACTTATTAGAAATACCGAATTCGTGTCTATTAGCAATTCGAGGAAATAACATAATTTATTGCCGATTTCAAAAAAGTTTTATTCAATAAAACAATCGAATAAATACCAAAATTGTTAAATATATACGTTTCGCATCAGATAATGCTCTCGTTAACGTCCATAGGTCTGGAAAGAATAAAATTTCATTTCCATTAATCTAGTTGAAATTCAGTGATGGTAACCAAACACTATTTCTATTCCTGTGGGTATTGCAATGCTTTCAACATATCGTTAAGCATCTGTAATGGATGATGATATACGTTTAGAGCTAACAATTCACTTTGGAGAGTCACGCAAATGCCTCCTTAGGCTGCTTCGTTCGCAATTCACTATAAATTTTATTTTTGCTGTTCATTTTCACATAACATGACATTAATGTGATTTGTTTGAGTTTCCTGAAGTTCTACTAATTACGCTTGGGAGTTCATTTATGCCAAAGAAAAATAGTTTATCAGAAAAGAAAATATATATATCTACATACTACTACTTTAATATTTTACGGTGCAAACATTAATGAAAAATTATCGCATTATCCGCATTAGCCATTATGGCGCAAAATTCGGGGGTCACCAGATTTTCAATAACACTTACCTGGTCCTTTCCGGCATGCCGGAAAAATTAATGTTAGGACAAAAACTACAAAAAAGTATATGCTTTGCTTAAAGAATAATATAAAATCTATACATATCTTATTAGTATTAATAAACAGTTTAATTTTTTTATATAGTAACTAACGATGTCATTCGTTATTTTAACAAGAAAAATATTATTCAATGACGAATCATTTAAAAAAAATAAATGGAAACCAAGCAAACACCTAAACACTAAGTTACCGCCTCTAAGCCAGTGATAAAGAATTTACCTTAGCTAGTCAATAAATAAACATTAAACTTACCTCTTTTAAAGAAATCAAAAATAATTTATTTAAAATAAACAATGAACGAGCCTCAATAACAATAATTTGCTTTCTGGTTGGAACTGAATGGGGAAATTTAATTTTGTTTTGTTGCAGGATAAACCTCGAATTATCCGGTACGCCGGTTAATCCGAAGTAATACGGCAAGTCGAACTTTAAAAAGAACCATACAGTCACGTAATCACAGATTAATGCATGGATGATGTTTTGTTGGTCGACATGGGCGTAAGTTCAGTGCAATAAGTATACTTATTGAGGAATCAAATGTATGAATGTATTTTTGCGTTCTTCAAGAATATTTAGTTGGCCTTTTGACACTTAAATGTCAAACTTAAATCAAAGTTTGTCTTTTAAACTAAAATATGCATGATCATTGAGCATATTAGTTTTTGTTCAATTATTTAAATGCTTGATACCACACGTTTCTCAGAAAAATTTTTATATCTGTATTGTTCAAGGGAAATGAGCATTTTTGCGAAAATTACATTACGCTCCAAAAAAAAAAAAGAAAGAAAGAAAAGAAAAATGCAAAACGATGCACCCTATTTAGGATATATGTGTCGCTGACACACGTCCGGCTCGCTTCTTCTTGCTAGGCTTTGGAGGATGAGAATAGGAAAGTCAAACGCTTCAGTTTAAGTATTGTTGGATAGCGAGATCAAGCTGCAGCGTAATAAAATTTGCTAACTCTTTTAATCTGAATTTCAACAAATCTTGTCTCAAATGCATAAAAAATTTGCTCATTTTTCTAAATTTACACCATATTTTGAGCATAAAAGGAGGCATTTCTGCGATCTCCAAAAGTACTTAACTGCCGTTTTGAGGTTTAAAACAGGAAATTTCCTTACTGTTGATATCTCCTAAAGCAAATATAACAATGCTTTACTGCAATTGAAATTAGAGAGCATTTTAGTTTTTCTATTCAACATTTTAAAATTTGAGTCCTTACTCCTCACAGAAGATACTATTGGATTTGAAAAAACTTTCATATCTGTAATGTCCTTTGCTATTCGCCAGTTTGGCAAGTATTACATTTTACTGCGAAAAAAGTTACGAAACGAGAAACCCTGTGTTAGGTTATATGTAACCGGTAGAAAAGACTGATAATCTTTTTTATTTGACTTCAATACTCAGATTCTGCAAATAATATGATTACCAAAAAAGGGGGAATTAAAAGCAGAAAAGAGAATTTAGATGAAAGTGTAAATGATGTAATGGACATTAGTTTAAGGTCTGTCGACGATCCGGATTTTCTGGCTAAAAAATTAAGGGGACATTCATTAATTAGGTATCGATGATTTTGGAAATTGTTGACCCATCTACCCTCATGTAATGGTACGAAAGATTTTTCTAACCTCTCCCCCTATTCCTTAAGATTACATTTCATTTTTCACATAATAAAAGGTTATTAGAATATGATTTGTTACACTAAAACTCCCATTTTGTTGTAAATCAAGGATTTATGTTTTTTTTTAAATGTGTAATGTGATGCGATACTAATTAAAAATCAAACATGTCATACATAGTTCGATTCTTTTATTATATTTTACACTATTCATTCTTTGTAAAACAAATAAAAATAGAGCTCGTCCTAATACGCTTTTTACCTTCCTGGCGCAAATAAAATATGATCCCTGCCAAACCACTTGACCGCGCGATTTCTAACACAAAATATCGACTTGGAAAATATTAGATTGGGTTGACGCTCCCCCCCCCCCCCTTTAACGTAAGGATATCTAGAGATTTTTCTAACCCCCCTGCCTTTCGGGACTCTTACGTAATTAATGAATGTCCTCTTAGAGCAGAGAAACACATTTTGGAAATTGGGTTCAAATAAAATATGAAAAGAGGGAGATATTAAAGAAAGAAAACGATCAAACTATATAAGAGAAAATCAGGTTGATCCATAGATAAGCTATATTTATCCATCCCCGTTCACTTCCCGTGCCCACTTGGTAGGGTGGACAATGAGTTGGTCTTGAATCGCGATGACGCACGTTCGGATCCAACTGCGTGTTTTTTTTTTTTTTTTTTTGTCCTTTTTCTTAGTACAACTAGCCACCGCATTCTCGTTTTTTCTACCGTAAAATTTTACAGAGTAATAGGATTTTACACTAAAAGTTACTGGCAGCATGGATGGCAATTATCTTTTACTGTAAAATTGCAGGAAAATTGTAACAGAGTAGCGACGCGTTTTTTTACATTTTCATGTTTTCCATCGGAATTACCCTTTATTTCCATTTTTTCGTAACAAAGTGTGCTTTTCTTACACTAGTGTTAAAATTTTATTCGTATTTCATTTGTTCTTCTTTTTTACAATAAGAAGCATAAGATCAATCGTTTTAACGAAAATTTTGTATATTGATTTAAAAATTGAAATATGATTTGAAGTTTTTTAATATAGTATAAACTCTCATGTCTCACCATTATCTCAGAAAAAACCCATAAATAAAAGATAGCAATGTAATCCAAAAAAATGCGCGCAATTACCCAATTAGGTGTAGTAATTGCAACCCTAGAGTTAGTGTTGATAATAATTTCTTTAAATTGCCACTTACTGTTCAATCGGCGCGACAATTAATTAAAAAAATTTAAAAAAAAAGGACATAAAAATGAAACCCATCAATTTAAAAAACAAAACATTTTCTATGTGTGCAAGATTTTCTTACAGAGCAGAGTCTGTATAAATGTGATCTTGAAAAAATGCGCTACTCATTTGCTCAATCTTGCCTTATGAGAAAACTAAAGCATTGCGGTAAATAAAAATGTATTCTGTACATTAGACACACAGAAGAAAATGCCATGTGTTACACATAGATCAGTGTATAACATAGACACGTAGATCAACGTTATTTTAATTCATGTCAAGAAATATTTACTAGCTACTATTTACATTCATATGGGCGTAGATGTATTTTGCTAAAACTGCATAAATGTACACATACATTTATTAGCTCATTTGCCTTTTACTAGTTTACCACGGTTGTTCGTTATTTAAAAGTATTAAGTTAAATACACTGAAATAAATATAGCACATTAATAGTAAACAAAGACATATTAGTACAACGAGAAAAAAAATGAGCAAAATATTTAAAATAACATATACAGGGTGGTTATAAAATAACGTACAGAGCCCTCTAGCGAGTGAAGTATTGGACGAAACATTGCTAAATTTCATGGACATACACAGTAGACCATGGGGTTTCGGTTTCTGAAATTAAAAAAAAATAGTACAAAAAAATTGCCACCCAGGGGAAATTTTGGCGTTGAAAAGGTGTATTACTGTGGCTATTGAAAGATTAAATGCTAATTGATAAAAATTGCATCAATTTTATTCACAAAAATTGATTTTTACCTACAAATGAGGTTAAAGATAACCAACATAGACATTTTCCAGGTACTGCACACAATACACAATATTTTCCACACATCTACGGGAAGGGGATTAATTTCGCCTACCTGTAACATTTTTGTAGTTTTGAAAGTAAAGATATCGGGAACATAGTGCAGATACAAAACACCGTTACGAAATCCCCATGGTTAAAAATCACAATGTGAAAGATTGGGCGAGCAAGGTCTCCATACCGTAGGAAATGTATAACTAATAAAACTGCTATCAAAGAAATGTTGCCGCCATACACTCAGTACCTGAAGCCCAACATGGGGTTGTTTCACCTTCTTACATGAATATTATTCAGAAAAAAAATCCTTGCTGCCGCGCCGAAATTTCTTCCTGCCGACTTGGTAAAATTATACCCTGGTTACAAATTGATATTTATTGTTGGTTTTATTGAACCTCATTTGTAAGCAACAATTATTTGTAACAAAAACTTGTTGAGTGCTGCATTTTTTGGTATTTAATTCTTCAGTATTCGCAAGTAATACACTTTTGCAGCGCCAAAATTTCCCTTGGTGTTGACCTTTTTTTTTTTTGAGCAATCACGATTGCTTATTGTTCTCACTTGACAGTCCTTGATGTTCCGGTTCCTTTTTCAGCTTGGACCAGGCCTGCAGCACCACCGTCCACCGGCGGTGGCGCGGCTGTCCCCCGGAATCCACTTCTGCTGGACGGTGGCGTCCATGTCCTACACACTCCCCTACGCGCGCACGCCTTTACACACATACACACGCCTACGTGCACACACGTAAGCCTACACACACACGCACACAACTATATACACGTAAGCACCCAGGAGGAGGGACATGCTTGGGCGGGGGAGCCATTTCTAGAAACAATAACTCTAACCAGTAGAGTCTTGTCGCAACTCGTGATTGCGAAAAACATAATTTGAATTCAAAGTTTCGGAATTCAAATTAGAGTTTTTTTTTTTTTTTTGTAGAAATCGAAATCCCATAGGCTGCTATGTACGCATTTTTGGCTATGTTTCTTCCAATACTTCACTTGCTAGATGACTCTGAACACCTCACGTTATTTTATAACCACACTGTACTTAAAGGAATAGAAATATCTATGCTTCCTTAATTATCCCGGAGAACATTATTAGCATTCCAAAAACATAAATCGTAAGAAATGTTCTGCACCATTTCATTTTCTGTGCATTAACTAAAAGTTCAACTACAGTAGAAGTATAAAGTTAAATAGATTTGCTAAATTTTACGAACAATACTTCCTTTGATTATTTCAGAAACAAAGATTTTCCCTAGAATTTGTGGGGGGAAAAATAAGAAATATACAGTGAAAACTATGTTTTAATCTAAGCAAATCTTGAAGTTCTAATAAACATTTTTCAAAGCACGTATAATAGAGAAAGGTTTCACTTAAGAAAAAATAGAGACAGCTGTTTCGCTTACAAGCGTAATAAGCAATTGATAACAATGTTTATATTTTTTAGCTCTACAGTACCTTTTTTTTGGAAAAATTATATAAGATATTAATCAAAAAGTTAGAGAAAAGAATATCGATCTATCTCCCTTGATATTTGTTTCTTATCTTTTTATGTAACTTATTTACAAAAATGTAGCGTAACTTTGCAGACATTTTTAAAAGATAAATTTATGCTTTTAAGTTTTTAAAACAACCCATGCATCTTTTAAATATTAACAAAATTGTAATGCAAAAACCCTTATCAATATTCATTTAAAGTTACATCATCTATAATTATCGGGTACACAAAAATATTTTACCAACTGATTTGGAAAAAGTAAAACATATGTATTGATAATTCTATCTGTAATGTAGGAAATATTGATTTTATTTGAAAATATTGCATGTCCTTCTTTGTACTTACTATTTTTAGTAGTCACTAAAAGAGTTTCAATTTAATATATTTTTGTTTGTTTTTATGAACCATGTCCAGGTACTCTTACTAAGACAAACATACTTAATACACATGTTATGCAGTTATCGTTTATGTAAATGCGAAAGAGAGTACCGCTTCTTCGACGAAAAGAAAAATGTTGCCGCGTGCAAAATTCGAAAATTTCCACTGCAGCGATCGAAGTTGCAGAGCATCGTTAATGAGATATCCTTGAAACGAAAGAAGTTCGAGTAAAACCACTATTTTGTTCCCTTTCTCTTCTCGTATTGATGTGCAGTTTGTTAAAAAGAAAATTATTGTTCACATTAAAAATTTGTTTCCGAGCTTTTAGAAAAAATGTTTAAAATTTTAATTTCTATACGATGTATACAAATACGTTATAACTAATTACAGATTCGTTTTTGTGTGTTTGTGTGCAACTATCAACATGTTGTCTTAATATTCGTTAAAACTGTGTAATGGTAAGACATATTTAGTTCAACTACCTTAAAGCGAGGCTGTGTGAGTGTGTCTTTCTGTTTGCGTGCTGAGATAAATACATTGTTAAAGATTCTGAAGCAGGGCTTCCCAACCTGTGCGTCACGACTCCCAAGGGAGTCGCGAAGCATTTCTTAGGGGTTCGCGACGTGCCCCTAACTTTCAAAATGTATTATTGCATAGTTTGAAAATTAAAACACTTAGGTGGAAAATTGCATAATTTTTGAGCAGCATCAAAACTTGAGCGCAAAGGCGAATCCAAGAGTAGGGTTATGGGACTGGAGCAGCCCTCCCCCTCTCTCATGCCACAGTGCCTGATCCCTCCATGTCCTCTAAGATTATATTAAACTTTAGTTTAGGGACTTCAATCTCTATAAACTTCCGCGAAAGATTTCAGAATTCACCTTCCTCTTCATCCAAAATCGTCTAAAACTTCGTCTTTGGTTATTTCGAATTCGGATTTGGTCAATTTCCAATAATTTCTGTGAGAGGTTCTCTAAACCTCATCCCTTATCCGGGAAGATGTCCTGTAGTTGCGTTTTTAGGACTTAATTTATATTCCGAGGAAGAGCCCCGAACCACATTCCAGATACACGTCCCATGTCTTCATCTAAAGTAGCAAAGCAATGGGTTTTTAGGGGGCTGTTTCGAAAAAAGTCTAGGTGAGTTCCTACTGTCTTCCTTCTCATAATTAAAGATCGTATAAAATTTCGTTTTTAACAATGAAATTTCTAAAAAAAATTGAGTGAGGCTCTCCGAACATTTCCCCTTGTCATCACAGATAACCTACTATTATAATTTTTCTACTTAAATTTCAATAAATTTCAATTTCAATAAAACTCGAAATGCAGCTGACTTAGTTTTCCTACACTTAAGTAAAATAATTATATATTGTAGATATTTTACGCAACGCCCCCTCAATTTCTTTCATTATATAAATAAATAATCCTTGCAAAATTTTAATTCAATTCATGAATGTTAATCTGTGCCTCTAGAGTCCACTTTTTTGGAGTTTCGTAGAAAAAAATGGCTGATTTTTTACGTTAAAGATTCTTACGTTTTATATTTAAAGTAATTTTGAACCTCAACGGATGCTGCTATTTCCAGACCGACCATTCTCTCACTTTCATTCTGTAAAATTTAACATGTTACATAAGGTACCTGTACACCAATGACTTTGGGTCAGGCAAACCGCGTTTATGAGCTCGTTCCAAAGCAAGAGGCAGGGGAACGTTTCTTTCCACCAAGATGGACACAAATGAACCTAAAGGCCATTAACGAATGACCTAGGCCATTATTAATGATATTTGACAACAACAAATTTCCTCCACTAGACTTTGGGGGTGTTGATTTACAAAATGTCTTGTGTTTGTAATAGGTGCGGTAAATAGGGTGGCTATGTTTTAATGCTATAAATATAAGTAATGGCCTTTATATTTTAACTCGCTGTTCTTTAGCTATGAATATACTTAGATGTTTATGCAATTTTAAATTTTTAAAATATAAATTTTGAAAAATCCTCGATTACTCTAACATAAAAATATACTGTGCTTCTCATACCGAATATATATATATATATACTATATATATATATATATATATATATATATATATATAAAAATTCCGGATGGGATAGATGTAAAAATTTTTACTTTAAATTTGTAATCTTCTATATCAATACATAGTCCTTTATTATTATCAAATTCGTCTTGTGATTCACAAGATTTAGAAACCGAAACGGGTTTAGAATCCTAACATGTTAAACCTTTTTTCTACATCTGGTCTGCCACACAACGCGAAAAAGCTTGACAACTATTGATATTTGCTCGCCTTTCATCACTGTTAGTTTTAGACAAATGCCATATTAGGGATAAAGATGCTGTTCATTTATTAACAGCCTATGTAAGTGCAATAAATTTAAATCCAAATGACCTTGTGATCAATCGTAGATATAATTGTAGATACCTTAAGAGAGAAAGATAAATTCTTCAAAAAATAAAATCAGATTTCATTAATTTCACATAGATTTTTTAGTTCTTCACTGAGATACAAAGCTACATCCAGATGTAACGGGAAAAAGAACGCCAATAGGCTTGCCGTGATAGCTTCAGGTACCAATGTTAAACAGCTTCTCGGAATTCCTGAGATATTTCTTCAGTTGTATATATCTTAGATGATTGCTGTTCATTACTAACTGCTCAGGTGTTTGACACAGGGGCTTGCAATACCGGCCGTGTAATTTGTGCATGCAATTTTTTAGGGCAAAACCTGAACGGTGATATATTACATTTGGATTGCAATCATCATGCACTTGAAATCGTACTGCACAATCAATTATTAAAGAAGTTCTTGCCTTTCTCAGTTCTACCCCCGATATTCCATTATTTAGGCGCTACAAAATTTTGTGGAAAGATCTCTATTATTCATAACTTATAACATTTCAATCAAGTACACATACCACTTAAATTCTAAAATGCGAAGTTGGTGACATATTATTGTTCGTAAAAAGCGAAATTGAGAAGGATCATTCCCATTAATATTACAGAGAATTATCACAGCTTGTAATACTATTTCCTGGTGAATTCGCTCCTAGAGGAATGTGTTTTTGTTAACCTGGCGCTTATCTCTGAGTCAGATGGGTGTCAAAAGGAATTTATTGTTTGAAAAATGATATATTTAGGAAACAATTTAAATTGACCTTACAAAAAAGGAGAAAGCCCTTAAATACTGTTTTACAGTCAAATGCTGTATGAAGATGTGGTTTTTTGCAGTTACCCAATCGATGCTTCTGTAAATAATATAATGTGTCTAAAAAAAACAGCCCTACAAAATGATGACAAACATGCAACAGAAGCAGAAATTGGAAAATTCATAAATCACTTTTGGCATTTAGGGGGTGAACTAGTAACTTTGTCCGTATTGGATGAAGGAATTAACTTTGAAGATAGGAAAAGACTACTCCTAAAGATGCTTGCTAATAAGGAAGACGTGTATGATGACTGCATATAAATTTCAGATAAAAGTTGATGATTTGAAATACTTTCTTAGTAAAGATCTTTCTCTTTATAGAATCAATTACAAGTCAATAAAACTGTTTGATAAGTTACAATTACCAAACGATTTCTTCCTATTTGATCCTGATTCATGGCAAATTAAAGGAAGCTAAATAGAAGAGAGTCCGTTAAAGTGCTGAAAGTTGTGAATGATGCAACTGAAAGAGGAGCACAATTAATCGAAGAATATCGCAACTAATTTACCAAATATGAGTCACAAAAGCAATTTATTTTACAGGTAGTCAAAGACTATCGGAAACAAATACACACTATCGAGATACATTAAGAAAAGTGTACGATTAAGGTAAAGTTTTTAAAGCAATATTTCATTTTTATTCAACGTGAAATCTTTAGATGATATAGAGTAATTAATATTTTTATTTTGTAGTGCTACTTCACTGTAAAAATATTTTGCAAACCTAGGAGAATCGATGTATATATATATATATATATATATATATATATATATATATATATATATATATATATATATATATATATATATATATATATATATATATATATATATATATATATATATATATATATATATATATATATATATATAATCAGAAATAATTTAAGTCTTCATTCAAAAAAACACTTTTTTTGGTTAAAACAAAACGTCTTAAACTCAAAAAAAGAAAGAAAACGAAAAAAAGGTTCCTGCGTTGTTTGTTCGATTTTTTCAACTTATCTCCAAACCTTTTTCTTTTTCACATATTCCTTCTTTTTATGCGAAGGTGGAACATCGATAAAACTGCTTTTAGTAGGTTACTTAGAAAATTTTTCTTTTCTCGACAAAGCACTCTCTATTAATACCGAAGGCCAGCAGGTGCTAATAGAACGGAAACCTGTCATTTCTTTTCCTTACTGAAAAAAACGCTATTACTTCAATAGCGTTAAAGCTTGGAGAGTCTTTTGCTTTTCCGTTTTTTGATCCCCCCCCCCCATTACACTGCCTTATCAACTAAAACATTATCAAAATCACTTTCTCCGATCATAGTTTTTTTCTTATCGGACGTGGCGGTTTAATGTCTGAAAAAAGTTTTTAAAAATGATAGGGGAAAAAAAAACTTATGAAGTTAAAGGCAACGTACATATTTATAACCTGAGTTATAGGTAAAAGTTTTAAACATTATACGTATACCTATCGCAACTATATGATAAGACAAAAAAAATGCTAAGAATTATCTTTTTTACATATGAAACAGATTGTTTTTTTTAATCAAAATTTCAAACTTAAAAAAAAATTTTATTTTTCAAATCATTTCCGGAATCAAATTCAGCAAATACATTGCATTGCAGTTCAGTTATCAATAAGCGATCGAGTTGAAAAGACACATAATTGTACCCATAAGTTGAGTTCAAAACAAAATAGTTTTATGTAGCACGTAATGCAATGAAATATTTCAAGAAACGCAGTTTAAGGAGCCAAAAATGAATTTATTTTAGAACAAAATACATCAAATTCTTCCATAAAGTGAAGCAATAAAAGGTTTTTGAATACCAAGTATTTGACTAATAGATAAACATCATATGTTCCTTAAAACATTCTTAGCGGAATATAAGTTATCGCTGGACGGCAATAATTTCACTTTCTGTCGGGCATTTCATAAAAAAATGTTAAACGACTTCTGGATTCTTTTTGGCTGAAAAATGCTTTCTCGAATTTTCATGGATCACAGCAGAAATCCGTCTCTAAATCGGTCTTTTGACCACCAAAAACAATTTTCAAATAATATTTCACAAAGTATATCAATAAAGTAAAATGTATTAGCCTCAATGAGAAAAGTATATTGATATTATTAAAATGGAAACTGAATTTTGGTTCGGTTTGCGTTTGAAATTATAGCGTCATTTTCACTGTCACTGAGAACTGCAAAAATAATTTTAAAATTATACAAAAATATATCTTAATAGACGTACTTAATAGACGTGAACTTTTAAATGAACAACAGTGTATATTTTTCATATGAACTAAAAGAATGATTCTATATGGACATAATTATTTTGATAGTTCACCAAACTTCAAAAACTACATTTAAAAAGAAAAAAAACACAAAGCTGCAGTCAAGGTTCGCAGCGTAGTTTAATTTTTAAACACTTAAGGATAAACTAAGAAAAGTATTTTGTCATAAATGTTTTTGAGTTTTATTAAAATCACTTTATGCAAAGATTTTTCTTTGGTTTGTGATTTTTTTTTAACTCCAAGTATGTTAACGAATCATATGTAACAACATCTATAAACATGGTTCTCACAAGATTATGTGTAATAAAATTTTTTACATAAACCCGTAAAATATTTCGAGGATTTCACTAGTGCCCTGTGTAATGCTTCTAAAGCTATTCATTATGACCCAAAAGCAATGTTTTAGCTAGCGTGTTCATACTAATGTAAGTTTTATTTTTTGCACATACAGTAAAACCTGCTGAGTTGACCACCTACAGTGTAAAAAAAAATATATGAAATTTTACGGTAAAAGGTGCTGGCATCCACTTTGCTAGTAACTTTTACCGTAAAGTCCTATTTTACTGTAAAATTTTACGCTAGAATAAACGAGAGTTAAAAAACGCAGCATGCTAGCAGAAGGTTCGAACTCGACACCTCTGTATTATATATAGCTTTGCTGATTACCATACCAGTTGGGATACATCGAGTCAAGGGGAATCTGATGTTATCTGCTTTGTACTGTAAGTCACCTGGTGTATCAATTGGCGCTATAATCGTTTATTAGTTTTTTTTTTTTTTTTGGTACAATTTACTGTATTTTTTTCTGTACTGTAACAGCACTATTTTATATATATCATAAACGTTTAATGAATTTTTAACAGTGTAAGTATTTTAACTAAGTCTTTTTTATACATATCAACCTTTATAAGTTGACTACCTGTCTAAGTTTAACACAAAAGTACTGCACCACAAGTGGTCACCTAACACAAGTTTCACTATACTATAATTCGCAAGAATTGCACATATGTGCATACACTAGTGCGGTAAATCACATGAAATACGAAAAGCGCATGACCATTGACCAATACATACAGACATGTTTTATATATTGTGAACTTAAGTCTCGTAGTCTTTAGAGATAGAAATATGGATGTATTTTGAATAATTAAAAATTTTGTAAGGGTATCATATAAAGAATAGAATTTCTTCTATCGTACAGCTTGCATGCTACAATTACATATGTCAATCCCGGTTACAGCATGGAAGTACTTTCTCCCTCCTGTCCTTGTCCGTCATTTGTGTGAATGTGTTGATATGTTTTGAATGGATGTCTATCCTATAAATGGGTCCCTATGGCATGTGTGTAATGTGGAGGTCGGACTTCACACCAAATTACGGTACAGTTGGAAAAGTAATGCAGCGCACCCCATATTGCCAGCCTAGCTGGCACAAGACAGCAACAACAACAATTACATATGACAAATTTATCTATCATCGAAAGTTAAAATCCGAAAAATAATTTAAACAACTTTTAGACATCTTTTTCAGAATATAGTTCGCATTCTTTTCCAAGCAAAAAAAAAAAAAAAATGCTTCAGCATCTGCGTTGCATTGGAGCAGAGAAAACTTTCGGCAATTACCAATTTTACTGCAAAGAGTTATTTAAGTCTAATTTTGTCTTATCTTCGTTGTAATAATACCTTAAATAGTACCACAACTGATTTAATAGTTTTCACCTAATATAATTTTGTCATTTTTACACCATTCGATGGACAAAACAACAGCTTTTTCACCAATTAACTTCAATAACGTCTTTACTTCGGCTACAATGCTTGCTACTCTTCTACAATAAAGAGCCCTTCACAGTAAAAAAATAAAAATCAATATGACAATTTCAACTGCGTAAAAATACTAAGTTATTGTGCAATCACGATTGCTAATTGCTTTCATTTGACTGTTTTTGGCGTCCTATCATTGCATTTTCCCGCCGCCACCCTCCGCAGCATCACCGTCGACGGGCTCCTCACGATGCTGCTCCTATAGCGAAAGCCGTCTCCAGGTTGCATCCATGTCCTTCACACACGCGCATACCATACACAACTATGCACATACTCCCCCCCACACTCATGCCAGCACACATACACAAACAAACGCCTACACAGACACAAACACACGCCTACACACACACATACACACACGCCTGCACACAAACACAAACTCACACACCTACACATACCCACACACACATGCCTGCACACATACACAAACACACGCAACGCCTACACACACATATACACACGCCTGCCCACAGACACAAACACACACACATGCCTGCACACAGAAACAAACACACGCAACGCCTACACACACATATACACACGCCTGCCCACAGACACAAACACACACACATGCCTGCACACAGACACAAACACACGCCTACATACACACATATACACACACGCCTGCACACAACCACAAACACACACACACCTACACATATATACGCACACACATGCCTGCACACAGACACAAACACATACGCCTACATACACTCACACACACTCGTGATTGCGAAAAACGTAATTTGAATTCAAGATGTCAAAATTCAAATTAATTTTTAAGAATTATTTTTATTGCTCTTATTATTATCATTATTATTGTTGTTATTAATAGTATCATTATTGTCACTGTTACTTATTTTGCAATGGCATTACTATTAGATTAGTTTTCCTGTTATTATTATTATTACTACTATTATTATTTTTATTATTATTATTGTTATTATTATTATTTATGTTAATTGTTTTTCATTATTATTGTTACCATTATTATTATTGTTATCGCTATTATTATCATTCTTATTATATTATTTTTTTTGACACCAAAGTACTTTAAAAAATTCTTCGTATCCAGAAACCTTATCCAGGGGAGCCAATTATTCAGCATTACCCCTATAAAATTATAGTCTGTAACAAAGTCCCTGCCCCTGATAATTTTTTGAAGTGACAGGTTTTTTACTCGACAAAAAAAGTAACATATTACCAAGCTTTTCTCCTAGAGTGTTATGATAAATATAGAAAATGTCTGCCTTCCAGATGTTTAGTGCTTATCTTCAACCCTCTCGAGTTCCGAACTTTTTCCTTTATTAGACGTTTTTTCCTCTGCTGATAGAGCATTGATAAAACTCTTTTCAGTAGGTAACTTAGAAAAGTTTCATTTTCTTAACATAGCACTATTGTTATCAAACACCAGCTAGAGCTTATAAAGAGAAATGTAATATTTTTTCCCTCAAAGTTTTTTTCTTTTGATTTCTTTTAACGGATTAACTAAAATTCGTAATCATTTCACTTAATAGCTACCCAATTTAGTGACGCTGCAAAAAGGTTATAAAAATATTAGACAATTAAGAAAAAAATGATTAAAGAAAAAGAAAGAAAAAATTATACTTGTAAAAAAAGTTATAAGGAAAAAGAATGACAAATATAATGACATGAAAAAGGAAACATGGTCATGGGTAAGGTCATTTATGGTCATGAATTAAAAATGGTCATAACTAAGGTCACTCATGGTCATGAATGAAACGTGGTCATGAGTAAGGTCATTCTTGGTCATGAATGAAACAGGGTCATGGGTCTGATTTAGTCTGGGTCAACTTATCTGATTTAGTTGTCCCCACTTAACGAACAATTAACAAGGGTGAAGTATAAGCAACTAAAACTAAAAGACTACTTTTTAGCCTACTTTCCCAGTAAAAATCAGAGAAAGAAGAAAAAAGCATGAAAGAAGGCTTAATACATCTAAAAAATATCCCGAAAAACAAAAAAAAGTCAAAATAAATAAAATAGTTAGATAAATATTGAAAAATTAAAAATTGGAAAGTAGGGCATTGAGATGGGGAAAAATGTCTGTCGGTCTGTCTGTCTGTCCCCCCCCTAATAACTTTTGAATGAATAGTCCGATTCGAACAATTTTTTTTTTGTTAGAAAGATCTCCGCGAGGACATCTCATTCCCATAATTCATTTTTTGATTTGAACAATTTTTCGTTCAATTTTGAACAGTTAAAAAAAACTTAACATTAGCGCCTACGGGGAAATTCAAATCAAAAATAAATCTTGAACTTAGAAGCGAAGTGGCTTCAAACAAACTTTGTAGGGAAAAACTTTTGATAAAAAACATGTATCGAAAATATCTTTTTGATTTGAACAAGTTTTCGTTCAATTTTGAACAGTTCAAATCTCTTAACATTAGCGCCTAAGGGGAAACTGAAAGTCAATATAGATTAAGAACTTAAAGGCGGATTTACTTCAAACAAACTTTGTTGGAAATAGCTCTTGACGACCTACTCCCGACTCCGACTCCGAGAATTTAGGTGCACCTGACACCGACTCTGACTCCTGTTCCCGACAATTAATCGGACTCCGACTCCCCGACTTCGACTCCGACTTCGTAGCTTTGGCAAACATTTATACACGGAGGACAAATGACTGACTCCGATTCTTGGATATTCGACTCCGACTCTTTTATCCCAAAATGAGATTGACTCCGACTCCGACTCCGCTGCTGTGGTTTTAACTGTGAAATAATTATTGTTGATATGATTTGTTTTTATTTTCACGCTAAAGTTTTAATTTAGGTATTTAGTTTTCGGTGAATAAACTCGAAAAATATGCGCAGACGATTTTTTTTTTTTTTTTTTGACAATGAAAATTATTTCTTTAAGTTGACATTTTATTGTTTTTTTTTTATTTTGGTACGTGCATCAATTCGTTTAAAAAATTATTTTTGGCAACAGGGAAAAAAAGAAAAGATTTTTTTTATATGATGTATTTATTTTAATGAACTTATTATTTTTTCGTTTTGAAAGCTGTTAAAAATTTTTTTTTAATGTAAAGAAGTGTATTAGCTGCTTTGTTTAAAAGGTGCTGCTATTTTATTTGTTCGTTTTTTTGAAGAAAAGTAAGGAATATTTTATTCCTAGAAATCAGCTTAAAATATTTAAAAAAATATGTTTGAAAAAATTTGCGATTTTAGCTATTTTTGAGAATATTGATCAGGTACTAGAAAGTAGTGTAGATATACGGGAAAGTAGGCTCGTCCAGTTCTAGACGGAACTTCTTGTTGTTTTTCGATATTTACCTTCTATTTCTGTAATGCATTTACATTTTTCATTGAACATAACTGAGCTCCAAGAAAGTATACGATCAGAAGAGGAGTTTTCGTTGTTTAACCTTTATCCAAACACCATTTTTAACTGCAGTTTTTTATTTTTTTAAATATAAAGCTAAGAATATATTTTTGCTGCTGGAAAATTTGGTAACAGAATGTTTATAATAGCTAGATACGTGTGATTAATGAAAAGAAAGTTTAAAAGTGACGAGATCAAATTGTATACTCCGTATACAGTACACAAGTAAGATTTGCCGGGATTTTTTTTACAATGAAGTACAACATGTTTGCATTTTGTAAAAGTATTTTTCTAGTAATTACTCACATCCACGGCCAAGCATATTAAGAAAAATAAGAACATATACGATTTGCATTTTGACATGCCCTCGGGAAATATAAATTTTTCTCTAACATATAATTTAAAGTATAATAAAAACACCGAGAAAGCTGCAATAAGAATTTATGCACTTCAATGAGATTTAATGTGCTGTTATTAGTGAACATCTCTTTAAAGCAAGGAGTTTGTATTATCAACACCAGTTGCTGTTTTTTGAAGCTTAAGAAATACTAAATCTTCATAGTTCCTCTTTGAGGAGTATTATTATATTTGAAAAAATGAGTTAAATTCCTTCTGGTTAGTGTTTTTCTCTTTCTTGAAAAAAAAAATAAGAAGAACAATTTTTATGGATCATTGGAAATACATCTTAAACGTGATCGTTCAACCGCAACAAAACTATTTTTCGATTAATATATCTTAAGAGATGTTGAAAAAAGTAAATATGTTTGTCCCAAGGCAAATCTGTCATACTTTTGAAATGAAATGCTTTATTGAAGTAGTTGAGTCGGAAAATTCATATAAACTTTCGATTCATTTTCTAAATAGAACCGTGGCATGCATTTTTTTCTTCTTTTGTTTCAAAGTATATAACTCGGCAGCAAGAGACTTTTCCTAGAAGCGGAAATATTACTACGCTTAAAGGGAAAATATAACTGCGGATTACGATTCACAAAAACCATCAAGCTGAATTCATATTCCATTTTTAAAAGAGACAGCTACTTTACAAGAAATTTGAAACGTATATTAAAGCGTATGAAAGCTCTCATTTTAAATAAATATCACTTTTTTTCTACTAATTTCCGTTATCATTACGTACTAAAACTATTGTTACCATAAATATCCGTTGCAGTTAGTCAATGCTGTAGAGAAAACATGCATTTAGAGGGATATAACACTAGTTTATATAGAAAACACGCTTTCCTAAATTCATCAATTATACGTGTTTAAAGCCTTTTTATTTTGCAATCATTTAACACTTGTTTGCATTCTTGTGTGTGTGGAAGCTGCTTTCTACCTGTAAATAATAATTCTACTTAGTTTTTAATCTTTTACTACTCTAGAGAATTGGTGGGGTTGTAAGGTATGTTGTAAGGAATTTATGGGGTTGTAAGGTATTTTAAATTGTAAATCACGACTTTTGTAGTTATCAGGTGTTTTTAATTGCTTAAATGCTGCTTATTATGATTACTTTCTGTTCTGATCTCGCCGGGCTTTTTTCACTTGAATCTTGATAATAATTGGTACTATATACGTCTGACTTTGTTCATGTATATCATAAAACTTCTTTAAAGACCCTAACTACATAAAATCTTACTTTGTTTCAACATTTAAAAAAAAACGAATCTTTTATGAAAACTATTGAAATTCTTTGATAAGAGAAATATTAACTTTTTTTATACATACTAACAAAATTCTGACCTTTCGTTATAATTCTTTTCGTATGGGTGTATCTAAAGAAGTTTGTCAACTCGTGTCCTTTTTCCTTTGCCACAAAACTTTACAACTAAAAGTTTTCATCCTATGTGTCGTTCATTTAGTTTTTATCCTCCTATTACTCGTATTCATTTTTTGATGTACTCCTTAGCAAACGAATATCGTTTTACTGCACAAATTTGTAAAGTATGCCTACACGAGTCTTAATGTTTTAAGGAACCTATTTTACAATGCAATAAAGAAAGAAAGCTTCTGAATGCAAACACATTTCTTTTTATCGGACATTCCTCATTTCAGATGACTTAACAGCCAAAAGCTCAAGTTTTGCCTTGAAAAGGTGGTTTCTTGAAACCCCAAATCACGTGCAAGAACACTCTGAAAATTTGTGCGAATAAACTATATTATCTTTTTTGTTATTTTCTGCACAAAAGCGTTTCTTAATTTCTTACTTTTATGTATGGATTACTTCTTTACTGCACATATTCTTTCGCGTATTTCAAATGGATTGTGGTTTGTTTCAGATTAATTTTTAGGACTTACATTAGTTTTTAGTTTTCCTTTGCCAATTTTATACTCCATAAATTTTTATAGCTGTATTTTGATCAAATTGATGCAGTTTCATTTCTGTTTATTAATAGTAGTTGATTTTTTTTTTTAATCTTGATCGCTTTAAAATGTTATCTCAAAAGCCTTTTTATTCTTTTTTAAATGCTCACTCCGCTTCACTAACGTATTACCACTGACTGGCTTTCTATACCTTTGAATATTGCATGGCAAGCCTAAACAGTAGCTAAAAGGTCATAAGCTTTACTACTGGTAAAACTGAAAGTCTGGATGTCTAGATGTCTGGTTCTCTGTGACATGTGTAGCTCTTAGACCTTTTTCATAAAATTTGGTACACAATTAGTTAGTAACATAGGAGTGTGCATTTAAGAGGTGTGAAAATTATTTGAATAATTATATTTTTTTTTTTCAGTTTTTCTTGAATAATTTAAATATACGTACAATAATTCATGAAGGATAATTTGTTTTGTTATTCCAATTATTTTTTCACTCCTTAATATTAGTTTGGGGACATTACTTCGTTAAATGTTGGCAATTGTAAAATAGAAAATTTTTTGATCTAAAGTAATGTAAATTGTTTGTAAGTAAAGTAAATTGTTTGCATTGCATAAAGAATAATTTTGATTAACTATTGCATTTAAAACAAAATTTAAAAACTGTATGCTTGTTCTGCTAATGTTTTATATTCTTTCCTTGGGCTGACATCAGTAGTATTTAATTCCTTACGCAATTCTTTTTGTAGTTTTAATTAGTTTATAATCGAAATTTTTTTTAAGACTATATTGCGTGATCATGAGTGAAGCAAGTGGTATTTTCCTAGAAAACTAGCTGCTATAAAGTATCTCATCCAAGAAAATCACTGTACAGAACTAGAAATTACTGAAAAACTAAAAATTTGTTTGCATTTGTGCGTTTGATAAAAAGATGTTTGAATTTAAAATGTAAGAGTAGTCCAGAGTAGAGAAATGCAGTAGGGAAGTAAATTTATTGCAAAAACAGAGAGAAAAAGAAAATTAATTCATATTGCCATGACTGACAGAAAAACAGCTTATCATGAAATAAAATCTCTCTATAAGCATATGCAGTAAATGTATGCTATTTATTCATAGAAAGTTTATTTCTGTTGAACTTGATGCTCGTTGTCCTCGTAAAGAGGGTTAAAATCACATTTGCTATGGCAAAGAGACTTGCTTCAGCAATAAATTGTGCATAAAATATTTGTAAGTAATCGGTGCAAGGTGAGAAATATAAACTGTCCTTTAATTTTTCAGTTAAATTCAAGTTGTTCATCTTTATACTAAAATTAAACTTAATGCGTACCGACTAAAGATTCAGAACTGGCAAAAACTTCCTTTAGGAGAATATTTCCCGACAAATTACATGCATTAAGCTTTATTTTACCTTTTAGGTATAGTTTTCGGATAAACCAATGCTTAAAATACCAAAAGAAAGCAGTCAGTATGTCAGAAGAAGTACCAGTAAAATATATTTCCAAGTCGTATTACACAAATGATTAAGCACCCCACCCAAGTTCTGGATTAGAGCGTACTTTTCGCTCAGGATGCTGGATGTTTAAGCATTGTAGAAGGCATGAGGACCCAATATCAGAATGAAAAAGTGGTTGAATAAAGGTTTTATAGTTAAAAGTTTGGTTTCAAAATGGAGATTTCATATTCACGCATGATGAAGTTATGTATCTTGAAACTTGATCTGTGACCAAAATGTTTAATGAGAAAAAATAAAACACTTCCAGGACATATAAACAGTCCTTATATAAGCCCAATAGAGAATGTTTGAACCATTGTAAAGAAAGAATTAAAGAAATAGAAATTCACAAACAAAAATTGTCTCACAGAAGAACTCATTCAAATTTGGCACCATGACGAGGAAGTACAAATTAATTGCCAAAAACTTATAAAAAGAATGCCCAGAAGGATTGAATCTTCAATAAAAAATAGGATGTCCTCTAAACAATAAATGCATCAATATTTTAAAAATAAAGTATTGTTTTTTTTAGATATAACAAGATTTCGCTATAAATTTCACAATTATTTTAAAAAATTTCACACCTCTGTAGAAGCGATTTTTGAAAAATTCGATTTTGTTCTTTACTTATTCCAATTTTAAGCCCATTTTGCACATTAACTTGAAAGGGGGAGAAATATTTCATTCACATATTTTAGTTTCAAGTCATTCGAAAGCTTGAAACTTTCTGCATCAGATGAAGTTTCTACAAGCATTCGGAGATCTGCAGGAACCGTTTAAAAAAAACAAACTCCAAGGTTTACCTCAAGCACGTCAAATCATTCTAAATGAGGCGCACGGTTTTTGTTTGCTAAATCCTACAAAGATCTATAAAATAACACACACAAAAAGAAAAAAAAGGAAAAGCTTTCTACTATGTTTCTCTACCTGTGCAAAATGTAAAGTTTCCAATGTTTAAACAACTTCAAACTCAAGTTTGCTCCAGAGAAGCCTTTATTCAAAACTTCCAATATGATTACCATTAATATTGATGTTGTAAAGCATTGAAGTTTTGTAACAATGGGTTTTGTATTTAATCATTTAATGGTGAAATTAATGAAATTTACTGTTTTCCGTCATAACTTTTTGAAACTAAGTTTTTAGTAATAAATTATTGCCTATGTTACTTCCTGATATTGTGGTGGAAAAATGCTTAAAATCCGTTCAGTAGTTTTTAAGTTATCCCCGGACATACACACAGAAGTAGCCATTTACGTATATAGATGAAGTACAGGCATTAATTCTGCGAAAATACTTGGGAGAACATTTTGCTTGGTCCATAACAACTCAAATATTAAATTGAAAGTAATAATTTAAAGGTTTAATTAACAAAAAGTTGTTGCTTAAGAAAACACAAACTGTTGTTTACTACTAATTTGAAATTATCACTTTTTAGAGAAATAAATGAGCTGTCATGTTTGGGGAAAATGGCGGTTTTTTCGTGTAATGAAGCATTAAGTGATCTTGAAAATAATATAAAAGAATAAAAACAAGGAAAAATCTATAGCTAACGGTCCAATAATGAATTTTAAATTGAAAATGAAGAATTAGGGAAACAAATGAGAGCAAAGTCAATTTTTCCAGTCCCTTTAGATATGTCTCTAAAAATGTTAATCAAGTTTATGACCTTATCCAATGCTCAGTAATATTATAAACGTTATTTTTATAACCTATTTATACGCATTTCGTATAACTTTTTTTCACAACTTGGCTGATATTTTAAATTTATACCTGAACACTTGTAACCCAGCCGTAGGTGGGGTTTGGTCTTTGGGGGACCAGGCCCGTCCCTATACCGGTCCCAAACCCCCGTAAATGGGGAGGGTTTTGCGATGGTGTAGCATCCACGCATGTAAAACTACCACTCTTTACTTACGCTTGAGCAGATCTGTATCTGCCCAGTGGCTATCGAGTGGAACAGTGAGTAGGCAATGGGCACCACCGGAGTCAGGTCTGTGCCTGGGTCCACGGTGTCTAGAGTCGTAAGTGGTTTAGATCTCGTTCCCTTATGGGTAAGGGGGCCCCGGCCGAAAGGTCCGTTCTCTGGAAGCCCCGGATGGCATAGCAGAGCGGGGTTCCCTATTGTGTACCTGAACACTTGTTCCATTGCTATTTCTCTCTTTAATTTCCATTTTGTAAAAAAAAATGTTTATTTAACTTTTTTCTTGAGATATTTCTGCGGTTCGAAGGATTTTTCTTAAACAATAGAGCTTCTTTTTTTATAGCAAAATGATTTTCATAATATTAAATATTTTAATATAAACTTTATTAAATCTGTCTCGTCTCCGTGTCAACTTTATTTTTTCACAAATTTCAGCAATTTTTTAAAGCAAAAAAATAAAGTTCACATTCTACTTGTCGCTTACCTTATATTAGAAACAAAATCAAAGCCTCGAAGATTAAAGCTTTAAAAATAATAATAAATCAATACCCAAAAACGATCTCAAAAAATACCTTCATTATAGACATAATTTTACGTTGGCATTGATTTCGTCTTTTTAATAAAACCTCAGAAAACAATATTATTAAAATAAATCAATAAAAATAAGGACTTTACCAAAAATTTCTTCTCGCTCGAAAATATGTTCAGAAAAATTTCCCAATTTACAAATTAAAATTGTCGCTGATAACTTTTTTCAATTTAGAATTAAGTTCATCATGACATATTTTTTTTTTTTTTTTGATCAATCCCGTTTTGGTAAAAGGAGTATTGAGATTACACGAAAGCATTACGTATATAATTTCAGTTTCTCTCCCCATTAGTACAATACTAAACGGATATATTAGTCTAAGAAATATGCTATCAGATTGCCGAGTTTTTTTGTCTTATCAGAAAATAAATATATAAATAGCTTAATAAGATACATTAACTGTATTTCTGACATTTCAATCAGAATGGGTTTTATGTAGAATATAATTTAGTATTCATGCAATCTGTTAAACTTTTTTTTTTTTTTGAAAACTCAAGCTCCATTAATGCTTCAAAGACAATTAGCTGCATCATTATGCTTTTGAAACGAGAGCAAAAGTCTCATTTCCAAAGCTTATGACACCGTGCAATTATATGTCCATTTTGTAATTTTTTAGTGGTAAATCGAAGAAAATTCTAAACATAGAAGACCGGTGCCGGAAACCTGGTTTCTATGTTCAGGATGTATGTCAAGGAAGTTAAGAACTGTGATTATATACTTTTTGATGTTTCTTAAACGTATTGATTTTCGTTAGAGCTGGGATGTAAGAATTTAACAATTGAGTTGAAACACGCAATGTATTTCCGGAAAAACCATTCCTTTACTTACAATAACTCATAGGGGTCATTCTTCAAAAAGTGTAACTTATCTGTCACACATCTTTTACAGTAAAAACGTTCAGATACAATTCATTTTACAATGATTTTTAATTTCATCAAAAGTATAGCTATTTAACACTAGAAAGACGGCGTTTGGCGTATACCTAGAAAGACTAGCAGCGGTCACTTTGACCGCCATACTTAAAAGATTGGAAATTTCCTCCTTTCGGGATTTTTAACCATAGAAAAGATTTGTTTCAACATTTCAGAGTTTAATTTAATAATTTAATCGTAATATAGTCTTCAAATAAGTTTTAGATAGCTTTTTTTTTAATTTTATGTTCGACCAAGTGAAATACACATGCTTTACACAACTGGCATTGAGAAAGAGCAAATTAGTACAAAAAAGAGGAAATTTTCCTAGCATGTAATAACTAACGAGTACTATAATCAAACATGCATGTGTTTGGTTTAAAAAATATGTAAATATCGCAAGATATCGTACATTACTACCTTTTACAGTATTTCGAAATACTTATGTTATCACGTCACCTGTATATTAGCCATTAATATTTTTTTTTTCGGCAATCAGAACAAATGCTCGTAGATTTATTTCCGCATAGTTTAATTTCACACTATCTTAATATTTTTCCTGAGGTAGATACTTATTTATGTACAGCAAAATTGATCAGTTGAGGTGACTTGGAGTAAATTGGAGAAATAGGAGTTCTGTTTTTGAAAATTTCCCCTTTTTTTTCGGCGTCTGACCCTTTTCCCTTTCTCTTCTTTTTATATTTTGAGCATCAGTTTTTATTAGCGAGGTTTCTTCTGATTCTAACTCAGAAGAACAATTCTTTTTTGCAAATCTAGGTTCCGAAAAATATTCGCAATAAGCTCATGAAAGCAAACTATACCCATCGCTAGGAATATATTTCTCTTCAGATAAGTCAGACTCAGACTGCTCATTCGAAACATAATCTGTTTTAGATAAATCTGCAACAGCTTCAGGAATTAATGTTCCTATAAGTTTTGCTTGTCAACGGTTCTTCTCGACATCATGAAGATAATTATGTGACTGAGCACTTCATTATCACCGAAGAAAATAAACGTCAATGCTTCAAGCAAAGCACATGTTTTGGTGCACAAAAGAATTCCAGCAAACATTTTTGGAATATACCTCTTTATATTTACTTCCTTTTAGACCCAAAGTAATTTCACGTGTCTAGTCACATGTATAAACATTTATAGCGACTGTAATAATAACCCTAAAGAAAAAAAAAATACCGTTGTAAGATCTTAATAAATAGTTAGGAAAAGTCAATGAAGGAAAAAGAGTTTGAAAATTAAACGCGGCAAATATGAGCATTTGAAAATCGTTTGCGGTCAAAATGACCGCTGCCGTCTTTCTAGTGTTAAACCTGCCAACAATTTTTTAATATTAATTTTTACTTTAGTATATTTTTGGTTCACAACATGTGAATTCTCATCTCCGTGACATGTCACACACCTTGTGTGACTGTTTATGTTGCTTAATAACTTGTTTAATTAAAAGTATATACTTATTTATTTATTATTAATTTCACAAGTGTCTCAAATACTACTTGTTTAAGTATATTTATTTTTTTAATATTGTGTTTTAGTTTGTTTTAGAAGGACAAGGGGTCATGTCAAAAAATCAATTCTCACATCCGTTATCTAAACATAAAATGCCCTTCCTCATAACCGCGTGGCAGTAATGACATCAAATTTTATTTTCCATGATACAAGGAAGCTCCTTTTTTTTTTTTTTTTAGCCATTGTTGAAGTTGTGAGATTTTTGTCGAAAAACAAGGAAGATGGATTTTGCTTTAAAATCTTAGTGTGGTTGTTCTGACTTCTCACCTCCGTAAACTTGAATTTCAGGGATGTAAATTAATATAAAAATAGAAGCGAACATGTTTTCATATGCTTAACATGTGCAGATTGTAGCAATGAGGGACAAAATCCATGAAAATTGTATCCATCAGGCCTATATAAATGGAAAGATTTTCACATCCGTGAATCTCACCTCCGTGACAGACCTTATCAATATCATTATTTCTGAGGTGAAAATAAATGATGGAGGGGAAATACATCAATAAAAGGCATTCTACCAAAATTATAAATTGCCAGTATATCCTCAAATTTACTAAATACTATTTTTAACATACATTTGAAACTACTAATTAAGCCGTACTTTAATTAGAAGAAAATAATATTTTATTCAAACTAATCATTAAAATAGCTCATTGTTTGTACAATTAACAAAATTACTACTTTGGTATTGAATTGGCCTCGATTTTCATATACATTAAACGGTTTTTTTTTTCTTTCTTTTTTTAGAACTTGAAAGGTTTCGAAATTGAAAAATATTTGCATTCAAAAGTTACGTTTTCTGGAGAATAACCCATAAAGAATCATCAGCATCTTCTCTTCGAAATAACTGAAGTAGTTTTCAGAAATCGAAGTTCAGGAAACAATATTTCTTTTTGAGACAAAGGAAGTAGTATAATTATTGAAATTGCATTCGTGAATGACATTTGAGGTTTAATGTCAAGGTTTATTATACAACTCGTAAAGTTTCCTGATAGTTGTTTTTAGAAGCATGAAAATAAAATGCATTGTGTATAAAGACAACGTATTTAACAAAACTAATTAGTTCCTATTTGGATAAAAACTCCTTCTTCATAAAAATGTATCGCTGAAAGTTGTAATAATGCATGGTATAATTTTACCTGTCAATGTGTTATTTGAAAAGAAAGTGTATATGAAGATGGTTATGCCATACATTTATTTCTTCAACTACTACAAAAAATACACTGTTATTAATCTCACTGTAAAAAAACTGAGTTACTGAATTGTAGAGACAAATAGTGGTAAATATTATTTTAGGCTTTGCAATCTTTGTGCTTCCGTCTTTGCTACCTTCTTAACAAAAGTACATCCATAATGCATTTTTTTTCTTTTTTTCCAAGTTGGAGTACTTATAATTTGGTTTATGCAACTAACGTAAGACAAAAAAAAAAAGATTACTTAACGATACACTTGCTGGGGCGTGGAATCTTCCTTTTTTGAATTTGACGCGCAAAAACTGTGGAGCATAACAGAGTGGTGGGGAGAGGTTCAGCGGAAAGATCTGAATGGGAAGCATTGTTACATCTGAGAAAAATAAAGTTTTCAAAAATGAGTACATTCATGTTTTCAAATTATCATGAAACCTTTTGTTTCAAAAATAAGTACCCATGTTTTCAAATAGTGTGCTGAATTATTTCAGTCTCAAAAATGCGTACATAATACTTGGTTTTGAAATTATTACATATTCAAAAGTGAGTACTAATACTTCAAAAATGAACACACATGTTGATTTGAGTATTTGATTAGTGTTTGAATGTGTTATATTTGAATACCACGTAGTCGGAGCCATTTTAATTCGCGATATGTTCAAAGTTGAGTACTTTTTCGTCATTTTTGAAATTGTTGTTTTTAGAGTGATTATGCTTTTAGTTGCCATCATGCTTTGGTCGAGACAGCATCACGCTTTTACTGTAGAGACGTATTTTTCTAACTGCCACTCGATCGGCTTTACCTCGCCGGCACGCTCGCCTGATTTAGCCCCTGTGACTATTTCCTGTGGGGTTATCCGAAATCGCGGGTTATAACGATCGTTCACGAACCCTGGGGGACCTGAAGAACCGCATCCGAGCCCAAAACTGCCAATATGCCTGTCGACAAGCTCCAAAGAGTTGACTGAATCAGTGTATTGACAATGAAGGGCAACACTTACAAGGTAATGTTTTCAAAGCAGGGTAAAGTATAATCTCCCATTATGTGTGACAGGAAAAATATAAAAATAAAGAATTTTTAGGTACGTAAAATGTTTTATTTTATCATCAAAAAGTTCCCTCACCCCATCCAGTATTATTAACAGCTAAAGTTTTTAAAAAAAATACTTAGTAATATACTTGTTGTACGTGTTTATTTTTACTATTAACGAAACTGTTTGTGTTCTTTTTTTTTTTAATTCTTTTTGGCATTTTAAATTGTAGTCCAATTTCTACATCCAGAATTCCCCCAATATTTTTTTCTACCGAGCTATTTGTATTGATTGACGCACACAACGACTCTAAAAAAAGATCGAAAACAATCAACTAAACCCTTTTTAATGATAGACGCATATATATGTTTCTAATGACTCTTTCGCCCTCTCTTTAATTTGCATATCTCTAAAGATCAATATAACAGCCATTCATTTTATTTTTGCCGCAAAATAATTTCGTTTTGTGTTCCTTTCATAAGCTATAACCATTCCGCAAATTAATTCCGTTTTGGAAAAGCAGGGGGAGAAATGCGAGTATCCCTTTCTTTCGTTGAAACAGCTGGGGATGACGTATCTGCCTTAGAACGTTCACTCTTTGGAAATAATGGCCTTTGATGCACATTCGATTGCTCTTATCTTAAAGTTGCAGGAAAAGATCTGTCTTTGTAGAAATTTTCTATGCAATGCAATTCAATAAGAGCCATTACACGGAAGAGAAACGAAGAAATTTCGCTGTTAATCACTGAAAATTATTACAAATTCACTTTGACGTGAGCAGGCATTTGTAGACTACGTCTCGCCTGTGGTATCTCATTAGTAAATTCAATTTTAATTAAATGTTAAAAATTGCTTTCAGAAAAGCATGTGGGGGAAATGGGGGCTTATGCTAACACGGGGCACACTGAACAAGTGAACATGGTTCGTTTTACTAAGATCACTTCAAGTCAAAAATCTGGAAAAATTCTCAAATAAGGACACTACCAATTGTACTTTTGGACAAACATTTAGAGCGATGCGACATTTTATGTTTCCGTGGTTACAACTTCTTTGTTTTAGCAGGTGTTGAAGTATTTTTACCAATGCCTTCTTCACGAAATAACATTTTCAAAACTAACTGCTACGCTAAACGTAAGTATTACGAATCATTGTATGAACATTCAAGTAAATGTATGACAATGTCTAAATTTTTTTGTTAAATAAAAAATTCTTTATTTTTGCGAGTTAACTTTAAAATAGGCGAAGGGGCACTTGTGAACACAACATCTAGGGGCACAAGTGAACAGTTCTGATAGACGCTCTCCGTAATATTATTATTAACGTTGGATATTGTAAGTATTAAAAAACGTGTAAATAATTATAATAATTATTTCCTTATAACCAATTTGCAAATTTATTGTTATCTTTCATTAATATTGTTAAATATTTGTTTATTTACGTTTATTATTTTTATTTTCTCAATTTTTTTTGCTAAAACGTTGATCAATAACTTAGTGTTACATAATACTTACAGTTCAAAGTCATTTTAAAATACATTATCAAACAATAAATGAAGCTTAAAAGCAATATATATATATATATATATATATATATATATATATATATATATATATATATATATATATATATATATATATATATATATATATATATATATAATAACCCTTACATAATAAAAAATTCTTTGTATTATGTAGTCATCTAAGTTTTTACTAGTCTATTCAGTGACCAGAACAGGCTACGAGACTTAAGAATTTGACAGTAAGCAGTTATATATTCATGAAAAAATATTTTCTTAGTGGAACAATTACTAACCAATTGAAACTGACGCAGGATAGGTTACAAACCCTTCAACGTATAATTTATTTAGGTATATGTTTCATATTAAAGAATTTTCCTTTAAAATATGATGCTTCTCCTGCATTTTTTACCCGTGTTCATATGTGCTTTGGGCCTGTGCACATATGCCCCCACTAGGGACACATGTGAACAACTGGACAAAAATACCATAAAGTAAAGAAATATATGTATTTTAAATTCCCCAAAAATCCATGACACAAGCAGTACTAAAAAGGGTAAGAAATTAAATAATATAACTGTTCAAATTAGATGCCTAACGTGCATTATTCAAGCTTTGTCAAACTTAAAACTCGTTTATGTCAGGTGTTAAATGGCAGGATATTAACGTAATCGGGAAGAATATTTACATCAGTGCAGCTAACTATTATGATAATTGTGGCATAGTTTATCAAAACAACTATTTAATATGTTTAACGAGAAAACGAAATCAATTAATCATCAATACGTGATAATATAATGTAATATGGAAATGCTACTATGTCGAACGGGAAAACGTATTGTATAGACAATTTTCTTTAACGAGATAATGTGTCGTCAAATAGATTGTTATGCCCATAACGTTTTGAATTGCCTAAATAAACATTTAACTATATTCAAAGCTCATCAAATATGATATATGTCTTGCAATTGCCAATATTTAATTTTAGTCTGGTAACAAACCTCTTTGCAAGAGAGATGCATCATTTCTTAAGAGTAGAAAGAAAAAAAAGTTTCACGTTGTATATTTACAAGAGTTCTTTTTAGTATTTGACTTTTAAATCAGCATGTTAGTAAATTATTTAAATTGTATCCTATATGTATCATTTTTCAATTAATAAGTATCTAAACCGTTATAATTGGTTACAAGCATTTAGAGCATAACTAAGATCTTGGTATATTTTTGCACAATGGCGTTTAAAGTGAAAATGTCGATTCCTACAGATAATATTTTTAACATTATTATTATCACTAGAAAATAACCCGCCATGATATTACGAGGGCAAATTGCCTCTTTACTACAAATATTAGGACCAATTAGGATAAAGTATTTTAATAAATATCTGTACCTCAAAGCCTGACTAAAGTAAACCACAGTTTTACTATTTTTCAGCAAAGCGTAAAAACGTTTTTTTATTGAATACGAAGGTTGAGACTCGCGCTGTTATAATTTTTTTTCAAAAATACGTTGTTATGGCTAAATGCGGAATAGGAATATATTTACACAATATGCCTCTCATTTTGATTGAAAGGTTAACATCCGGTTTACAGGAGTAAAAGAACAAATCTTTTGGGTACTCGATCAGTGATTTTGGACACTATATATATATATATATATATATATATATATATATATATATATATATATATATATATATATATATATATATCCATATCTATATATATATATATATATATATATATATATATATATATATATATATATATATATATATATATATATATATATATATATATATATATATATATATATATATATATATATATATATATATATATATATATATTAAGATTGTTACTGTTATTATTATTTTGCTTCTTGTAGCTTAGCTGTGTTACACGCTCTCCGACAAAAAAAAAGGAAAATGCATTAATTTATTTTTTTAGCAATATATTTACAATCAAAGGAATAATTTGTATGTGTGTGGTTCATGCGTCGTTCTTACGATGGAAATTTCAAGAAATTCCAAATAACATATCTTTTAGCATGTTTGCTCGGACTCACTTATGTCTAAATATTGTAATGACCTAATCTTATTTTTGTTTGGGATTTTGAAAACATGTTAAGAATTTACCTTACGGCAAATTTCTCAATCGCTTTTTGCTCGTGAAAAACATTCATTTTTTGGTTACTTATTTGATTGATGTGTTCGTTTTTCGTTTTTTACTCCTTAGTGTCCTAGTGTTTGTTGAATTTCAATGAAACTTGTTATTTAATACTATATGTGTCCAATTTAACTACCCATTGTTCCATAAAGGTTTCATCAGAATACAGGCTAAATAATGAACATTATCTTCAGTCAATAATTTTCTGGAAAAAAAAGCCTTTTTCGTTTTTTTTTTTTTTTTTTTAAATCTAATTTTTAGTCAATTTATTTTTTATCGAACGCATCCTATTTCTGAGTCATTTACTTTTATCTCGTTAAATAGAAACATAAAATAAAAAGAATATTTTGCATTGGGTTTACTGGTCTAATACGCAGATCATAAACTGCAAGAAAGCACAAATACCCTTAGTACGATAATGGAACATCATTTTATTCAAATCTCCCGTTTTCTTTCCATTTATTCTATTTTTCCAGAGAGTGGCGGAAAATAAGGCCGAATAAGAAACTGAGACAGCATTTTTTTTTACTTTCAATTCATCTTTGTTTTTATTTTTGCTTTGTATGCGTTCTTCAATGGATTTAAAATTCTTTATATTCTGATGCCGGATGTGGCTGGAAAAGTTATATCTTTCGCTTTAATAATTGTTCCAGTTTTAGTTTAAAAAAATATGGGGATGGTTAAGTTACTGTTGCCGAATATATTTATCAAATGTGAAAATATTGGTCCATTTAAAATGCTTTCGAAAATGTAATCGTTATAAATTTAAAACCCTAATTCAATGTTATTTTTCGCCACAATACTGGCACAGAGCTTAAGCGTCATTTTTAGTGATTAGTTGCACATAAAATGTTAAATGAAAAGGGACGGATCAATAAAATTTCATTTTAGAATTTTTAAAAAATGCAAATTAATAACTTAGATTATAAGAACCAAACAATGAGCATAACATCAAAATATTGCCCAAATATTAGTGTTTGAAATAAAAATTAGGCACAACAGTGTCACGTAAAATATTGATTTTCTCTGACACCTTTTTAGATGTGATACTATACAGGCTGGTTTGAGATTTGTGGAAATATGTCAAAAAATTAAATGTATTAATAAAATTATTACTATCATTTTATTTAGCATATCATTAACTTGGCTGAAAGCAAATGTAATAGAATTAGTTAAAAACAATTCTCTTACATTTGACAAGTAAGCTCTAAATATTTATAGTGCCGAAATAATAAGAAAGGGGTTATGCATGATTTTTCGTTTATTATAGGGTAACTCAAAAGTCACCCATTAGAAAATGCTTTATTCTTGAAATACTATTAGTTTGGCGAGCAGTGTTTGTACAGTGGATGAAATATTGTAGCTCCACTTAAAAAATTTACTGAAGCAAGTATATGTAATATGAGACCGAGCTCGATTCCTATCCAGAATATGGTGCCTAGTTTTTTTTTTTCGAAACGCCCTATTATTCTGAAGTGCCAGAATATGTCCACTTAGGTATCCACCGTTCAAAACTTTAAAAGTAAAAAAAGAACTAACGTCCATTTGCTATTATTATCTAAACCAGAAATGAACCTTTGGAATTCAAACTGTTTGCTCTGGTAGCTAGGAAAAAGGGGAGTCGGTTCTTCAGATCTTGCTCTCGTAATTTATTCGTAAGCCATCGACACCAACCACTAGCGATTTCTTGTTATTTAAGGCCTTAGAGGATATTTACTTTTGTACGATTGTTCAAAATTCACTTTATGCTGCTGACAAATTCGAAGTGGCACCTCACGCTCAACCGATGTAGACTTCTATCTGTTCAGATAATCACCAATCTTATGAAAAAAAAATATATATTAATTTGAATTTTTGGCATCTTGAATTCAAATTATGTTTTTCGCAATCACGAGCGTGTGTGTGTATGATACGCGTGTGTGTTTGTGTAGGCGCATGTGTGTGGGTGCGCGTGTTGTATATGCAGAGCTGTGTGTGTACACGCGTGTGTGTGTAGGCGTTCGTGTGTGTGTGTGTAAGCATATGTGTTTGTTTCTGTGTGCAAGCATGAATGTGTAAGAGTGTGTGTTTGTGTCTGTGCGCATGTATGAGTGTGTGTATGTGTGTGTGTATGCGTGTGTGTGTAGGATATGGGCGCAACCTGGAGACTGTTTTCGCAACAGGAGCAGCATCGTGAGGTCAGTAGACGCGACGGTGTTGCTGGGAGAGGGTGCTGGCGGGAAAATAAAATGATAGGAATTACAAACAGTCAAATGAGAACAATAAGCAATCTTGATTGCTCAAAAAAATCAAACTGAAAAAAAAAGCCTTGATTTTTAAGTAAATTCGTTTAGTTTTGGACGAACTTTATGTTTTACAGATAATGTTGAATTTTATTTGAAATAATTTTTGTTGAGGTTATTGTTTATTTTCATTTTTAAGATTTAATTTCTCTATTTCATTTCTGGCAACGAGAAATACAAATAAATTTGGAATGCATTATTTCAAACAGAAAAAAAGCTGTACAGACGATGATTTATTTTTAAATTACAGCTATTTATTTAATAGTCCAATCATATTAAGCAAAACAATGGGGTTAAAATCGCAAAGCACGATGAAGTTCCGATTTTTTAATATGTTGTTTGGGTCAAATAGGGCAGTGTGAATTTAAGTTTGCACTTTTCAAAAACATGTGCTCGCTGCGTAATTCGCAAAAAACGCGATATTTTCGGACTTTTTTTAGTTTTTCCTTTCTTATCTTAAACTAGGAAACATTTGATAGTAAATGTGAATAACCGTTTTAAAGTACATTAAGTTTTAAACAATTTAAACTTAAAGTGGTGCTCTGTGCGACCAATAGTTTAAGAGCTATTAGGCTAAAAAATGGCCATTTTTAGCGAAAAATGAAAATTTTATGCTTTTATCACATTTTGGGTCAAATATCGACATAATTTCCTACTCTACAAGAACACAGTTCAAAATGCAGTTAAAGTAAATTTAATTGGCTTTCATTTAAGCTCAAAACGAAGCCTGTAGCTGCAATAGTTATCTTACAATCGCAGAAAAAACAGAATAGAAAATTTTGATTTTTGAAGAAATGTGACAAAACACTTCTCAGGACTATATAAGAGCCTTAGTCTAAATAAGAAGGCAAATAATGCTAGTATACGACTCTAATGTGTGTTTATATCAGTCACCTGTGGCACGTCGACCACAAAAGAAGCCATTGTTGACCAAAAAAAAAAAATGAGGAAACAGCACCTAGACTGGGCGAAAGCTCACCAAGAGGGGACTGTCGTTCAATGGAAATCAGTTGTGTTTTCGGACGAGTCCAAATTCAATCTGCATGAGTTCAACAGATAGCACACAGTTGAACGCCGCTAAGGAGAGAAATATTATCCCGACTGCATTCAACACACATGCAAGCATCCCGTATCCCAGATAATTTGGCGATGTATTTCTGATCAAGGAGTTGGTGAGCTTCACTTTGTGCAAGGAACAGTAAACGCTCAGGTGTATATTGGCATTTTGGAGGAGAAATTGCTTCCTACTATCCGGGATCACTTTACTTCAGTTCCGAACATTATTTTCCTGGATGATTCTGATCTGTGCCATAGGGCAAAACTGGTAAGTAACAATTTTAAAAAAAAAATTATCCTCTTATTAGACTTAAATTGACGTGGGATTAAGTAATTTTTTTTCTCTAAACTCACACGCAAGTTCAGAAATGAAAAAAATGAGCGTGGGGTTAGAAGTTTCCCTTGACCCGGAAACAGCCCCGATCTACGTAAACAATTATCGAATTCCTGCTGTTAAATGTTTACTTCATAAGTGCTGCAGAATTTCACCTACGTTCATCGTTAATTGGTCGACCAAAACTTCTCACATAATCCCATTGTTGTGAAAATGCAAGGATGATGCATTTTTTTTTTTTTTTTTTTTTTTTTTTACCAGCACTGTATATTTTTTTTTAAGTTTTTGGCAACGGAGAAAAACCTAAATTTTCGTTGCTTTTTATTTTTACCCATACGAGCTGCAGACGATTTTTTGTGATAAATCTATTTATTTTGATAAACTTTTTATTTATTTATTTATTTATTTATTTTGAAAACGATTAAATAATTTTTTATGGAACAAATTAATTACCTGCATTTTTTAAAAGTTGCTACTACTTTATTTATTTTTACGTATTGATTTCATCGGATGTGAGTGGCATATTTTGCTTTTTTAGAAATCAGCTAACAGTGTTAAAAAGGTGTGTTTGACATAATTTGCAGTCTTAGCTAAGAAAGAGAATCAGATGCTAGAATGTCGACGTTTATACAGTGTTGGTAAAAAAAAAAATTGCATCACCCTCGCATTTTCACAACAATAGGATTATGTGAGAAGTGTTTTGTTCGACCGATTAACGATGAATGTAGGTGAAATTCTGCAAAACTTACGAAATAAACATTTAACAGCAGGAATTCGATAATTGTTTACGTAGATAGGGGCTGTTTCTGGGCCAAGCAAAGTGCTGACCCTATGCTCAGTTTTTTCATTTCTGAACCTGCGTGTGAGTTTAGAGAAAAAAAAATACTTAACCCCATTTCAATTTAAGTCTAACGGCAGGATAAAGGTTTTTAAATTGTTATTTACCAGTTTTTCTCTATGGCACAAAGCAGAATCATCCTGGAAAATGACGTTTGGAACTGAAGTAAAGTGATCCTGGATAGTAGGAAGCAATTTCTCCTCCAAAATGCCAATGTACACCTGAGCGTTTACTGTTCCTTGCACAAAGTGAAGCCCACCATTTTCTTGATCAGAAATATATCCCCAAATCATCTGGGATATGGGATGCTTGACTGTGTGTTGAATGTAGTCGGGATGATATTCCTCTCCTTTGCGGCGCGGGTGATGCAATTTTTTTTACCACCACTGGACATGTGAAATTAAGCTCGTTTAGTTTTTAACTGAGCGTTCTGTAATTTATTAAGAAATCAACCTGGATGCTACAATTACCTCTACGTAAGCAGATCTAGACTCTTCAAGATTTGAAAATTAATTTATTTTTCCTCAAAAAATAATTAAGTTCAGAAATTATCTTAATATAATAATGCCATTTTCCTTTTTTTACATTGAAAAAAAAAATATCTTCAACTTTGTTATGAAAAGAAAATGATCAAAGAAAATAAAAGTAGTTATTCGTAATTTTTCTTTCTTCTTTTTTTTTTCTTCGCCAGCTCATTATTTTTTCAAATGCGTTTCTCCCAAAAAAGTTCCATCAAGGTTTCATTACTCTTTGAAACGGCTTAATTTTATTAATACTATCGCTGGAGTTATATGCTAGATTTTCGTGAATACAAAAAGACCTAATTATGGACAGATTGTTTTTATGATTTAGGAAAAAACTATTCTTGTCAGAAAAGAAAAATGCAGCTTTAGACCTTCGAATATAATTTTCGGTTTTCTTTTCAAAAATATTTGCCAAAAGAAGTTTTTACGCATACACGTGTAATACAGTAGAAAAATATTAATGTGTTTTCAAAATAGTTCTGAAAAATGTCTGAAAGAAGTGAGTATTTGAGTACATTAGATGTTTATCAAATATAACTCCTGAATTGGATACTTGCGTTTTCATTCCTTTTCAAACGTTTTCCATATCACATGTTGCTTGCTTTCGGAAATGCATAATTTTTACTCTTAATTAGATAACACTAGCTACTTTTATTTCGCTAATTTATCTTTGTACAAGGACATATAATCTTTTCTTGGCCCAGCCTATTTAATAATTATTTATAAAAGGAGATATGTATATAATTATAATTTTTAAATAGTTCAGTACTAATAAAAATGAATTCGTTTAATAAGTAACATTCTTCTTCTGTTAATGTATTTCATTGTAAATATTTTAGTACAAAACCCATTCATAGATCTACAATTTTTTAAACGACATACCGGATAAAAATAAATAAATAAATATTTATTTATTTATTTATTTATTTATTTTTTATTTATGTATTTTATTTTATTTATTTATTTATTTTTTTTTTTTTTTTTTTTTTTGTGAAAGGTAAGACATTTGTCGTATAGTATAAAAATGGGAGAGACGCCGTATGAGGTGATACGCCATATCTTCGGAAATTTAGTGATTAAGAAAAAGATGGCTTTATTTCTCACAGCTTTTATTTACTTATAGACGCTTTTTTCTTAACGTGTCAGTTCTTGTTCGACTGTGCTCTAGTGTAACGTGTGTATGACAAAAAGATCATCTTAGTGCGAGCATTTTTTGACGAAACTTTTGAGTCGCTTTAATCTAACTGGCTTACTTTGGCTAACGATAACAGTGCAATAATGGTTCTTCTTCTAGCACACACTAAGCATCGTATACAGCCCTTTGACGTGGCTTTTTTCAAGCTTTTGTCCACATATTTCAATCGTACCTGTGATACCTGGATGCGAGAATATCTAAAGAAGTCCATTACTCAAGATAAAATAACAGAAGTGTTAGGTGACTCTTATGAACAAACTGCAAGTGTGGCCAATATTCTGTGAGTGGATTCTCAAGAACGGGAGTTTGACCTGTTAATACAATTGTGTTCAATGACAGCGACTTTGCAGTAACCGAGATAGAAGTTAAAAATATAGATGAGATTACTCGCCAAAGTAAACATGCTATATGTTCAGTGTCAGCTGTACAAGATGCACAAGAGTAAGGTACGGATAAAATTAATAAAACTTCAGAGAAAACAGCGGCTAGTTCTCATCAAGTTATGATTGTTTATTCTATTGATGATTTTGTAAAGGTACACATATTACCTTTGCATAAAAAATGGAAGACAGAAGAAAGAAACCTCATCGCCACATAAAAAGAACACAGAACAGATAAAGTCGCAAAGGAAGGAGCAAACAATCGCAGACAGCAAATGATATTGCAGTATTTGCCGTAGAGGTGAAGTGCGAAGCATAACTAAGTGTATGAAATGCCATCAGTGAGTTCATCAACAATGCGCCAAGTTAGCCTAAAGCAAAGGAAATACTATTGCAAATCCTGTAAAGTATATTTACGGTTCAAATGCAAGTTATTATATAATTTGCTGTTACGATCCAATTTAGGAAGCGCATGATGGTTCGGTATAAGCGCATATATTCCTAAATTGGACTTTTGCAACTTTGTCAAAAATATTTTTTTAAATTATCGTCATATTTACAGAAAATATAAGTACCTATGGTGGTTCCTAATTAAATTAGGCTTCGGATAACCTATTTTTTACTTTTATTTTGCTTCATATTTAGCGATACGAGCCTTTTGTTCATTATGTCCAATATAGGCGGTCTTCCCCTCCTAGTCATCGAAAATCCGTACTTCTTCATAATAATAATAAAAACAATAAACATGGACAAATTTCAACTAGCAAACGATAAATTAAAAATTTGATTAGTATTAATTGTAGTTATAAATTAAATTCAACAGAAAAAAAGAATACTTTGATGAAAGGCGTGTGTTTCAGACATGGCGTGTAATGGATCCATGTAGAAGAATACGGTTTTTGATTTTTAAATAATCGTATGATCCGAACACTCTTTTTGAAGAAGTGAATATAAAGCGCTACTTGAATCAAAAAGCAAGCTTGGGGGACATTTCCCCATTGTTTGAAAAGGCAACGGAGTTATCAAATGAAAAAAAAGAAAAATATGAAAGACCAGCTACGATTTATCCCGGAAGAATACAGATGCTACTACAATTTACTTATTAATGAAAGACCACGCCATTGAGGCAAATTTAAGTTTTTTTTTTTTTTTTTTTTGTTATTTTGATTGACCAGCTTAGATAAAACTGCTTATTTTTTGTCAAATATTTCAAGTTATATATGCTAAGTTATTTTGTTTTCGTTCCGAAATGGCCCAAATTAGTTCGCTTTGTATTATTTTCTTCCGAAACAAAAATAGCTTTGATTGAATTTATTTACATCTTGCCTCATTCATTCCTTAAATAATTTACAGACTAAAAAAAATGTTTGTGAATGTACACAAAATACATTAAAATGTATATTATGGATACAGGTAAGAAATTAAAACTTGGTACATAAAAAAATAGGTGTCAGACTAATTTTATACGTTCACTTAACGACAAAATTAGAAAACAAAAAGTTGCAAAAATAAAACTTTGAACCAAATTTACTTTAAATTAGGAATTTGTTACATAACCCCTACATCTCCCAAGTCCTTTAATTGAAGTAGAGAAATAATCCTCAAAAAGATAAAAAACAATAAATAATATCATAGAGCGAATCTCTTCCACACGTTATGAGAGAGATGGCCTCTTGTCAACTTGCAATTTTTATTTTTTATTTTTTATTTAGGTCTAACGCTCATTAATGATATTTTTAATATTTAATAATAGTGTAGGGGAAAACCGCCTACATTGGACCACTGCATAAAATTTAGCGTAAAGATGTGTACTACACTCAATCGGTAGAAATACAAAGATTTGTGACTGAAATCATTGAGGATGAAGTTTTGCCACAATTCGATCTGCATAGCTTGAAGGGATGTGATTTGTGTTGAAAACGTGTTCGATTTTGTTTTGAGAACTAGCATCTAGTAGGATAATACTAAAACTTAAGAACTGAGAAAAGTGCTTTTATACTTACAAACAATGTTAAATGGGGATTACAGCAATGTATTTATATGCAGAATTAGGAGGCTTGTTGACAAGATATAAATAAAAGAATAAAAAATGGCTCGTTTTCCTTTATTAGACCGAAAATATTATCCTATTTTGGACCGTTAATCCAATTTAAGAATATGAAATTAAGCAAGCGTTTTTACTTATCACATTATATAAAAAGTGATTAGCGTATCTTAATAGCATAGTTAGGATTATTTTGAGCATATTTTAACACGGAGATTAATTAAGGAGATTCATTTTGAGTTTTTGTTCTTTTCAAGCACACTTTCTGGAAGCTGCCACCCATTAAACAAGATGTTTATCCAATAAGCTTCAATTTATGTTTTGTAAAATATAGTTTTTTTTTTTTTTTTTTTTATTTGACAGAAATTTAAGATTGTTCTCGTTACTTGTTGACTACTTATTTTATTAATTACAAGGACCAATAGGCCAGTTTAAGAATATGAAATTCAAACGATCTTTTAAATTTTTATTATAGAAAAATATTTATTGATGACATTTAAATGCGCATTTAGGATTGCTTAAAATAAAACTAAGGCTTATTAAAGTATTCACACTTGTATTTATTAAGTAAGAGTAAGCTTAGAAGCTTCAACCTCATAAAATTGATTTTTGCTTCTTTCGTTTTCATCCAAAAGGAAAGAAGTATTTTTCTTCGTGAAATATACTAAACTAATTTATTTAAGAAAAAAACTAATTTATTTAAAAACTAGTGGTACCCGCATAGCTTTGCCCGTAATAGTTAAAAGGTCTTTTGGTTCGCCTGTATATTTACAAATAATGAATGGTGAATTTTCTCGCAAATTGGCTTGTACCCATGTTAGAGTTCCACGTTAAGATAATTTCGTATCTCGCCAATTGGCTTGTGCCCATGTTACGGTTCCACGTTATGATAATTTCGTAATTTACTCGTCCATCTTATGATAATTTTGTTCTTAAAATCGGAATAGCAAGCGAACCACGAGTTTTTAAAAAATCGCTTCGAGGTGTACACTCCCATGCTACAAACTAACTGTCTGTAAAAATTTCATGAAAAACGGCCTAACGGACTTGGCGCTATGCACGTCACAGAGATCCAGACATCCTACAGACATCTGCCATGTGTAGGTAAACGGCAGTATCTGCAGAAATGAGGTTTCGAGATATTTGAAGAAACGCGTTTTGGATTCACTACTAACAATAGGGAAATGTTGGAATTAGACCTCTTTTTTGCGCCTTTTTTTCAGTGGAAACGAAATAAGCGAGCTTATGCAATAAAGACAACGTACAATAAATGACAAGAATGCAAAAAAAAAAAAAAAAAATAAGAAAGAAAAATTTGCAGTTACTGCCCTTTACCTGCATACGGCAGACATCCTCCGGACATCCAGACAGAGAGACTTTCAGCTTTATTATTAGTAAAGATAAAGATTGGAGATAGTGAAATTTAGTTATGACTAACTGGCTGACCAGAGCCATTTAAAAATAAAATAATACATAGTTTTTAATTATTTCTTTATTTTTATTTATTCCTTTTAATAAAAAATTCCAAATTACACATACTTGTTTACTGTTGATTGCGTCAAAAGAGCTCTAAAACCATTTCTTATTTTTGAATTTTGATGAATTAATAAGGAATTAATGTGTAATCAAAATAAACACTTTTGAGAAATTTTGTACAAGAAATGCAAAATGACGGGTTAAAATAAAGTCTGTAACTAAAATGCAACAGAACTATTGTAGCTTGAATTCTTGCTTCCAATAGGTTAAGAGTACAGATTCATTGACATTTGGATCAGAATTCAGCTGAGGAAATTTATTCAATCAAAAATTGCATTTTCTACATGTAAGAATCGATTCCATGACTTGTGCGTCATTCACATGGCGCTCTTACCAACTGAGCTTTTGTGCCTGCATTTCTGGATGTAATACGTTAAAATAATGTGCAATAAAGTACCAAAGAGGATTCAAGTCAATGACTACACTTGTTAAGATATTTTGTAATGCCACAATGCGATTTACCATGCTAAAATAAATTCCTTTTCTCTTGGTTTTAATAACAACGAAACTGAGGTTCAGAATTCTGCAATAAGTTTCGGATGTATATTTACGGAAATATATAATACTTCTGCTGAAGAAAATAAGTAGCTAAAGCTGTTTTGTTTTTTGGTAAATGGGGTTTAAATTCCCACCTGAACTAATGGGCCTCATTTCAATGAAGCCATACCTAAGAAAACCAAAATTAATCTATCTCTTATGAGAAAACAACAAGCATGTGAATTGCATTTTTATTTTTCAACGAACGCGATGCAAAAACTGGTTTTATATGATGCTATTATGATGTTTGATTAAGTAAAAAGGACGTTATGACGTTCCCAGAAAAAACACCTTTGAGAAAGACTAAACAACTTTAAAAACTAAGTATTAGTTTTGCCCTGTTAACCTTTTCACTTGTCTGTAAAATATTTTATTTATAATAATATGCAACAGTTTCTTAAAGACATTTATGTATAAATATTGTTTTGTAAGTTTATAACTTTACTTAAAATAATTTTGTAAGCAGACTAATTGTTTAGTTCCTTAAAAGTTTCCGTTGACAAAAAAAAAAAGGAAAGAAAAACACCAAATTTCAAAGTATTTTTTAATCAGGTACAATCTACCATTTATGCATCTTTTTTTGACATATTGTGTATAAGAAACGCATAAACACATAAAAGAATTAGTAACATTTCTTTTCAGTTTCAGTGATTTTGTCTAAGTAAAGTAAAGTCTGTGAAAAAGTATATTCTGTGAACTAAAGGGTTAAAAAAATTACTATTTTTATTTAAATTGACAATTCACTATTATCATTTAATTTTATGATGAATCAAAAATTAATATTATAGTTTAATATCTATTTACTATGTATGTATGTATGTAGGGCTCTGCGCAAAAATGTCAAGTGCCACATGATGTCAATTTTTCAGTAGTTAAATATTTTTAGAATTTTTCAAGGGAATCATGCATTCTATATTCTACAATACAAAAACCAGATATGTTTTTTTGTTTTTCTTTACATGACCTTATCCATTGTTATGTTTATTTCAATTTTATTTATGGAAAACAAAAAATTTTGATCAATATATATATATATATATATATATATATATATATATATATATATATATATATATATATATATGTTCTGCCTGCATTTTCGTAAAAAGAAAACAGGAAACACTTACCCAGAAAATTTCCTGCGCAAAAGAAGAGGAAGTAAGAAAGCAACACGTCATTTCTGTACGATTTCCAAATCTTCATTATTGAATGATAGTCCAGAAATGTCTCTCAACAATACAGAAAAAAACGGTAAGTTTAAAAAAGTGCCTTATTACAGTCAATTACGAGTGAAAAAAGTTCTTTCACTCTTCGCATCTTTTGAGAAACTGTCACTTTCAATTACCGCATTTGGAGCGGAGATTAGGAGCAATTCGCAGTCAACGACCGATCGGCGCGAAATCGTATCACGTTCTAAAGTCAGGGAGTTCCGACATGGAATATCTTCTGCAGTCATCGCGCACAGAGTGTTTTGTGCGTGTGTGCCGAGCGCAGCAGACAAATCCTCAACTTTTGAGAGGGGCGTCTGTGTTGAATGAGAGCTTAGCGATCGAGCCCCTGTCGGAGATTCCTGGAACTATCATTTATGGTATCTTAACGATCAGGGCGTCGGAGTTCTTAAGTCGAGAGGTTGAATCGTTTAAGGATTCCCTTTTTCTCCTTTTCATTGACAGAAAAAGAATCATATCTGAGCTACGGAGAGCTTTTTGTAGAAAAAAAAAAATTAGTTTCTAATATTCTGCGTTCGATTGTTCTGTATCATTTGCTTCATAGTATATGTAATATACGTATATACACATATATATATATATATATATTTATATATATATATATATATATATATATATATATATATATATATATATATATATATATATATATATATATATATATATATATATATATATATATATATATATATATATATATATATATTACAGTTTTTATGTGTTTTTTTAATGTTTATGGATTTTAAAACGCCATTGCCTCTTCCGAGAATCGATTGCGGTCTTTTACTTATATTTCTCTAGCCACATTTTGTAAAAAAAAAAAAAAATATGAAGAGAAAGAGATATTTGTTTCAGTAATGAAATATTTTAAAAAATTGTAGGGAAAAAGACATGAGGTACAAATATTAACGTCAAGTTTTATTATGTCTCAAAATATGTCAATTTGTCCACATGAAAATTCAATAGAATGATTGTAGCTTATCAATATTATTGGCAAATGTAATCTATTAATAAAATGTGTTTAATTAAACTAAAAACTGGAGCGTTTAAATATAAGTTTATAAAATTTGTTAGTGTATTAACTAGGTTATTTCTTAACACAATGTACATTTTTTACTTTGTTGGTCAGGTTTGCATAGTGCAAATGTAGTAATTAATGGCTTAAATGTCCAGAATGCAACTTTGCATTTCCCTACCCTGAAGAATTAGACCGGCTTCAAAATACGGACGGATGGACGCTTACAAATTTTAATACATCGAAAATACCTATAATTATTTGAAAAACTATATTTTGCCATAAAAAGCTATTTTTCTGTTTAATCCATCAAAGTATTTTTTTTTTTTTTTTTTTTGAGCAATCACGAATTACTCATTGTTTTCACTTGGCCATTGAAGGACGTCGGTCTTTTGATTTTGTTTTTCTGTGCTTATAATGAGGTGTCCATGTGACTTGGAATTGATTTATTTTTTAAACGACCTTCTCGACTTTATGCTATTAATTTTATTCGAAAACCGTATCCACACAGCATCCAGCTTCCATCTCCTGGCATTAATTTGAGTTTTGCTTCTTGAATTTAAAATATGGTTGCGATAAAAGCCATTAGTAGAAACAAGGATCTCAACGAGTGGGGTTTTATTGCAATTCGTGATGGGAAAAAACAAAGTTTGAATTTAGGATCTCAAAAGTCAAACTTTTTTTTTTTTGTAAATCTATTTTGATTCAACTGTCATTGACAAAATAAAACGACTGGTGTCCAAATTTGCAGTAATGTCACACTCTAAGTTACCGAAATGTTTCGCAACCTGCTCCGTTACCAACTGGCATCCTTCACATCATTTCACCTAACGTTTCATTTACATGTTTCTATATTAACTGTTTGTTATACATCATGTATGCACGTCCAAACAATAGTACTCAAAAAGCTCTGCAAATAGTCATGACTAGACCTCATTGTTTTGGACATGCATTTAAAGCTTGACGAAATAATATTTCACGTCAATCAGTATGGTCATTTCTCAATATTTAATTATGCAATTAAGAAAAATACCTTATGAAATACAGTCAAATACCGAACAACAGTTACGGTATACAGCATTTTTTTCTATGTCGCAACGTTCCAAGGATTTCACCGCGATATTCGCCACAATCATTATATTTTATAATGAAAACTCTACTTGGTTAATCTGTAGCATAAGAGGAGATACGTACACCGCCTTCTGAATGATTTTTGGATAATCTATTTGTTTTACTTATTTTATTGGCTACAAGTGATGATCTCATTAAATTTCTATATTCCAAGAAACAAGAGAAGATTGGTTACGGAAAAAAATTGCGTCTGTCTTGTTTAGTAAGAGATTTCTGCGGTTGGTAGCATAAGTCGTCCCATCATAGTTTAGATTAACTGGACGTTTTTCAAACGCATTCGAAAACAGTTTATGTTAGTAACTAATTTTTAAGTGCTCCTAAAAGGCAATAAAACTTTAGACTGGTGGTAGTTCCTTTTTTATTTTTAGCGTTTGTTCATAGGTTTGTTTGGGACTGATTTCTTCATTTCTAAATCCAGAAATTTTTGACGTGAGTCTGTAATTTCATTAGAGTTTATTACGCATTTTATACATATATTTTACGATGAAACAATTACAGCATGAGTTTCAAACATTATTGCTTTTATTACGATTAAAAAAATACTTGTTTTGCTATTTTATTCGGTCTGTCTTTTCCTCTTTTCAACTACCTGAAAAAATTCTATATCTCTGCAGTAAATTGATTTAATTTTAAAATCACTTTTCCGTGTTGCTTTCTTTTTTATAGCGATCTGTTGTATATCTTTTAACATTTTCGTTCATATTATTAGTAAGCATTTCTCTAGGTTATTACAAATTTACTTCAAAGTGTCGTAAATTTAATGAAAAATGTGAAGTGTCCAACCGCGTGCATATGACGCAATGAGAAGCAAAGAGAGGTAAATGCCAAAATTGAATACTATTTAGAGATAACCACTACAAATGGAAGGGCTATCCCCTTCTATATTTCTGGACAAGATATAGCTTTAGTAGTTTTGGTAGGTGCTGCTATACTGCAGGAATTAGAAAAAAAAGCAATAAAAGCCTAGCAAAGATCTAATTTTTAAATGAATTTCACTCAAACTCTAAAACGTCCGTTTACATCCCTATGCTGCTCACTGCTTCATATCGCAAACCCGGCAAAGGAAGTGACACAACTCAAAAGAAAGAGGAAAATAAAACTTATTGGAAAAAATAAGTTTTGAGAGATATTAATTTAAAGTGATTTTGTCTAAAATATTACTTATGTGCAAAACAAAATTATAATGTGATGTTTACTGGGTATATTTAATTATCTAAATTAATAATGCATTGTTCAAATTAAAAAAATATTTCCTTCAGATTATAAAGTTTGAATCATATGTCACTATTTATTATATCGTTTTGACGCAATCACGCACCAGTAATGTAAGCTAACTGGGGGGCGAGTTTTATGGCTAGAAAGAACATTACATTTAGAATATTACATCAATAGCTTGTGGGTCATTCCATATCAAGTCATCCAAAATTTCAGAATTTTTTTCACTCACATTTTTGAATTTCTTTGAAATTTAGCACATTGATTGGTACCCTTCGAGGTAATCAAAAGACCAAATTTTTAGATTTTTATCTCTTTTATCTTTTGATTTACAAGACTTTGATATTTAGAAAAACCCTCTTTTTTGCATGGATGCTTGAACATAAAATGGACAATAATTCAGCACCAAATCGAAAGATTTGGTAAAAATCATTTTAAAGTACATTAATTGTTGTTTAATATAATATGCAAAATGACTAATTTTGTAAAAAACTTCATTTTAAAAAATTTAAATTTAAAATTTAAATTTCGCTGAAAACATAAAATGATTTTTTTTAATTTCGCCAAAAATTTTGTGTTTATTTGTGCAAAATTTAAAGTTGGGATCTCAATGGGATATTATTTGTAAGACATTTTGAATAAAATTTGACTTAAGAAATAATAATATTTTTCAGATTATATTTAGTTGAATATGGTATTCTCTTACTGTGGATGTTCAAATGAGCAGTAAGTAAACATGACTATCCTTAAAATGAACTGGCATAAACTTGTAGATTCGCAAGCCCCCCCCCCCCAGCTCAACCACTTTTAATCTTTTTTTTTTTTTTAGTTTTCCAAATGTAAAAAGTAAAACAAAATAAAATAAAATAAAATGAGTAGTAAACGTACTCAAATGTGGTAAATGTTCTTATTTGAAACAAGACGAAGTATATCCCCCTCCCCATCCCTACCCAAACATACGATTAACACTATACTAGTATCAGCCATTTTTTTTCCTCCTACACCAAGTGTTTCTTTTTAGATGATAACTTCACTTAGAGTACTTGATTAATTATAAATCTGATAAGAAAAAATATGATTCATTTCATCCCCTACACCAGCAACAACTTTAAATTTCAGAAGAAGGTAAGAAATAGTTTGCCCCCAGAACATAACAAAATAGTGTTTTCCCCATGTTGTTTTAATGTTTTTCCATTCTTTTCACACAAAACCACAAATAAATCAATGCATCAGATCATATGTTTATCCATATATGCTGCCTTTCTACAACATCTGGAGTGCAGCTGTTTTTTTTCTCTTTATTGCTTAGTTTATTTTTAATTTCTGTTGTGAAGGAGAGTAATGCAACGAGATCTATCTATATATTAAAAGCAGTTATAGATCAAACAAACTTTCATCTTTTGAGCATAACCTTCCATGTTGTTAAGCTTTTTCAAGATTGACCCCCCTCCCCTCCTTATTCTACCATCCCACTTCCCGAAAAAAAAAGCTACAAATGAGTTAGGTTCTATTCACTGATATTTCCATCAATTTTTCTGATGGTGTACTCCCAGTAATCCAGTATGCTTAAAATGTGTATATTTCATGTACATAATACATCTTTTTTTTTTTTTTAATTTTGAAAACAGTTTTGAAAAAAAAAAAGATAAAAAGTGGTGGTGCGGTGGAAGGGGGGGGGGGGGTACCAATCTACAAGTTCGTGCCAGTTCATTTCAAGAATTGTCATGTTTATTTAGTACTCATTTGACCATCACCAGTATGAGAATCCCATATTTAACTAAATTGAAACTGAAAAATATCATTATTTCTTCAGTCAAATTTTATTAAAAGAATTCATAAAAATATGATCCCATTGAGATCTCAACTTGAAATTTTCCACAAATAAAGATAAACTGCACAAAACATTTTGAGGATTAAAAACAAAAATCATTTTATGTTTTCTGAGAAGTTTAAATTTTAAATTTAAGTTTAAATTTTTAAAAACGAAACTTTTTACAAAATTTTTAATGTTGCATATCATATTAAGCAGCATTTAATGTACTTTAAAATACTTTTTGCAAAATCTTTCTATCTATATTTGGTGCTGAGTTATCGTCCATTTTATGTTCAAGCCTCCATGAAAAAAAGAGGGTTTTTCTAAAAAGCAAAGTCTCATAAATCAAAAAATAAAAGAAATAAAAATATAAAAATTTGGACTTTTGATTACCCTGAAGGGTGCGATCGATGAGCCAAATTTCAAAGAAATACAAAAATGTGAAGAAAAACTTTGGATCACTTAACATGGAATGACCCTTGTACGTTTTTCCCAAATTTTGAGTAATGTCGCTTTTCTTGCCGGGGTGTGTTATGTACCAGATGTTTTCCCCAAAAGTTTGTTTTTTTACTCAACTGGCGTAAATTTCCAACAATTCGTAATACATTTCAAATGGAACTAATATTGTTACGGAGTTCTTTGCAAATCCTAACTAATTGCTACTGAATTCAAATCTAAAAAATATACGTATACATATTCTCTCGACTTATATAATAACTCCCTGGAATGAGGTGACATTCAATGCATAGATTTCGTGTTTAATATCAAACGACCGTAATTAGTTCAAGCTGAATCAACTACCAAACTGAACAGTTCTGCATGAGTTGTTTAAAGGTATTCTATGTCATTTATCGGCGGGAATTTCCTGCTACTTAGCTGTCTCAAATTATGAAATGGGAATTGGAAATTCCACTGGGTAATGTTCGTTTATTAGAAGGGAATTCTGAGTTCATTAGTGAGATGAAAAATTTCATATTGAATATATTTCAGATAATAAAACTAAATTCAATAGATTGAACGGTGTTTTTTTTTTCTTAATTCTCTGATGTAGACAACTGGCAATGTGTTAACATTTCTCTCTTGTAATCTTTGTAAAATGTTTATCTTATACTATTTTTTTTTTGTTTGTTTTTTTCCTTCATATTAGGTAAAAACAGAAAATAGCAATTTATAATACTGTCAAAGTGGGATAAACTTTACAAAAACAATTTATTTTAAATGTAGCTTAGAGAAAACACAATCACATGTATCCCCACGTTTATACACATTAATTGCAATATTGAAAATTATATGCTTAAAAGTCAAATTATGTACCCATTTTTCTAAGTAATTTTGACTTAAAAATGAGTAAATGTCTTTCTCAGTTTTAAGCATCAAAAAAATCTTTACAGTACATTGTTACAGAAAAGGCAACTTACTGTATTGCAAGAAATTCAGTTCCGACTGAAATCTGTACAGAAAAATACTACGTTCATAACTATAACACATTTTTTTTTAAGTGATTTCATGTGTAACGTTAAGGCAAACCTAACCTGATAGCGTCATAATTTTGTTCTTAAGATCTGCGTAGCCTTTACAATGCTCTCAGTTTACAGTTTGCACCAACTATAGACTACCCCTACTTTCACCAAAGTTAAAGAACTAAAGAACTCTTTTGTTCTTCCGCCTGAAGTCAGTTGACTCGAAATACAACAATTCATTTTTTTCAATAAGCATATGCATGTAAGAGGAATATTAGGATTCGAAACTTGAAGGTAATATATAAACACTCGATTGGACTGGAAACTAAAAGTTTTTTCCGAAGTTTTCAACGTAAGGAATTCTACGCTAAAGATTCTACGCTATAGGATACTGGAAAATCGTCCGTCAGGGTATGGCGAGTGAAAATTGCTTCTACATTTGAAAGAAGGAATTGCCTGTTTGTTGATATTTTGACAGTTGAAATCTTAAGCCAACTCCAGTAGATTAACCCTAAACTCCATTTATTGTTGACCATTTATTTGTTTCTTCATTCTTCTAAAATGTCAGTTTTACCAGTAAAACATTTAAGATACCGGATCCAGTTCAGCCTCGTCAAAATAAAGCATTTCCCTACATGTCAAACATTACCAAAAAATATCATCAAATTTTCATGCCGTGAAATGAGTTTCATTGCTGATGACATCAAGAACATTACTTCATCATTCGCCGTTATATGTATAAGGATATAGTCTGATCTTAAATACCGCAATCACTTCTGAGTTCACTTTTATCTGTGTGTGTGTTGCTGTTTCAGTGCCACACAGGTTCAGTCACAACACTTTCTAGGACCAATAAAAGTGAATATGGTGGACAGTGATAGTAAGAATCAATGCGGTGATATTATAAGACTTTTCATTTTTTTTTCGATCCGTGAGAGGGCTAAACATTTTCAGAAAGTGCAAAACTCAAGTAGTGTTATAATTTGGCAGACACTTGGCGAGAAAATTAACAGTCTTTTGGTTGCCAAGTTTTGTCGCCTACTTGGCGACAAATTTAGCGATTATTTATTTATTTTTTTTTAATGTATTTATTATTTTTTTTAAATCTGATTTCAATTTGGCATCTGTTGGTGATATTTAGAGAGTTAACAAAGGAATCACATTAAAATTGCCAATACTGGGGAAATAACATTAATTTGGTGAAAAAATAAGGTTAAAATTATTGAAATAAAAAAATCTGCCTTCGGGCAAAACGGGTATAGGATCGAATCATATATTTATTTATAATATCTTGACTCGTGTGCTGACTATTTTCTATTTCAATAGGATAAGTTAAACACAAAAAAGTTGTTTTTTTTTGGATGGCATTTAATTTGTCTATTAATTTAACACGTTATTTATTTTTGTTTCATAAACAAATTTACTAACCTTAAATTGGATAAGTTTAACATTTTATGCATTTTTTTTAATAATGTCAGGTAGCTAGTCAATTATATTATCATTTATAACTTCGTATTTCATTGGCAAATGTACCAAATTACAATTAGTTAAGCTTCCCCTCTTTGGGCTCCCTGGTAGGTCAGAGCGGGTTTTTCAAATGCTTGTAAAATTTGATAATAAATGAATATTGGATCTGAAATAATACAAAAATCACTTTTGTTTTGAAGTTCAAGAACCCTGCAAGGAAATAAAACCGAAATTGTTGCGATGCAAATCCAAAAACTAAAATTTTCGAGCGTTCTTCGGAAACTTACCCGTTTTGTATCACTTTCCACTATCTTAGAACTAAAAGTATCGAAGAAGTAAAGTTATCTTCCGTAAATAATTTTAGATTTTAAAAATCGCATCTCGTGTCTGTTTTGAAAAACGTTGTACAAAAGTTTTCCAAAACAGACGTTTGGAAACGTTTGTACGTTCAAAAAAAATACCATGCGCTGTTTTTTTTTTTTTTTTTTTTTCTTTTTCTGTAAAGAAAATTAGTTTAACGGTTTTTATATTATGCTTTTAAGTGGTTGTTGTGTTTGCGATGCCTCTCACTATAGTATTTTTTGCCATTTTAATTCTAAATAAAAATAACGTACAAGGTGCAAGATTTGTCTTTCACATATTTTTAAAATTCATAAAGAAGCACCAAATTGTATTAGTACGAGGTTTGCGCCGTATCGCTTTACAGGTTCAGGAATTTTTTATGACATCGTAAAAAAAGTTTAAACAAAAGAACATGAAAAAACAGTTAAAAAGAAACACACGTGTAATTATAAGTAATTTAAATTGACTGCTGTATTGTCGCAGAAGGATCTTTTTTTTTTAACTCTGACGTTGCAGCCGCAAAGGGAAGTACTTATTGTTACACTTTGTTTTCTTTTCCTTTTTACTTCTTTTATAATGTCATAAAAGATTCTTGAAACTGAGATGTTATGACTTTAAGCACATATTCCTGTAACAATTTGTTGCATTTCTATGATTTTTTAATGTGTCAAGGACTTTTCGGGCACTTTATATAAGTAAATTTCCCGTGAAAAACTGCTGCTTTCTGCTGAATAATACAAATTAAGAATGCAATAAGCTTTCAATAAGTGAGTGTGCACTTATTGATACTGCAATTCTGATGTATGTTTTGAAAATTGTAAAAAAAAAAAAAAAAAAAAAAAAACAGGTTGACGGAAAAACTATAAATTTATGTTACTCGAAAAAAAAAAATGCGTGCGTAAATAAAGTTCTTATTCCAAAATGTTACTTTTTTTCAAAGGAATGAAGCAATTTGTGAGGGATAAATAATATATTTCTATGAAAACATTTAAACAATAGTTGCTAAGTGTTTTATCTTCTTTTCATAAAAATTACAGCGTCCTTAGATTTAAAAGATTTATTTTATTTCTGTAAAATGACGTATCTCATTATGAAAACTCTGAGCTCTTAATTTAATTTTCTTGAGCATTTATTTCATTTAAAAATGCAAGTAGTTGCAATGTCACTGGAATTTAACCTTAAAAATACATCATCATTGCGTTAAATGGTACTCTGCGTAAAAACTTTTCATTAATATGGTTAGTTATAATATATTTCTTTTGAGTTTTGCATAATTGGACGAGTCATTTCGACTCTAATGAAAAGCAAACTCTAACTCAGCAGTTTTTTAAGTACACTTCACGTTCTATTTTAATGCTACTGAAGTAGACGTAAAAATATAAAACTATTCATAAATACGACATAATTAAGCAAATGTGGGGCAAAGTGAAAAAGTTAAGCTAAAGTACTTTTTACTTCCTTTTACAAAAAAGGAAGTATTGTATTCGCAAAAAAAATTTCACTCAAAATTCGGCCTTAATTTCCATTTTGCACACCCCCAAATTAATGTTGAATTTTCTTTAACCCGACGACACGCGGATAAGGGCCTAAGAACGTATAAAATCCTGAAGTATCCATCCACTCGAAGTGACATTCCCCGAGTTAATTACAACGACTTTTCTCGTGACGTCCGTATGTACGTATGTATGAACGTGCGTATGTATGTCGTATAATTCAAGAACGGTATGTCCTAGAAAGTTGAAATTTGGTACGTAGATTTCTAGTGGGGTCTAGTTGTGCATTTCGGTGTTTCTAAAAGGGTCTTTTGCCCCTTTTTGGGAGGAAATCATTGTTAATTTCGATGAATAGTCAAGTGGTGTTATAATTTGGCGGACACTTGGCGATATATCGTCAGTCTTTTGATCACCAAGGTTTGTCACCAACTTGGCGACATATTTGGCGATTTTTTTTTACTCTGGTTTCAATTCGGCCACTGGTGGTGATATTTAGAGAGTAAACTAATGAATCACATTAAAATTGCCAATAATGGGAAAATGACATTAAAATTGGAGGAAGTCATGTGATGCACACATCAGTTGGTTTTTTTTTAATGAACTAAGTGGATATTAGTTCTGAAAATTAAGGACAAAAAAGAAATAACAATACATTTTATAGTTCATCATTTAATCATTACTAGCCTGCGTGCCCGGCGTTGCACGGGCTACTTAAAAAATGAAGGAGATGTCCAATTGATGTTTTTGTATTACTCTGACATCAGTTTCTAAAGCGCTAAGGAGTAAATAAATTACGCGTAATGCAAGGTTTGCAAAACACCAGTAGAGCTTATTTTTGGCAAAAATATCTTTAACGTTAATCATAGGTATCAATGATACAAGTTATGAGTATTTTCAATTAGCACAAAAGATGAAAATATATGCATTATCAACTATAATCTCTGGTCACTTTAAACTGAATTAAATCTGATAGACTATATCTGAAATATTTATGTACAATTACGATCATCTTTTTACATAAAATGACACACACATTTTGATTGATTATGTGAAACTAAAGCACCAAGACTAAATAAATACCAATAAGCATTAATTTAATACCAAGCCATCAGATCAGTAATTTAGCTTTAGTTAAAATCCTTAAAAATAATCTTTTTTGTTCAACTCTGTTTCACAAAGAAATCCAAACAATCTTAATTTAACATGTTCTTTTAACGATATAAACTGTATTTTGGAAATAGAAACAGGAAGGAAAAAGAGAGTTATTACAATTCGAAAACTCACCCATGTGACGGGAAAAAGTCCAACAAAATAAACATAATTAGTCGCACATCCTAAGTGTACTAAAATATGAGGCCGGTGAATGATAAACTTACACTACAATCAATAAACATAGCTAAAGAAACTACTTTCATATGCTGAAAAGAGTTAAGAACGTTGAATGTAAAAAATAAATAAAAGGACAAACGATAAAATAAAGGCTATGCCCGAATAGGGCAACCAATTTTAAACTAATTTAAAATGAAATTCTAGATGGAAACGTTGTTTTAAGATTTGGACAGCAGCCAAAAAAATCTCTTTTAAAACAATTATTAGAATTTTACTTGCTCATACGCAAAATGGCAACAGGAAAGAAATAAAAATTCCTGAATAACGTTATGTTAATTGACGTTTTAATTAATATCTCCGCTAATTAAAGTCGTACAATTACGAGATTGGTTCTATTGTTTTCTTTGGAAAATTTCGAATTGATCGGTATCTCGTTCGACTCTCGATTCGCAGCGGTTCTCGAGGAGATCAATCTTCAGACAGACAGACAGACAGACAGACGGACGGACGCGAACAGATTTTAATATTATAGTGGATTTTTGATTTTTAGTTGTAAATGTGTACCTTGAAAACAAGAAGGAATATCTTCACTTTTTGTATTTTTATGGGGCAAAGTTAAAAACAAAATATTTCAAATAATTTCTATTCCATTATTAAAGTTTTTTTTATAAGTAAAAAAGTAAATAGAATAATGAAATATTAAATAAAAAGAAAGTGAAGCAATAAACGAAAAAAATAAATTAATTAATGTATTAGGAAAATTAAGTAGGTGAATGAAATAGTGAATCAATGACAACGTAAGAGATAAAAAATGAATGCGTAGGTGATTTGATGATGGATTGGATAAGTAAATGAAGTCAACTGTTTTACTTTGCCCCATCTACTTTGCCTCGCATGCATTTGGCTAACTGTTCAAAGCACTTAAAATGGAAATAAGCTAAATACTATTAAAATAAATATTGCATTGCATATTAGTAGGTCTCAATTAATAATTCAAATGTTAATATCAAGAACTTTATCATTTCATTTAAACCGAAAATTAATATTTGACTTTTAACAAAAACTGAAATATAGTTTTTTTTTTCCGAAAATCGCTTGTATTATTATGTTCTATAATTTGCAGAGGTAAATTTTTCTGGACTGAAGTAATAAACTAAATATGTTACTTTATAGTTAAAATTTTACCAGATAGGTATCGCTAAACGCTGAGTAAATATTTAACCATTTCACTTTGCCCCACATTCCACTACAAGTAAGAAATAAAAATTTTTAAAAATTGTGAAAAAAATATTGATTCCATCTTAAATGTACAATTGCTAAAATTAAAATTAAAAAAAAAAAAAAAAAACTGCACGGCATGTCGCTTTTTTTGCACAATTTTAATGCAGAACAATATTCAATCATTGTTACACTTTACATGCACATTTAATAGCTCATCATTTTCTAATACTCCTGCGAAATGGTACTAAATATATCAGACGTTAAGCTATCGGTTTTGAATTTCATTGATTTTAAAATTGAAATTTTATGTCACCGAAAGAGATTTCTACCTTGTAAAAGTATTTTTCTGAACTTCCATCTCTAAAAGTGGCAAAATTTGTATTGCTTTATCTATGAAGCAGTAAAAAGAAATAGGAATTTTACTACACACTTAAAATTAATAACCTTAATATTTCCATAAATATATGAAAAGACGCTGAAACCCTAAAAACGCCACTACCTATGAAACAACGTCATCATCCTCCATACTATTAAAATCTGTTCGCGTCCGTCTGTCTGTCCATCTGAAGATCGATCTTCTCAAGAATCGCTTCGAATCGAGGGTCCAACAAGATACCGATCGATTCGAATTTTTCTGAAGAAAACAATAAGACTAATCTCGTAATTGTACGGCTTTAATTAGCAGAGATATCAGTTAAAACGTTAATTAACATTATGTTATTCAGGAATTTTTATATATTTTCTGTTGTCATTTTGCATATGGGTAAGCAAATAAAATTCTAATAATTGTTTTTTTTTTTTTTTTTGATGCTGTAAAAATTTTTTAAAACAACGTTTCCATCTATAATTTTATTTTAGTAGTTAAAAATCAGTTGCTCTATCCGGACATAACCTTTATTTTATCGTTATTGTAATTCGCAACTCCAATAAACTATAGGGGGCGCTGCAGCCACTGTCTAATGGCGGATGAGACGGGTAAAACAAACAAATGACGTAACTTATACCTTGTTTTGACGCTTAGTGAATGACAGTAAATTTTTATTGTGTTTGTGGGAAGCTTTCTTTTCTATTCTTCTTAAATTACATTACATCACAAACTGTCAGAAGCCTATAATTCACCCCAAAGAAAACACGTGGAATGGAATGTTTTAACATTTTCTTTAGTATTATTAATCTTCGCAAGGTAGCGTATTCGAGCTCTGGAGTTATGAATAACTCTCTTTTTCCCTCCTGTTTTTACTTTTGAAGTACATTTCGTACCGTTAAAAAAACATGGCATCTTAAGATTGTTAGGATTTCTTTAAAAGAAACAGAGTTGAACAAAAAAATATTGTTTTTAAGGATTTTAACTAAAGCTTAATGGGAATCTGATGACTTGGTATTAAATCAATGCTTATTGGTATTTATTAAGTCTTGGTGCTTTAGTTTCACGTAATCAACCTAAGAGTATGTGTCATTTTCTGCAAAGAGCTGATTGTAATTGTACATAAATATTTCAGATATAGTCTATCAGATGTAGTTCAGTTTAACGTGAGCACTGATTATAGTTGATATTTGATAATGCATATATTTTCATCTTTTGTGCTTATTGAAAATACTCATAAACAGTATCATTGATAACTATGATTAACGTTATTGAGATTTTTTCCAAAACAATGCTCTACTGGCGTTTGGAAAACCTTGCATTACGCACATTTATTTATTCCTTAACGCGAAGAAACTAATGTTAGATTAATGAAAAAACATCAACTGAAGATCTCTTTCATTTTTCAGGTAGCCCGTGAAAGGCCGGGCACGCAGATGTTTTGCATCTGTTCAGTAAACTGCTATTTGTCTTCATGCACTGTGTAACTTTTTACAATGTACATGTTCGCTAGTATTCATATACTAGAACGCATAACTGCTAGTTGCACCTGCATGTCTGGGAAAAAATACCTGCAATTTATACAAACGGAAAGTTTAATCATGTTTTAATGACTTAATCATTAATATTTTCCGGTGAAAATATTCTAAAATGTTACGAAACGAAATGTTGACCGAGGGAATATTAATTATATAGTAATTCAATGAAAAACCTGCTGTAACTAACAACTCCGAAAAATGGTTTAAGAAATAAATATTTCAGAATCATATGTATTTTTCAGTAAAATTAAAATATATTTCTTTAAGTTTTATAATTACGTTTTACACAATATATGGCAACTTATCGCTTTTTTACTGTCAGAACTTCTACATTTTGTAACTCTCAATTAAATCAAAACGTTGTTTTCATAAAAATGTCGGAATTTTAAAGATGTTTAACAGTTCTTTCATCTTTAACTGACCAAGCGATCCCAAGTAAGATAACTTTTCATGAAAAAAATAATATTGCAAATGAAAACTGCATTAGAGTCTTTGGAGAGTCTTAAAGCGTGTTCCAAGGTGAGGAAGAAAAAAAAGTTAAAGGTATGTAAGCACGGAGTTAATTTTGTAACCCTTGTGGAGCTGTTTCCTTTAGTCAAAAGTACTACTTTTAGTCCCTTAAATTGATATAATAATAATTATAATAATAATAATAATAATAACAATAATAATAATAATATGGAGCTAGAAAAAAAACTTTAATTTCCCCAACTGATAATATTAATTAATTTTTTTTAATGTCCGACTTTGTAAACAAGACGTGGTCTTTATGACGTAACAAGTGATGTACTTTGGCACGCCATTCCATTGCCGCCCTAATTTTTACGCTTGGTTGTCAACCGCGTTTCCAGGTTATGCTAATTTGCGATGTGCGCTAATGGCATCAGTAAATATCATTTTATCACTTGTGATGTCGTGTAGAAACGTAAAAAAAAATGAATTTCAATCAGCGCACCGATTAAAATAGTTGTTAAAACCATTAAACTGTGTGAAATTATTTTTAGAAAATAGTTTTTTTTTTTTTTAAAGCATAAACGTTTAGAAAAAAAATAATTTTAAAATTTCGGAAACAACCCCATTGGCAAGCAACCATTTTAATTAATAGCGTGAACTAAAACTTTTTAAGAAAACTGTTATAGATACTCAAATAGCCATTTATTTACCTTTATTTAGCCTCAATTTATTTAAATCTGCAGCGAAGAAATATAACATTGTGATCTTGATGTAAATTTCAGCAAAGTTTTTAATACATAAGTGATTTAGTTTAAAAGCGAGTCAGTTGCTGCCAATGCGGCAACCCACTCACAGAAAAAAAATTTGTAAATTTACAGGTATATACCTTGTTTGTCGAAGTGTCTTTATGCTCATTCAGGACAGAAACGAAAACAAGTTCTTCGATACTGAATGTTTACGAAGAAAACCTTTCAGATATTTTTCAAATCAAAATGTAACACAATGTGTCATAAAGTATAGCTGAATATATAAATGTCAACTCAATAGAAGGATTCGTAAACATTACAGTCGGAGCATTATTGAAAAGGAAGCCAACATAAAACGTGTATCTTCATTTTAAGAAACTCTTAAAAGTTCATTCGTTGATATTTTTCGTGTATTTTTGTTTACCTCTAAAGAAAGCAGTCATTATGACTTTAAATATGTTTTTTGAAAAAAATTATTTTGCCCAATTCCATTTATGAAGAAGCAAAAAAAAAAAAAAAGTTCACATTGTGATCAATTTTTAGGATATTATATAAAAGTGTATGCGCATTTTTCATTTCTTTTAATTTCCAGTGAAACTTTGATAACTTGACACCCTAAGGGAAAATGGAAATTTGTCTACTTACCAGATGTCAACTTACTGAGGTTCCGTTATTTAAATTCCTAAAGAACTTCGGTATCACTTAATTACTAAAGCTTAACATTCACGGAAATTAATTGTAGTTAATAAATTTTGTTTTCGCTTTTTTTTTTTTTTTGTGAATTACATATTACAATTACAAATAATATTTGAATACCTCGTGAGGAATAATTTTTTGAAAAAGGATGAAAAAACTTCTTGTCAGTCAGGTCTGTTAAAGATAAAAAGTCATGCTAACTCTTGTTCAAAAAAAACCTATCAGGAAACCTTCTTTCTATGAAAGACTCCTCTGGTACATTTATCATCATACCCTTTCCTACACTTTTAAAATTGCACTAACATCACAGAGGGGAGCTGACTCCTGGTTGAAAGAGCTTTCCAGAAAAAAGTTGACTGACCAAGGAACCACGGCATAAAATTCTGAGAAAAAGTCAATAGGAAAGAATGCTGATAGCAAAAATTAGACTGTATGTCGATTTATAGGGGTTCCTGCAAATGGTTGTCAGATGAGAGATGTTTTAGCCAATGGTAATTAGCACTCGGTCAACCATATGAAAAATTAATGTCGAGTTATCCACCTCGAGTTACCGATGTTCCACAGTATTATTTTTTTCTTGATGTTGATAGATTTTTTCTTTTTTTTTTACTCACTAACACAGATAAACCAAAACAATACATTGAATTAGTGCCTATAATTGACTGATTTTCACTGTATGCTGGTTTTAAATGTAAAAACATTTTTTTCTCTATTAATTCCGCTTTTTACTATTCAGCAAATTTAAATCTTTATTTTTTTTAAACAGTCAACATATTCAGATGGTTATCCATAGGGTAATTCCGGGAGAGATAGACAACTGTGTGAGATTGATTAGTCAAAAATTACACCTTTCAATAGATGAAACCACTATTTCAGTCACGTACGGGAAGACATTGTGCACGACATGCTGATGTTTGCTTCTCAAAAAAAGAAATATTTTTTTAACTAAAAATCATTGCATCTTTCTATAAATCGATTTTTTTTTTTACACAATTATAATCATGCAATCTAACCTATTGTATTATTTGTAGTCCAACTGCCGACGTGTAATCCACAGTGGATGGTTAAGGGCGATTGTACTTTTCACCCAGGTAAGATTGACCACGTCAAGATGGGAGAGATAGATCACGTCTATACAGGAGAGATGAACCTTGAAGGCAACCATGATTCCAAGAATTGAATAAATAATACAAAAGGATGGTATTTTTCTGTTTTTAGAATATGTCAACTACCTATATTAGAAAAGTTCGTAAACAAGCAGGGAATGGACTGTTAGCTGATTTGGAAAATGCTGTTAAAATCGTTGAAGAAAAGAAAATGATTGTTGGAAGGTTAAGAAATATTAGATTTTTGAGGAAATCCTTTGTATCTTTAATATAGATAAATTGTTTTACAGTTGAATAATTAGTTGGGCGAAGTCGTGGTCATTAAATAGGATAAAATTGTGGTACTAATTATGTTTAGAGTAAAAAGAGAAACTATTTCACTTTTAGCATGCTGTAATGGAGAGGGGACATTTTTTTTCTCCTTATTATAGTTTGAAAGGAAACAACATAAAATTTGAGTTCCTAGATAGAATGCATCCAGGTGCACAAGTTAAAATATCTCTACAGTCTGTTTGCGTAAATTCAGATATATTTATGATTGGTTAAAAAAATACAGTGAAAATAAACACTTATAAATATAATGCAATTATTTCTTAATTTTCTTGCGGTTCGTCTCTCCCATCCATTCAAAAGACCCATCTGACCTGGACTACTTTGGGTGAGATGGACCGTATAACAACAATTTCAAAAAAAACCTAGCAAGAATTATTTTAAAAATATGTTCTTTTGTAAGAAATACTATACACTATATGTATATACAATAGGGTGGAGTGAAAAAACTTTTTTTTTTATTCTTATTAGCTTGTATGTGGAAAAAGTGCCTTTTGTGAATAGTAACAATTCTGCAAAATCATAATATTTTCTGACAATTGTTTGATCACCCTTCGATTCACTAAAAAATTAACAGTTTGAGATGCCAAAATGAAACATTGAAAGACTTTGTACGGTACTTTGAATGCAGTAAAAGTATTTTTTTCTTTTTTTTTTTTTTTTTGCTTATTGTTATTAAAGTTAACAATGTTAAATATTTCATTTTATTTTTGATGGATGGAATTAGTAGTTATCTGAAAAATAAAAGGTTATTTTCCAGTATATTATTATTTGTTTTGCATCAACCATCTGGTGAGTTTAGTGGATATTTAAAGGTTAGTTTATGTCTATAGATTTAATGAGTTATCATGTATGATTTTGTAGACAGACTCGGTCTGAATTTAGCAAGACTTACTGTATTATTATATTAGTACTGTTATATTACAGTACGAGACCCCATAACTATTTCGGGTTTCGATTAGATTAAGATCAAATTATTTAATCTGAAAATTAATTTCAGTTATCTGGTTTTTCGCTTTTGTTTTTCCTGGTGAAATTTTCTACCATCTGCTGAAAAATTGTATATATATATATATATATATATATATATATATATATATATATATATATATATATATTGATATATATATATATATATATATATATATATATATATATATATATATATATATATATATATTGATATATATATATATATATATATATATATATATATATATATATATATATATATATATTGTATATATATATATATATATATATATATACTTGATGATTTATTCCTTCAGCCATATGAGTATGGCTGAAGGAATAAATCATCAAGTACGAGAGAAAAAATAGTTAATAGAACAACTGCTCAATGAGCATTAAATAAATTAAGTTGCAATAAATATAAGCATTCTGGCACCATAGCAGCTTAAAACATTTTTTTAAACTTATTTTTTAACACTTTCCATTTACAACGTTTGAACAGAATAACGTCTGTCGAGTCCTCTAGTATATATATATATATATATATATATATATATATATATATACAGACTCGACAGACGTTATTCTGTTCAAACGTTGTAAATGGAAAGTGTTAAAAAATAAGTTTAAAAAAATGTTTTAAGCTGCTATGGTGCCAGAATGCTTATATTTATTGCAACTTAATTTATTTAATGCTCATTGAGCAGTTGTTCTATTAACTATTTTTTCTCTCGTACTTGATGATTTATTCCTTCAGCCATACTCAAAGGATAAAAAGCGTCCTCAGATATTTAGTGTAGAAATATAACTACCCATCTAGAACAAATGGGAAATCCCGCTGCAACATCTCTCATATGAAAAAAAAATAAAACAATCGAAAGGCTATAGTTTAGAAAAATGATAAAGGTAAAAACAGTTCTCTGAGTAAGCGAAAATCACTCATCCCCCCCACCCCCTCCCGATGTAAAATAAACACATTCGTCAACTAAAATGACTAAAAACTCTTTGAAAAGGAAAAAACAATTCTTTGCAATTTTAAATATTTCGCCAAATAAACAAAAAATACAATAAATTACATTAACGGTAGCTTTAAAATGTAAACAAATGATCACGCAGCTCTATTGTTAATAGCCAAAGTCGCCAAGCCACCACGTTACTATAATCCAGTCAATCAGTGAGCGAAGTAAACTCCGACCGATTAGCGGTCCAACTTTTGAACGAAAACTTTTTAAACTTCATATATCGCCTAATTTGTTCTTTACCACCAATGATAAATATCTTCCACTGCACTGATCTTTTGTGTACCGAACTACCCTGTTGTAATTTATCTGGACGAAAATACGACGACGGTCACATGGTTCAACTACGGCAACAGAACACAAGTTTGCGTGAACCTTCCAGTACTTTACTTTAAAATATATCACGGGAACTAAAATCGCTGCTTTCAAGAAATGAAGGCTTCACTCTCTCTCTACGTTTTATTTATTCTCAATTGTCTTATCACAGTAGGAAATTTCATTACAAAAAGCAGAGCTGGCTTTCTTATTCGCAACTCCAACGAACTATAGGGGGCACTGCAGTCACTGTCTAATGGCCGACTTAAAAACTAAAACAAACGCATGTGGTAACGAAGAAAATGCTAAAAGTGTTGTGATTTTTGTTCGTATGTATGATATTTTTCGCTTTATTCTTTTTAAAGTAATTTTTAAAGTCTTGTGGATATTCTGTCCCACGTCGAAAGAAATGAGAATTCAAGAAGCATTACTAAACGTCAAAGATTAATGCAAACTACGTAGTTCGTAGTTCTAAGCAGCTATTTCCACGATGTTGAATTCGATATTTATCAATTCTTGATAAAACTAAATAATAATTGTGGCCTGACAAGAACAACAATTAATGCTAGAAAATTCAATATGACATTACAAATTATTATCGAAAGAAGATGATACTTCTTTGCCTTGCTTGGCTAGCGCTTATTGTTTTGCATTTGTTGCTGAGTTATTTCTCTCGAATTCCCGAATCGGTAAATTTCAAATTTTTCTGTTTCAATTTTTCTAATTTCTGAGTTACGATTTAATTATGTCAAGTTATGCAAATCATGTACAGAATTCTTGGTGGTAGTTTTCTTTTCAGTTGATTGACCATTATTTCTTTTTACTTATCGAATTCTGTAATCTTACTACCATTTTATTCCACTCATGATAAAAATTAAAAATGGTTTAACTAAAAACGCGAAATCTCGCCAAGGCTACTTTCCTCGCACAATACTAAAACTATAACCCTAAACAAATTTGGCGAAATCTTTCAGCTGAGAATAAAAGGAATAAAGTAAATTCTTTCTCGGTGAAACATTTTTCATTTTGTTCTACGATAATATATTCAAGAAAATATTTTGCATACCGTCCATTCCAACTAAATACTGCTGTAAAAGATGGTTAGTTAAATTTATTTAAGATTAAAAAAAACTCATATTCTTACAAATTCATACAAAACAATAAAAATTTTTACCTTGTATAACGTTATCCAAGTTTGTTAATCCAGTTTTCGCTTTCACCATTTTCAATCAACTCATATTTTAGAAGGAAATAAGGAAAACTAACATTATTTTGAGAACCTAGAGAATACTACTAAGGGACGAATTAATTTCTGTAGCTGAAAGCAAACTAAGACTCATCGATTGCGTAATATATAAATACTCAGAACAAACTGCCTGTGTTTACGTCAACAGACACACGTGGAACGCAACGTGGCAATGTTTTAGTTCCATCGGCAGTTTTGCAAATCACCGCAAGGTAGCGTATTCGAGCGCTGGAGTTCCGAATTGCCCTTTGCCAACGGGTTAAATATTTATTTCAGTTCTCGCTCAACAATAGGTTAAAATAAATATTAATCATTTTGGAGATATAACCATCCAATGTTTGAATTAATTAACTTATTAACAAAAACGTTTCCGATTCGATCCATCGCGCTTCGAAACCATGCTTGCCACAACTTTAATATACACAAACGGATTGAACAAGAAAGAAAAATTTTTCTTTTAAAAGAACGACGAAATGAAAAAAATCCCAAAATACACTTGGGCTTCATCAGGGGGTACTCCCCAAGGGTAAAGACCCTCCCCCCACAAGAAAGAAATTTTTTTCTTTCTTGTTCAATCCTTATATTGCTATCAAATTTGTTGTCTACCAGTATCATAGAGCCGCCTATGGCGCCTATTGAACTGAGCAGTGGTGTTCATTTTGGTTGACATGTTCAGATTATAAATACAATATATGATAGTGTTTCTCTGTATGTTTTTTCACCTTACTAATGCTGCATAGGCGCATGGTAATTGAGGGAAAAGTATTAAGTCTAGTTTCTCCAATTCCTACTAAATTGTTAAATAATAAATGAGTTTCTCATGTCTTGCAACTTGCTTTTGGGGTTTTTACTGGATATTTCTAATCATTCTTTCCCTTTCAGGTATATATTTTAAAAACAATTTATGGAAAGTTATACAAAATTAAGCATACCACATGGCCCATCTCGTGGGTTAACAAGGGGGCCTGCAGTCGATTTAAATGTGGGATCGATTTCGGTTAAAAAGTTACCACATAAGAATACGAATTTAGGCTCGGACTTGGAATTAAATTTGGATACGAATAATACACGGCAATACAGACAAAACTTTGACATCATTTGTACTTTGCCTTTAAAAATCTATAGAACTTGCAGAGATAAGAGATGCAAGACATGCATCCAAGCAAATAGGCTTCATATTAATGACGGTGCTGAAGTTAGCTTTTGTAAAAGTTACAACATTATTTATGCAATCGAATACTTAACTTGTGACTTATATTATATTGGAAAGACGGGAAATAAATTAAACATGAGAATCAATGGACATAGATCAGATATTAAGAACTATAGAAGACAAAATAAAAAAGATGTTGAATTAGAGCATTTCCAGGATCACAACTTTAATAATATCAAAATAACAGTGCTTGAAGTTGAGAGTGACTTAAAAAAAAAGACTAAATTTAGAAAGTTGGCACATAGGCAGATTTAATAGTGTTTACCCATACGGGCTTAACAGTTCCTTTTACAGTAACAACAATTCCAGTTCACAATGCGTGTACAAGAAATTCATTTTCAGCAAAACAAAACAAGGGGCTGTAGGGAGAGAGGCAAAAAAAAGCAGAATATGCAAATACTGGATACCATTAAAGCTGTTAACTACGATGAATTTAATATAACAAATCTAAAACTAATTAAAACTGCGATACTGTCCTCAAAAACAGAGCACTGAAATACTTCATTAAACATCATTTGGATGAGTTTAAATTTTAAAACAAGACTGTAAATGATACCATAATAGACCTTATAAAGTACTAGCTGCAAAACCCGGCGTTGCTCGGGTTAAAATACATTTCATGTTTAATGGTACATAAAATATTTAAGAATTCTCTTTTTAACGTAGATAATATAGATTTCTATTTTAAATATTGAGAGACTTAGTCGACCATTAAACATGCGATGTATAGAGAGTATAACAAATTAATTAACTAATTAATTAATTGAAACTGAAATAATTATAAGTTAAAATACGAAACATCTTAGTTAATTGAAAAGTTATGTTTTATTTTATAATTATTTACATGCTATATTGAACATACAACATATGACAAATACATATATATATATATATATATAATACATACTATTATACATTCACACTTTTTAGTTTCTTTTTACAATACTTGTTTATAGACTACGTTTATAGTTTTATTGTCCGAACTGTAAATGAACAAATTTCGAGGTGATAACCCTACTCGTGAGCATGCAACGTATAATTAGCAGTGTGCAAAGCATGGTTCCTTTAAGTCAACGCCACATATTTGAAATGTTTAACCCTGTGCTTTGTTGATAGTCATGCTGTAAGCCAGCTTCACCGGGAATTGTAAGCGTTTAAATGTAAAAGGCAATCCATTTGATATTAAAGGTATCCGTGGTATAAATACTATTTTTACTTTGTCTTTACCAGTCATTATACTGGCTTCGATGATGTTATTGATGATGCACGATTCAACTGACGAAACGTTACTGACTTTCGGTTTATATACCATCGAATATCGAAATTTCTAGTACCAGAACAGTCTAGAAGATTACAAATAGATCTTAGCAGTTGTCCACGTTTTTAGAACTATTTGATCAGTCTAAAAAATTTAGAATGTTCTAGATCATTCTGGATATTTCTAGAACTTTCTAGAACATTCTAAGTGGATAATAACGTTTATAGACGTTTTGGAACTTTCTAGATTATTCAAGAACCTTTTAGAACTTTCTAGATCATTCTGGAAATTTCTAGAACCTTCTAGGACATTCTAAGTCGATTATAACGTTCACAGACGTTTTGGAACTTTCTACATTATTCTAGAACCTTTTAGAACTTTCTAGATCATTCCGGAAATTTTTAGAACCTTCTAGAACATTCTTAGTCGATTGTAGCGTTTGCGCATGTTTTGGAACTTTCTAAATCATTCTAGAAATATCTAGATCGATTGTAACAGTTGCACACATTCTAGAGTTTTCTAGACTTTTCCTAAACTTTTATGAACTTTCTCGTAGTTCTCATAAGTTAGAAAAGGACAGACATATACTTTTTCACATTTTTGCCACCCACAACCACCCACTTCCACCCACCGCGACCAAACTCCCTTACTCCCACCAGGAGACCAAGGGGTGCTTACCACCCTAAGCAGAAGTTGATTGAATCGGTGGTGATAGAGAAAACCCTGTCTTTACGTACGCACATTAGCATTTTATATATATATATTAAGATAAACTAAATGCAGATGAACTTTGTCAATTTAAAAAACCGACTAATTTGCCAGTGGAAAATTTTATAATGTCTTTTAAAAACAGAGGATTTGACTATATTAATTTCTCTAAGGTCTTTGAATAATGTAAAGGAAGTTTCCCACTTAAGTATAAATGTAATATACGTAAGGTCTTCAAGTATGAAAATAATTTAAAAAAGCTTGTATGCAATTATAGTTTTTACTGTAAGAATATTGATCAAATAAGAGAAACGGACTGTATCTGCAGTGAAAACATTTTTGAAAACTATATTGATAAGGATCATGGGCATATTATTACAGAAGATTTGAAAATAATTCAATATGAATCATTAAAAAACTTGATGGAAAAGGGTTCGAAATATCGACCGCAGAGTCACATAAGTAAAAAAACGATCAAAAAAGTATTTTGCAAAGAATTGGATATTTTCATATTGAAACTTGCTTATAAATACAATTGGCCAACTGAAGGCTTTTTAGAATGGAAGAAAAATATTTTGGATGAATTCAGCTATTGTTATAATCTTCAGGAGATTCAGAACAACAGCATAATTGATAAAAAACTTAAAAAAAGTATAGAGGACCTAAAAAATAGTTTTATTATAACTACAGTTGATAAAGTGGCACATAATTTTGCCATCATGTGCAAATTTTATTATAAACTTATGCTTCAGAAGGAGTATACAAATATTAATACATGCAAAAGAGTCACAGAAACTGAGTCCTGTTTAAAGAAAAGGATCTTAGCCTTCGACAAAATTCTAAACACACGGCATCTCAATTTCAATTTTCCTTGCCTTTTTATAACAGTTTCATAAAAATCCAATAAAGTTCAGATTCGTTACTAGTGGAACATACTCCTGCAATAATCAAGCAAATTACATTTTTTTCGAAAAACTTAAAAATATCTTGGCCAAAATTGCAGAAGAAAAAAGTTTTATAATTCTGAATAGCCAGAAAGTTCTGGATTTCATAAACAGTGGTAAATACCATATTCATAGTATTAATACTTTTGACTTTGAAAATCTCTTCACTAACATTCCCCACAAACTCATAATCGATGTTTCAAATAGAATTTTCGACAGATATGAAAAACACATAAATTTAGAAAAACACTCTTGGATTATCCTTGTTAAATTTTGTATGTTTGAGAATTACTTATACAATGTTTCCAATTTCTACAGACATATCAATGGAATACAAATGGGCACATCTTTTTCTAGTGCATTTGCAAACCTATTTTTATTTTTATGAATTTATTTTTTGAATAAACAACAGTATAGAAGCATTTAGATATATTGATGACATTATTATTTTTAATAACAATGATTTTCACAATTTACATAAAGAAATTTACCCAACTGCTGAAACAAACAAATAAGGATGAGTCAGTTAATTTCCTTGATCTCAATATTCAACTGAATAATAAAGTTCCCAGTATAGCTTTGTATGATAAACGTCAGGATTTTAATTTTAAAGTGTACTCTTAAATTCATTTTCACAGTTGTGTCAGTAGAAAAGTATTCAAAAATATAATCATTTCACAAATTATTAGATATAAAAAAATATGCAGTAATAAAACAAATCTGAAAACAGCGATTCGAATTTTAACTGCAACCCTAACTGAAAACCAATATCCAGAACATCTTACGAAACATTTCATTTGCAAGCTTGTGGAGGATTAGCGGTAGATCATTTTTAAGTTCCTTGAATTTTATGTTCCTTGAATTTGATTGTTTTATGTTCTTTCTTTTGATTTTGAGTTCAGGTATGAATTTTGTTCTCTTGTAGTTTAAACATTGTTCTATTTTCTTTATATAAATCTTGTAGCTTAAATATTGTTCGATTTTCTTTATATAAAACTTGTATTTTTCGTTTGTAAAAGGTTCAATGTTCTTATTTCTTGTCATGCTGATATTCTGGACTTTCAGTAACCTAGGGCTAGTTTTGTGAGATGTCGGGGACTAGTGCTGCTTTTTAAGGCAATTTCGCCAGAGGCACTCACGAAACATCTCATGGTTTTTCCCTACCCTTGGAGAGTAGCCCCTGATGAGGTCCCAGGGTATTTTGGGATTTCTTCATTGTTTTCGTTCTTTTAAAAGAAAAATTTCTCTTTCTTGTTCAATCCTTATATTGCTATCATATATATATATATATATATATATATATATATATATATATATATATATATATATATATATATATATATATATATATATATATATATATATATATATATATCCTAGAGTCCATAGGCGGATTTAGGACTGAGTTCCTGGGAGAGGGGGGGGAGGATTTTTTTTTTTTTTGAGCAATATTAGTTGTAGTCAAGGTTGGCGAGTAAAGGCAAGTCATTTCCATCACCCTAAGCCTTTTCAGGTTTTGGTTCTCTTTTGTATCCCACACAACTTTCACCTACCAACAACCTACCCAATTTTAGGGGGTCCGGGGAGTTTCTCCCCTGGAGAAATTTTTGTAAAAAAAATTCTGCATTTTGAAGCGCCTTATAAGGGGTATTTTTTCAAGTTCTTTCCTTTCTCTTTTTTTTTTTTTTTTGTTGAGGAACAAATCATGAAATTTTCGGGATTTAGGGTACTTCAACAAAGCGGGTAGCTATAGTTTGTTTACTTTATAGGTAAATTCGTTTTTTTTTTTTTTTTTTAAATCTTTGTTTCAGTTTCTAATTTGTTGAAAAAACCGTTGATTATTTGAAGTATTGCAGCTGAATACATAGCTCGTTCAGTAGATATTTTCATTTATATACTTGCCCTAATAGCTTTCAGTTCAAAGTAGTCATTTTCAACACATTTCTGCATCCCAATTACTACTTGTAATACCCAATGTACGGTGCCCCCCCCCCCCAGAAAAGGACAGTCACTATTCTCTTCATTTTCTCTTCTAAACTATCAAAAAAGAAAAAAAAACATATTTTTTTTCTTTTAAGCTTTTGGAAGGTGTTTGTTACTATGTATAAAGTTCTCCCAAGACTGGGGGGCATTGCCCTCTCTCGCCCCCCCCCCATAAATCCGCCTATGTTAGAGTCTCGGATAGACTGGCTTGCTGTATTAGCAACATCAGTTCTGAATGATTTGAAAATGCTTGTTCGTATGTATGCTCGAACGTGGTTTGCCGTAAAGGCCCACTGATGCAAAAGATAGAGCTAGGCACCTGCACCAGATGCTTGTCAAGTCGCGATACTTTAGCCCAAATCACAAAAAAACCCGTTGACCCTGATATTCATCGCAATGCCTTTTTTTGCTCATTCAGAGAATATTCTCACGATAACGGTCACACATACGTGAACTGAGCCGGGGTTATTAAAGCCAGAGCTTCTACAAACCCCAGTAGACCAAAACGGATTTTTAAGTTTCCCAAGAAGCTTCAAGGCTGTCGAATATTCGCTGTCGAATATCGAACATGATTGATTATGATGAATCGTTACCGTCACAACAAAGGTACTTGTATTGAGATGGCAGCGGATGTATGCCATATATCAACACCTCTCATATTCAAAGGTATGACACGTTAAACTTGATTATTTTGTCACAACGGAGGTGAGGATTTTTTACAACTATAAATATGAAAATATCTGAAAATATGTCCCAGTTGATTATGCCTTACTTCTTTGCTATTTTTAAGGTACTATCTAATCTATATACAGTATCTTGCCAAGTTAAAAACTAAATAGCAGGACAGGACAGCAAACCAAGACCCCGGTGACTAGAAATTACCTTTTGTCATACTAACACGAAAGTTTTTGCCAAAATTCGGTACAGTTGAGACTTTTTTTCCTCAAAAAATCATTAAGTATTGCTGCAATTGATCGTTGGAATAAATTACTCATAGGACAAATACATTCGATTCTACACTTGAAATTAACTTTCACAAAAGAGAAAGTAAGTGTTCAGGGGATTGAAAAAAATAAAAACATTGAACACATAAGTGCACAAAAATCCGATTTCATCTAACCATCTAGTAACGAAAATGTCATTTTGCAATCTTTCCAATTCTTTTGTTTAATTAAATTCGATTAGATCGTACTTCTGAAAATGTTTACATCAATAGATTGATTTTGGTTCTGCATCATTAAAAAATAAATGTACATTTTAAATGAAAGTAGATTTTTAATAAGTTAAATTAAAAACTATTAAATTAAAACTATTATTTTCAGCTAGTACTGAAATTACTGGTATTTTATCTCAGCAAATGCCGGTATTTCGAAATTGAAAATTTTCTCGAAATACCGGTATTCGGTATACCAGTATACCGGTGCTGCAATCACAAATTATTATATTTATTTTGGACTTCTTTTGTTATTTACGATATTTGTGCGAAGCATTAAGTCGCCTCTTCTGGTATTTTCAACTTTCTTTTTTTTTAAATAGCTGCCGGCTTTGCACGGTCTACCTCTAAAATAAAAGTTATGTAAAGTGATGCATGTTCAACAATCATGCTTCAATTAGAGAAAAAAAAAACTATGAAAGTTCCCTCCAAAATAATCATTCTTATAGAAAAACGACAAATAAAAAGTTCCCGAAAAAATGAAACGCAACCCTCCTTAAATACAACTAAAATCCTTAAAAAAAAGAAAGAAAGAAAAGGGGAAATTTTTACCATAAAAATGAAAACAAAATTTATTTAGTCACAGCCAAAAAGAAAAAAAAAAGTGTCAACCTTCTGAACGCTAATTTAAAATGAGGTCACGCAAACGATAATTGTCCGTTTTAGAGCCATTTAATGCTATTTCCTGGTCCTAAAATTAACCGAACGTTTTTTTTTTTTGGGGGGGGGGGCATTTGAACCCCCCTTCCCCCCTACGTTCCTTCTCGGGTGCTCAAGTACCTCCCTGCCAAATTTGATCGAGATCCGAAGAAAACTGTTAATTTGTTTGTTAGGAACATACATACATATTAAGGTGGGCCGAAAAAACTTTTTTCGGAAATCTGTTTTTGGATAGTGTGAAAAAGTTGCAATATGGGTGTGTTATCTCCCTCAAAAAAATTCGCTAAATTTGCTTAATACTTCGCCGTCCCTATACTGCCTTATAAAAATGAAAAAAAGCGCAAAAATGTAACTTATAAAAAAAAACTGGGGGTTCCAAAAAATAAATTAATTTGAAACTAGTTCCAGCAAACAGTAGAAGTATCAGTCAGTGAATCAGTTGTATTGTTCAAAGATGTTTATACATTTCATAGAATACTTAGCTCGCCCCTTTAAAACTGAAACATGGAGAAAATGAAAAAAAAAAAAAAAACAATCGTTTAAAAAGTAGTTTCGAAATAAGTACTTATTCTGAAATGTTGCGTAAATGTTGCATTACTTAGCATATACTTTGAAAATTCAATTAATTTTATGTGACATTTGTTCGCCAATTTTTAAAAATGCACAAACTCAAATAAATAGTTATACAAGATGCTATTTTTCTAATCTGCGGTTCCAATTGTTTCTCCTGGTTAATAAATGCCGCTCAACTGATTTTATTATTCCTAAGATTATTTTACTACTATTTCAGATATATATCGCTAACAGCTGGTAAAAGTGCAAAATAAATTTCGCAAGGTATTATAGGCTTTGCGAAAAAGTATAATATGAGCTTGCTCAACTTATTGGTTATTGGAAGCGACGGAACGACTGTAAATACGGATGGAAAGGTGAAGTAAATAATTTACTTGAGACATATGTCAAAAGGCTTTTACAGTGGAACATATGTCTGCTGCATATTTTTGAGTTGCCACTGAGGCATCTTATTCTGGACAAAGGACCACATTCATATTCTGGAGTTATCAAACAGCTCCTCAGAGATTGTAAAAAAAATGCAGTGGTCAAATTTGATAAAATTGATTGCAATCTTCTGACTTTGGATATGGAAGATTTACAAAATTTAAGTACTGAACAACAGTATTTGTATCAAAACTGTCCTGCCGTAAAAGCTAGTAGTCGCCCTTCTAGCGCAGCTGACAGAAGCCTAGACAAACTCAGTCATGCGCGATGACTGACAACTGCACACCGTTTGTTCCGCTTGTATATCGACACTCGAAGTCTATCAGAAAATCCTACACTGCTTGTAAAGTATGTAATTCTAATTTATGCTTCAATGTGGTTTGAAATAAAAATGAAACCGATCTGTCAATATGGTGCCCGACATATTTGTAAAATGATTTCTCTTGGAAGGCAGTTTCCAGACAAAGTTAAGCAGATAATTTTCAGAGTTTTCTCAAATAATGATATTTCACTCATCCCGAACAGCTAACGTTGACAATGTTGTTTGACTCTAGAATATACATTCGGGAATTAGCAGTTAGGCGCTTTCGCAACTCTAAGAGAACTCATAAGAAGACGAAGAGCTTGGATGGTGTATGATTTTTCTAAGCTTCCTAAACTCGATTTTGAAGCCGTTGATTATGTTTATTTTGTTGATTGGGCAAATTTTGTTGTAAGAGAGACACCTCTTACAATGCATCTAAAAGATTAAGACTTGAAAGAAAAGTGCAAATAATAGCCAACAAAGTTCCCGTCTCACGCAGGCTGTGGAATGTTGTGCGAAACTAATAACCGAAGCTGCAATAAGAGTTTGATGTGAAATTGCACGAGATGGATATACTCGTGCCAAAATTCAAGCTAGTAAAGAAATTCCATCATTTGATAGCAAGGGACAATATTTTTTGAAAGGATAATATTTATAATGCGTGAGGTGTTATAAATCAAATTTGTATATATTTGTTTCAAAATTTTATTTTCTCTATATGTAATTTTAGGAAATGTATGATACTGTTGCGTGATAATAATTGCTATGATTAATAGTGTTATTTAATTAATCAGTCTATGAATAAATTTTGAAAAATAATTTTTATATTAGTTTTTGAAGAAATCCAATATTGTTTTCATTTTTCTCCAATTTTTGATGTCAGAAAGGTGCGGTTAAATATTTATTAAAATTAATAAAACATTTTATGGGCTCGAGCTGACTCATTATATAACATTTTCGTTGTATTCCAGCAAAATATTTGAAATTTATTACTATTCTTTTTAATTTGAACAAAATTCATTTTTCATTTTTTTCGGTTTTTCAGTGTAAAATAGGGCCGGCTAGATATTTTTTAATATCGAAGAAATTTTAACTTTTGCGCGCTATCCAAAATGGATTCTGAATGAAAAAATTTCAGCTTATTTCAGCCCACCCTAATACACATAAATTCTTTGTTTTATTTATAGATTCGTGACGAAAGGACAACGCGATTTTTTGAATTTTGTGTGACACTTGGATTGAGCGATTAGATAATTTAGACAACTACTTTGTAATAATTTTTGCTGTATTGTTGCATGGTGAGTAAAAAAATGCTTGTTGATAACGCTTTATTATCAGTTAGACTTTCTGACGACGATGAAGTCGTGATCTAAAGAATTTTTGCAATATTACTTCAAAAAATGGGGGACTGACCTTATGGGTCTGCATGACCTTATTTTGCCTACCCACTCTGCCTATTCTTAGTTTATAACTTTCCGACTTTAAAAGATATAGAATTATCGTCTTTCTCTATGCACTCTGATTTAAATATAATATTGCACTAATTTTTAGTATAATGGTCATATTCATATGAAGAATAAACTGAGTTTCGAGCGTCCTAGTTCTACCAATATCATGACGTATGAATGCTATTATTCATTCAGAAGATATTGTATTAGAAAAAAAAGTTTTTTTTTCACATTTTCAAATGATACGCTTTGCGCATTGATGAAGATAAACTAACGTAATTAAAATTAAGTAAACATTACAAATTACGAAAAAAAACATTGAAAAAAGTTCGAAAAACGATACATTCTAAAACTTTAAACAGTTTTTTTTTTTTTTTTTTTTTTTTTTTTTTTTTTTTTGCGTGTTTATGCAAGATTTATCTCTTCTGGGATTCAAAAAAAGTAATCAAATCAAACACAAGGAAGAACTGCAAAGATCTCGAAGCAATTTGCTTTAAACACATAAATTACTTGATTAAAATTATTGATCTTTTAACTTTCTGCTCTGCATTCGCAGCCCCTAGTAATTTAACTAGTCTTTAGGGAAGTTAATATCTTAAAAATACTTTAATGCCGTTTGAAAAAATAAGGAAAGAAAAGTCGAATTAAGCACATTTTAATTTTGCAAGAAAGATAGCTTTACATTTCTAAGTTTACCTTTTAAGACACTTGAAAAAACGATACTATTTTAGATGTTGGCTAATTTGTTCTTACTTCGATAAATATTGTTTGCTATTTCAATGCTATGACCTATGTCCTTACTAGATCAGGAATTTGATTATTATTTTTTTTTTTAGAATTTAAAGTATTCGCTAGCGTTAGAGGTATTGAGTGTTCAAAGTCTAATTAGAAGTAAGATTATATCCATGCATTTTATGCTGAAACCGTTGATCATATTGTGTGTGATTTCATTAAATATCACTGTATTATGCGACTTTGGTTAATCTAAGTGTGGTTTGACACTGAACAGAAATCTACTGGTCAAATGACATTAATTGAAACGGTTCTGTTAAAAATTACAAATTCTTTTTCTAGTGTACATGTATGTTCCTTTCCCAAAGATGTAATACAGTCGAGCCTGCTTGATGGAATAGATACTTTGAAGCAAGCAAATTTTCTTATAAACGGGATATTACATTATCAGAGATCAAAATGACTTCGTTGACACTAAATATTGGTTTCGTGAATGGACTTTCATCTATTAAGCATCACTGAAAGCGGAAGTCCAACACTGTATTTGTCAAGCAACCCTTTACTTTTGTTTGCACAAAAATAACCGCGCAAATTCTTTACGGGTTTTTTTTTATTCTACGTATGAATGTTGATAAAATAGAATGGCTCACAAACGCGCTTTTGATCTAAAGTTTGCGAAAGTGGGGAAAAAAAAGATAAAGTTTCTGAACATTAAAGTTGATTGAACAATTAAAAAATGAATCGAAGGTAGCACAAAAGTTGGATATGAGTGAATCTTCGATACCGGGGGTACAATTTAACGTCAAGAAAAGGAAATCCGTAACAGTTCAGAACTTAGTTTTAATACTGAAGCTCGCAGAGTAGTGTCTGAGCAAAATAAAAACATCGTGAAAATGGAAGCTGCTCTTTCATCGTGGATTAAAGAGGCAAGAAAGAGGGGTGTTACCACACTGCATATACCATCAGCTTCATCATTCATTTATTATAACTAGTGTTCGTTCCTTCATTCGTAATCAATTCCTTGTAATCCTGTACTCGTTTTTTACCTTCGCAAAAGAAAATTTTTTTTCGTCCTGGCACTGGGGCCAAAATGGATAAAGTTCGCCGATTTTACAATTATGGAAATCATTCTGAATGAAATGATGCCGCAAAACTCCCTTAATACGTAAAACTTCTGTACAAACAATATTTTTTGTAAAAGTAGGCATGATCTTGCCGTTAAATATAAAATTTACAACAGTCAAATGAACGAACTCTACTCGCGGCAACATATAATTGCCCATGTGAAAGCACTGGACATCGTAATAATACGCCAACTTTATCAAAAGTTTCACCTTGCGATCTGTTTGTGGTGATAGCAAACGCAGGTATTATTAGGAGCTGGAACTGAAAGTCGTCCCTCACTCCGTAAAATAATGTATTTAAATATTAAAAACGCAAAAACATAATCAAAAAGAATATATTTTAAATGCCCGTAGTTACCCAAAAATCCTCAATAATAAAAACAAATGCAAGTATTTCATTTCTTTACGCTCAAGCGAGAATTGGCAACACCACAATATTATCCAGAAATTTCTTCACGCTAACTATGTAGCGTGAAAAAGTTAATAAAATTGAATTTTCGCCAACTTTTAATTGCTTCTAGCGCTGTTTCTAGCGCTTCTAGCGGGTTGGCATGTTTGCTCGGTAAAACCGGGTAGAACATGTTTCAAAGTGTTTTTCACGAGCTTTCTAACCATACCAAGCTCGAAGCATTAAAATGCATTTTTCGTGTAGAAAAAGTGGTTTAAAAATGAAATAAAACTTAATATTTCACGCTTCCAACAATGAATTTCAATAATGGAAAAGAAATAAAATTAAAAATTTTGAGTTTCACAAACTAAAAAACGCTTATAACTTTTTTTCTAGTGGATTTAGGTTATTGGACCTTGGTCGCTTTGACAATTTCTTCTTTAGGAGTATTTTTTAAAGACCTTTCCAACCATATCAAATTCGGAACAAATGGACCATCCGTTCGCGCAGAAAGAGCCCTTCAGGACGAAAATACGTTTTTTATTAATATCTCCGTTAATTAGCGTTCGATTTTAAAAATTTTTGTTGATGACACTAAAACTCGGCAATGGCTACTGAACAAAAAAGAATGAAAGAAATCGGTTCACAAACAGAAGAGAAATCGGTACCGAAAGAAAACGGCTTGCCTATTAATATATAAAGATGCAGTAGGGGTGCGCACGGTGGGGGAAGATTATGGCGCAAGTTGCGCCATCAAAATTTTGTGGGGGATTTTTTAATTGTTTCAAATTTATTTGCTTAAATTTATTGATTGATTTATTTTCAATTTAATTTATTTACTTTATTTTTTTATTCGGTTTATATTTTATTTCATTCATTCATTTAGTATGAGTGTGTCATTAACGTAGCACAGAACTTTTCTAATATAATAATAATAATAAAAATAATAACAATAATTAAAAAAAATAAAAGAGTGTATTTAAAAAATAAAACATATTAAAAATAAATATAAATAAAAAATAGAGCTAGAAAATAAAAAATAAACAAAAAAGAAGGAGTATTGAAAGGATTTTGGAGTGGAATTTGCGCTATTGAACTCGGGGGAAATGGGCACCCCTCTAATGCAGTCATGTACTGAATAAAAGAACGGTACTGTTTTAATCATGCCTCTCATTGATCATTGATTTTGTACTGCATAACAGAAATTTATATTAAATGGTAACGCTTTTTCTAAAACTTCAGTAAGAAGTCATTTCTTTATAAAACGTACCCTTCGTGTATATTCGTAATATATATATATATATATATATATATATATATAATGGAAAATTTCGTGTTTTCTTAGTGATTTTTCAAAAATTGTGTTTTATGTTTCTTTTTAAGGCTCTAAGACGGAAAAGTTACCATTGGTGAAACCTTCAGAAATAAAAAAAAAATTAAATCGAATAATACCTTCTGATCCAGAACCAAGCCTAAAAAATCGAAAAAGTTGAGAATTCCAAGATTTTTCCGAATTTTTAACATTTTTTGATCAATGTACTTTTTCAGGCTACAGAACGGAGAAGTTACGTTTAGTAAAGACTTCAAAGCGAAAAGAAAATATCTTTTTGAAATAAAACAATGTCTTCCGATCGCGCAACGAACCTACATGTTTGAAAAAATGTAAACTTTAAGCCCTTTTTCAGCTTTTTCTTTCTTTTAGTTTAACGATCCTCATAAGTTCGGTATGAAATACTAATACGTTGTTTATAATACAAATGTGATATTTTAGTACTAGAGCCTGTATGTAAATTGTCCACATGGCCCTTTAATCCCGCGATACTCATATTTGTTTATGCCGCTTAGTACAGTGTATGCATCTAATACGCCCCATTAGCGAAATAAAGAACCGCAAAAATTTCACAGACGGTGCCATTCATGTTTACAGAACAACTCAAACCTGTCGATACTTACCTGACAGTCTAAAACAAGTAATTTACCCTGTCATTGAAAGAAACTCTTTCTTTGCGCATCCCGAAAATTTATTAATGGCAATGGTGTTTGATGAAAGGAGGCACATAAGAGAACTTTAAAAACGTCTTAAAAGCCAGAGAATCTGTTTCTAAAGGCAAAAGCATTAGAAACTTTGTCATTCCATCTCTAAATTTCGAAGCAGAAGGTTACACAGAGATTATTAATTGGAACACGACAAAGCTATCTTCTCCACCTTTTCTTCGAAAAGTTCCTAACAAAGACATTGAAAATCTTATTGCAACAGGCACTATACCCGACTGGGATATGAAACTATTCCCCTGCCATACGCAAGCTGTCGAAAGATGTGTGAAGCTAGTGACGGAGGCTTCACTCAAAGTGTATGGATTTAAATAAAGAGATGGCTACTTAAGAGCAGCATTGAAATCCAGATCAATTATGCCCGAATTTTCCAAAAAATCTGATTATAAATTAGCTTCAACAACTAACACTTAAAACAATAAGACTTGTACACTGGATTGTAAAATTGGTAAATATTTTATAACGTTTTATTATTTGAAAATGTTTCATTGTTGTAAAGAATGGTAGTTTTGCATAGTCAAGAAATTAATTTAAGTTTATGTGTAATATAGGGTTTTTAAAATTGCTTTTCCCTGTAACACCGGGGAGAAAAAACAACAAGAACAATTTTATTTTTAATCACTAAGAAAAGATGAAATTCTCCCTTTTTTTACTTTTCATGCTTGTTCCTGGATCAGAAGGTATTATTTGATTTCAATATGTTTTTTTTTTAAATTTCTGAAGGCTTCACCAATCGTAACTTTTCCGTCTTAGAGTATTAAAAAGAAACGTTGGAGAATTTTTTTTTAAAAATCTCTAAGAACACATGAAATTTTCCATTTTTTTCAAATTTTTAGGCTCGTTGCGGGATCGGAAGATATTATCCGATTTTAAAAATTTTTGTTTTGTTTTGTAAGTCTTCACCAATCGCAACTTTTCTACACTATTACAATTCAAAAATAAAAACCTTGTTTTTTTCGTTCCACCCTAATATATATATATATATATATATATATATATATATATATATATATATATATATATATATATATATATATATATATATATATATATATATATATATATATATATATATATATATATATATATATATATATATATATATATATATATATATATATATATACATATATAGTAAAGAAATGGTTTGAGAAAAAAATTGAGGGGCGTTAACACATTTCTGAAATAATTGGGTATGTTTATAAAAGATTTCCAAACATACGTTGTTCCACAGCGCGAAATTTCGACTTGCACGTGAAGACTTGGAACGCATCCCTCGCGTAAGTCGGGATCCGACTGTAATATGTTATTTACTGTAGATTTTTCTGGCACTGATATTTTTTACAGCTACACTTTTAAAAAGCTTAAAAGCACCTTTTCGTCATTGCTGATGTTCTTGTCCTATCACCATAGCTGAATTAAATTTAATTCTGTGTCATACGATTCAGCTCTCCGATAGTCTCCATACAGTCACACTGACAATCGCCCTGATTAAGTGTTTCCCTTTAAACATATCCATAAGAGACCCTTAAGATATACATATTGAGTTATTTCAATTCCCTTCCTATTAGTCAAGTGACTTAGAACTGCTACATCAAGAGATTAAGATCGTTCAGATTTAACCAATCGGCTGTGGCAGAAAAGAGTTGAAGGAGCGCCTGTCGTTTCATCTGGTAGCTCCTAATATACGCCTGCTAGTGTTGTCTATGTCTTTAAGGTCATTGCTTTTGTAAAAGTAGCCCGGGAGAAATGTTAAACTGGCTCTTCAGTACAGACCGTTCAAAGATAAAGAATATGTATTAAATGTTGAATGCGTCACAGAAACGTATTTCAGTTAAAGTTGTAGGCAGTTTTATTCAGATTAATAATTGCCTGAATATTCTAGATAAATCAACCAATATATAAACGTTTTTTCTGGTCAAACAAGAAGCAATTTTCCAGAAAAACCGGAAAACGAACTTTAATAACTACCTGTGACAGTTGTGTAGAATCCTCTTACTGTGTTTTGTTCGAGTAGAGCTAAAACATTAATGTTATCAAAGAATTTGCTACTATTATTATTTTTTTTTTTTTTTGGAAACTTACTCGCATCGCCAGAAACAGCTGAAATTCAAATGAATCGTGATTATTGGTGCGTACTTGTGCAATTAAAGATCAAAATGTAAGTGTCTAATAATTATTAGTTTTTATCCTTTTACGTAGTTGACACAGCACTAGTAGTTGATACTTATAAGGAAATAACAAAATAACAAGTGAAACACAGTCGCCAAATTATCAGCTTGAAAGAAGCTGAAAGTCACTTTATCTTTTTGTATTCTTTGTGCGATTTTGAATTTTATCTTGTTATTTGTTTATTAACAACCCCTCCTGCAGCATCATTCCCTAGTGCGCTTGTCAACTACTAATGGTTTCACCTTATTTATCTTCAATGGTTTTAACTAAAACAAAAAATGACTCAGATGCATACGCTTTTTATTTTTTCTTAAAATAACAAAGACTAAAATAATAATAATAGTAATAATAATAAAAATAGTAACAACAATAAGTGTGAATGAAGTACTTAACAAAACAATACCGACTGGAGTGTATTTCTCCCTGCTTTTTAATTTGAAATATTGTATTAGATTATCTAGATTCTAATCAGTTTTTTTTTTTTTTTTTTGAGGTTATCATGCAACAATGTTGTCGTTAGAATAAAGCAATTCATTGAATTTCAGATAAAAATACAAGATTTTCTGATTTTTTTAAAGAGAAAAACTTTTTTCATCATCGAAGTAAAATCCTATACACTATTAATAAAAAATTTAAAAAGATTAAACTTGATGTTTAATTTCACATCCACAATAAATTTAAAACTTCATATCTTTTGAGAAAAGTGTTTTACATCCTAAACCAAAGAGCGGATTTAATTTCAGTTTTGAAAAAAAAAAGTTTAATCCAATTAGAAGAGTACAAGTAAAGAGATGTATTCAAATTATTCTAATGAGTAGGACAAGGAAAAAACATCAAGTATTTTTTTCAGTTCTTTTATTTCAATTAAAGCAATGAAATAATTGCATTAAGGGTTTTTAAATCCTTACTAATTAAACAAATCTCCTTTCTTTCTAAAATATCAACGCATCATTTGTCCCATCGCTCTGATTTACTTAAGCCAGCTTTAATGAATCTTTTTACTTAGATTTCTTGGGAGTAACTTAATGTACTTTCAATTTTTTTCCCTGAACATAGAAGAAATGCTTCTATTTCCTAGAAACAGTATTTGGTGTAAATTAGATTTTGAAATTCAGTTATATAAGTCTTTGAAGTACAAATGTTTAAATGAAAGAAAGCTGAATTGTAAAAACGCAATTGGGTCTAAAATGTTTTAAATTCATCGATTCAAAAAAAATTTAGTTTAAGATTTTAATTCTAGAAACGGAGTAAAAAGTCATTTATAAAAAAGAAAAAGAAAAACAAACTACGACTTCTAGGATATTTGATGTAACAAAAGGCTATTATACACAACAAAGAAGCAGCAAAAGCGTTTCAAATTTATAAGATAATCAAATTGAATTTTAAACATGAATCTTACGAAACTGAAATATAACTTTACATGCACTAGTGCTTAAACTAAGTAGTATAACTTTGCTTTTTTTCAAGCAATGTTCCCTTTTAATTGCATTAGCATATGAAATTAATAAACACTTGCAGCAAAAATAAATGCAGTGTTAAAAACAATGACTGTAATGTTTAAATAAATCTGTTCAACTGCAAGTATCAGTTAAGATTTATGAATAGGTAGGATTTGTTTTAAAAATATTATTGTTAGGAGAGAGTCGAGAGGACTGGAACAATAACGCGTTTATTCCAAAATAAAATGCGAGACGTGAGTTCTAGCTAGTCCAATAGAAGTGTTTTTTTTTTCCCTGTAATGAGGCTGCCTTTTCTAAAGCACAGTCTTTTGCAGATCTAGGCATTCCTTTCAGATATCATCCATTCTTTCACGTCGCACCGCTATCGGCAGATGATTTTATCTAGAGAATTATAATCCCTAGCTTCCCAAACATAAATAGGCACTTGAATTCTATTTAATGCGAAATTGCTCTAGGAATTTAATTTTGTCAAGAACACAAGTGCTGGAGGGATCACGCATAATCATATTACATGTATAGAGCCGATTTTCTGCATCTTGAAAATCCACCGACTTGTGCCAGCATCGAACCTGCGCCTTTGGGCGTAAGAAACCAGCGTCTAACCACTACACAACTGTGTTAGCGTTCAGTATAAGCAGTAGCAGGAGTCTGAAGCTGCTACATCTACTTATGACCTCATTCAGACTGAAAAACGTTTTTGGAACTGTGAGTCAAGCAAACGCTTGTAACCTCTCTAACTCCAGCTTAGATAGATCACTGTTTCTGATTTAACTCAAAGCAATAACTCCTAGGCAGCAAATTTCTTCATTCTCCGTATATGTCAAATACGTGTATAATAATAATAATAATAATAATTATTATTATTATTATTATTATTATTATTATTATAATTATAATAATAATAATATAAACTCACACACTCCATAAAAGTCCCCTCTTATTAGCTGGCATTATCCTAGAAATACAATATATTTTACTTTAACTTCCAAATGTTGTTAGGTGAAATTTATACACACAATTTGATGCTATTTCTCTGACCAAGTCTATGTCTGTCATTTTTGTCAAGGAAATATGCAACATTTCAAGACCAGTTACGTTGATCCAGCCTTATTTTAATGTTGAAAAAGAGATTAATCTAATCGCAATCATTTTTACATAACCCGAAAGAGGATGCATTATCGTTAATGTCCATTGCACCTCCTTAGTGAACAGTTGATGCTTTATTTTTAGCAGAGTCAACTTCCTAAATTTTCAATGCCTTAAAAAATATATTTAACGGGAGAAATCGATAGCATGAAAATATGCTACGTCATTGAAGAAGACAGCTACTAAAGCCTAATCTTTGCATAATATTAAATAAATGCAATAGAACATCAGTTAAAAGTTATATTTTTGCGCATTGGTTTTGGCTTGTGAAGGAAATCTGAAATATAGATTGTTTTATCAACGAATATATGTATATATATATATATATATATATATATATATATATATATATATATATATATATATATATATATATATATATATATTTAATAACTGCATATAAAAAATTGTTATATTTTCCAGAACTTTTAACTTTCATATTTTATCATCTATGTTTCCTGGCGGAAACATTTATTTTGCATAATTCGGTTTCCTAAACATATGAGACGCAAAAATGTGAACAGAGAATTTCATTTATAACAAAAATGAAAAATGTGTAGCAATGGCCCATTTCTCTTTCGAATGTTGTAAAGTATAACTTGAATGAAAGTTATGGCGCCGTTAATATTGGACACATTGTCAAAGAAAGGGCTGTTTTAGTCGTAAGAAAATGCATTTTCTAAAATTGAAAAACCATGTTTGTCTCGCTTATTCTACGCCCATAAAAAGCCCATTCAGTTTTCAAACGCATAAAAGAGACATAGAAAATATCATAAGTAAAAGTAAAATAACCAAAACTCGCTTTTCAGCTATTCTTTAAAATATTTTCATCTACAAATCAGGAAAAAGACATGCCCAATGATTTCTTTTGAGTTTAAAGCCGAAAAGGCTCCATTTTTTTGCGAGAAATAAGTAAAATTACATTTAATCAGTCTCAATTAATGTAATTAAATTACATCTACAAATAATAGTTGTTTGCTTCGTATGTTGTTTAAGCATTTCTCCCAGCTGAAAGTTTAAATGTTCGTGAGTTAACAATTTAAGAACCATCATTGAAGCTAACACAATCCAAATGTGAATGTTATTAGAAATCAATATATAGGTTATTTAAGTAATGTTTATACTTTTTTTTTCTTTATTTCTAATAGGGCTGCGTTTAGAGGCAGTGCCTTTTTGCAGACCTAGTGCGATCACCCAGCATAGCAGCCACTCTTTCAAGTGGCAACATTACCGGTGGGATGCCATTGACAAGAGCATTTTGACGCTCAGTTTCCCCACTAGATGGCCGCACCTGGGCTCTATTTGATGCGAAATTTAATTCTACCAAGAGATATTTCATGCCAAACGAGTACACGAGGGATCTTTTATATGCCACATAACCATACGACATGGACGCTGTCAATTTTCTGCATCATGAAAATCCACCGATGGGAGCCAGGACCGAACCTGAGCCTTTGGGCGTAAGAGACCAGAATCTACGATCTGGCGGCACGTTCAAACGTACCACGTACTGTATGCAAGTTTGTATTTTACCACTGAGATAAAAGGATCCATTATAAATTCTTACAAACAATTGACAATCTTGAAAAAGTTTTCAATTTTATTTCATTCAACAGCTAATATTTAAAGTAATAATAATTATATTATTATTTTTTACCAAACTAGTATTTCTAAATACATATTCAAATGATACGTACAATTAATTGGAGCATTTTAGTTGTATTTCCTAAAAAAAAATACAACTTAAAATTTTGAATTTAAAAATGAAAGAATACTTAATTTATGCAAGTAAAGTTACACAATTTCACTTCAAAAACACTTGTTTCGTTTAGCTGGTTTAATAAATCAGTTTTATTTTGATATGTCTTCATTCACTTAAATCTTTTGATTTTTGCTACAGCAAGTTTACAATAACATGTTAAAAACTGTAAGTACTGATTATACAGTAAGAAACTGATTTAAGCTCATTCTCGTTTCGTTGTCGCAGTTTTTTAATACGTAATTTGTTGTGTCCGGTCTTAGATCAATAACACAAAAACTTTGATCTAAGTCTTAAATTTGTAGCCGTATCAGCGGAATCAAATAACTCTTTTGCACGAAAAAAAGGGGTTTTATTCGTTTACTTCTGTTTTTCCAAAAACTTCGTCATCAGGTATAAAGCTGTTTTTTTTTTTTCAATAGTATGACAAATATTGCTTTAGTTCTAATTATTGCCCTAAGGACCTGACATAAATGTCTTTACGATCAGACTCTATTTCTGTGTGCAAAAGTTGAAAAGATAATAAGATTTGTAAGCGCTCTATTTAGTACACTTGAACGAAATGTAAAGAATTTTGATTATGCAAAATATCATTTTGACATTAAAGCGAAAGCTTCAAATAACTCCATTCTGAAATGAATAAAGTCTCAATGTAAAAAGTTTTTAATAAAACAGTTTATTGTATGCATAGTATTATATGTTTTACTATGAAAGAAAGAAAATAAAACAAAACACACAGTTACTGACATCTAAATTCGTATAAAAATATTCATTCTTCCTCCAGTATTTCAGAAATTTCTTCAGTATATTTTAACAAATTGTGTCGAAATACAACATTTGTATTTTTCATTATATATAGGACTTATATGCAGTGTGTTTGCAGTACAAATCATTCATTCTGAAAGGGAAATAAACAATGAATTTAAACAATATTGAAATAATCTCAAAACGTTGTGAAACAAACAACTTAATCTATAAAAAAAAATGTTTTGCAGTTGTTGTTTTCTACTGAAATCTTTTTTTTTTTTAATTCGAATTTAACAAAAATATTTTCACATACAAAGAAAAAATAAAAAGTATCAGGCACAAAAATAAATTGTGAATCTTTCAAAAATATGAACTCAGAAATAATAGCATAAAGTTTTCAATTTTGGTACATAGGTTAATAGTAGCAAACATACAAGTAGTGCATAAACTACGATGAAGCAAAACATTGTCTTAATTAAAACTACTTGAAAATTCTTCAACACAGAATCTACTTTTGTATATTAAATTTTAAGAAATAAAAACTTACTTAAACTCAGGAAATCAAAAGATATGACATATGCACACTAAATATTTCATTTTTATGTTTTGAAGCGCTTTATTTTTAAGAAAAATTTTTTATTGAAATGCCGAAATCTTTAATGTAGCCCTAAACAAACAACTGAAAGCAGAGTGAGATATCACTGCAGATCGAGTAAATTGCACATCTTAATGAAGAAACATTCAATTCCATTCCAACTACCTTGAATTGGAGGGATCCGCAAATGGCTCTAAGCGATATCCCTCAAAGACTAACCAAACAACCGGAACACGATTGGTTTAAATGTTATTCAAGATGCTGGAAATCGTTCCTTTGGAGAATAATTGGAATCTTCTGAGAATATATGACTACAGCAAATCGAACATCTTCACAGCGCAAACATTTACTAGAACATTTAGCGTACTCAAACCGAATAGTATTTTCCATTTCTAATTCGAGTTCTTGAGACATTGGAGGTTGCGTTTCCTAGATCAATAACGAGGAAACGAAATTTGAGGTTTATCTGTCGTGTGATATTGATTCCGCTTTTGTAGAACAAGATTTAACGAAATAGATTTTTGCTTAGCAAAGGTAAGGGATATATGTTTGGATGGATTAATTTATTTTAAACATTTTTTCAATAAAACATTATTTTAGCCCAAAATCACACGTTAAGTTTTTTTTTCCTTTTTAATGATATCAATTAACAAAAAGAAGGGTTTATGTAGTTTGCAGGGAAGAAGTAGGTTGAATAAGATTTTTTACATTATACTCTTATAGTATTTTGCAAAATAGCATGACAAACTAAATGCAGTACTTTTTAACACAACATACGATCTCTATTTTCTACATTATTGTCATTTTTATATTTAAGCAATATGTAAATTAAAACAAATTAAAAAAAAAATAGTAATAACATCCAATACTAAGCCGTTGCAATTGTTTTTAGCATCCACGTCAAATTTATAAGGCCACTTTTGCTGAGCTCAATTTTTAAACAGTTATATTGAAACTAAGATAATAGAGTCCGGCACATACACTGTTAAAAATTCAGAAAGTTTCATGTTGAAATTTTTTGTAAGATCAGGCCCATAACTCCAAATTTCCTCCTTACTGGATGTGTCCCAGCTCGTATGGTGGGCAGCAAATCCGTCTGCCAATCCGAAGGTCCCGAGACCGAGCCTGCTACTCGCATTTTGTGTTTTTTTTAAGTCTCGTTTATTATACCATAAAATAGGATTTTAAGGTAGCAGTTGCTGGGAACATAGATGCCAGTATTTTCTACCATAAAATTTCATGATTTTTTAAACAGTGTATACACCTACAGCGGTGGATACAAGGCGGAGGATACATGTCATAGGGGTTTTGACCCCCCCTCCTCCTCTAAACAGTTGACAACGGTATCCGCCCACATTGTGTTCAAACACTTTTTGCATAAAAATGTAAACGATTACAATGTATTTTTAATTAATTAATTATTCTTAAAAGTAAATATTTGAACTGCTACTTCGTTTCGTGGCTTATAAAATTACTTGCAACGTTTATTCCCGCTTAGTTGCCTCATTCCTGGCCGATTTGGTGCTTTTCTTTGATTCCAAACAGTTTCAGAAATTTTTCGTATCAAAAAACGTAGGTTTGTAAATGGAGGTGGAGAGGGGATCCTTCTTCAGAATGACCCCCTCTAAAATGCTTTTCAATATCAGCTCCTGCACACCTATCGTACTTGGAGAGAGCACTGAGTTAGTTGTGGTGGGGATACTGTGGTGAAAGTGATATAGGTAAATGCATTAACAGTAACAATAAGATAAGCACGAGGTTTGAAATTAAACCAAAGCATCATTTGCAGTGGTATCAGTGGCATGGATCGAACGGAAAACATCGCCAATGGTTGTGGAAGAGAATATTCCAAATGGTGATGTTCTGATCACTACGCAGCAAAAACTTCGCATTCGGCATCAATGTGGTAAACACAAATAGAACCCACCTGGCCAACCTCAGAATGTTTCAACCTTAAAGCAGGAACTAGAAAACGGAGGTGGAAAGTCCAATCATTGGATTAGCAATAGCTGAGACAAAGACGCCAAGTCATGTGACTCCCCAACGACGAATGTTGACATGTTTTGCGTGAAAGTAGAGAAATATACCTGCTTTCTCCCTCTTCTTTAAAATCTATCACGTGGGGTCTTTGCTACACGAATGAAAGCCTTCACTCTCTCCATTTTTTCTCTTCTCAATGGTTACAAAGCTGAAAATGTGATGCATGTAAGAGCGCTTTCCAAGAAGCTCAAAAGAGTTTAAGATTTTAGCATGCAGCTGCCTTGTGGTTGTCTTACAGAAATGCACTGTGCACTGTGATCTTGACTACGTCATTACTTTTTATTGCCAACAGGAGTAATGTCCACCAAATCAAAACCGAATAGAAATTCTTGCTCAGTAAATATCAAAAACCACCATTTTGAGTTTAATTCTCTACAACACATGACGATGCTTGCAACCCCTTGCTATTTCTACTTCTGCAAATAGCATGTAAGCTGCATTCTATTGACAGCAATTCCACCATTGCATCCCCACCACAACTCATGTCGCCTCCTCTCTAACGACGAGATATTAATACGCCGGTTAATAGGCTTTTATTAAAATAGAAAACCGTCACCCACAAGGTAAATAACTTAAAATCCATTCTGCACAGTTATGCAATATATGTGAAAAATATCTAAAACCAATTATATAATGTGTAATCGAAAATGTGTAACTGTTTCAAAAATCACCTTTTACCCGCCTAAAAATTTCCCACTTAAAACGGCCAAAAGGAGAATACATAAAACACAAACATGTTTTATACAATAATGTTCAGTAGAAGAATTTTGAACAAAATATTGTTAGTCTGCAAAAATTTCATCGGATTAAAACAGTTTCTCTTTAGCATTTTTTTTTTTTAAATGCATTAAAAAACATTAGGAAAATTAATGAAAGTGATTGATCATTTGTATAAAATACACACGTAAACTTTACATTCGTGTGAAAACATAGCCATTTAAATATAGCTAAACACGCGTCTAACAAATACGCGTAAGCTACCCGAGTATATAATTTTCCAGACTAAAAATGAAGTTCTGATATTCACTTCTAACTTAAACTAAAATACGAAAAAATATAGACCCATTCCATCTAAAGTGAATTGAGACTGGAAATTGGCCTAAGAAGATGTGCAGATCAAAGTCTTTCGCCATTTTGTTGGCCACTAGAGGGCGCCTGTGATGCATGGAGTTTTATTGCTGCAAATTCGATATAAGTGTTTTCTTACTATATTTTTTTATTATTACTGACTGGTTTTAGTTTTTTTACTGTACTTTATCATGTAATTTAGTTTTATATTGTTTTGGGGGCTCATTTTTGCTGTTATTGTGTTCTTGAAGTGTTTTTTTGGAGCTAAGCCTAACATGTGGCGATCTCCTGTTTTTTGATTTTGTGTGCTTTGTTGGGTGTTGCAACTCTGTTTGTTTATTTACAGCTTTTTTAGTATTTATTCTGTGTTTTTTGCATTTTTATCTTTCTGATTTGCCTTTAGGAGTATATTCACTGAGTAGAAATGGGTGTTATATGCATTATGAAAGAAGTATAGAGTGGGAAGGCAGATAGTTGGATCTCTTGAGACTTATGTCATATGTTCTGTCCGTATAAGGGGGAGAATGAGTCTGTTTTTGAGGAAGATTATATTTGCACTAAATGTGCTGAACTCTCAGACTTAAGACTTCAAATGCTAACTTTGGAAGCCCAGTTAGCATTAGGTTGTAGGCCAGTTGTAGAATACATAAATGTTCCAGATTCAGGGGGAAGTTTCAAATGAGAAATTAGACTGGGAAACTAAGGGTGTAATTTTAGGGGACTCTATGGTAATGGAGGTAGGTAACACAGTTGGGAGAGTAAAGCGTAAGGTGGCTAGGTGTTGTTTACCAGGGGCTCGGATAAAAAGACGTAAATAAGGTTGATGAAAATAAGGGAGTATTCAGTAAGGAGGACATGGTTACTTTGTGGGTGGGAACATATGATGTAGGCCACAGTAAAAATGAGGAGGTTTCTAAGGAATGGGAATTCCTATTGGATAATGCAACCAGCTTTCCGACGAATGTCCAACTGATTGGTTTGCTTCCCAGGTATGGAGTGAATAGGAGCTGGCTAAATCAACGTGCTAGGTGTGTGAACCTGTTACTCAAGTAAATTTGCGAAAAGCGCAGTATCAGGTTTATTAATGCAGTATCAGGTTTAGGGGTTTCGGAGTCAAAAATCTAAGTTGGAATGGGGGGGGAGGGTCATGGTTCTGCATCAGGTATAGAGAGGATGAAATTTTTTGGGCATTACTACAAATGGAAATATAGTTTTGAACAAAGAGTAGTAATTTTAACAACTGTGATAACTGTGATTTAGGAAAGTTCAGGGTGTTAAATAAAAGCAATTTAGGCATGCTTAAAGTTTTCTATACCAACGCTCGCAGTATTAGGAACAAGATGGATGAATTGAAAAGTATAGTTATAGATGAGAAGTTGGATGTTATTGGAATTATAGAGACATGGGCTACTGTATTTGAAGCAGAGTTATTACATATTGCTGGGTATAATTTGTTCAGGCAAGATAGAGTAGGCAAAAGAGGCGGTGGGGTTTTATTTTATGTTAGAGACAATTTCATTTCAAGGGCGCCCATATAAGGGGGCAAGGGGGACTTGAGCCCCCCCTTTCAAAATTAGAACTTTCTTTCTTTTAGTACTTTTTCTTTGCAAAAATGCAAAAATATTTCTTCTCCAGCCATTAATGAATTAGTTATTAAAAATATCAAATTTTAATGACTCTAAGATGTCCTGAAATTGGTTTTCATTGGGAAAATATCACGCTAAACCATGATTAAAATATCTGAGCCCCCCCCCCTTACAATTTTGCATATGGGCGCCCATGTTTCATTTGCAATGAATTCGACATAAAGGATAAACCTACTGATATTGATAAGGTTTGGCTGGAGTAGATGAGCAATAAGGGCAAAAAACTACGCTTTGAAAGCATTTATATGCCACCTAATTTAAACCAGGGACAAGATGAACATTATTGTCGACATGTCCAGTAAGGGATCCGTTATCATAATGGGGGATTTCAATTTTCCGGGTATTGATTTGAATAATTTTTATCCTGGTAATGGCAAAGAAGAGAAATTTTTAAAAGTAATTGGTGATTGTTTCTTAGATCAATTTGTAATTCAGGGAACTCGAGAAGATGCGATTTTGGATCCAGTTTTTTGTGACATAGGAAGTTTTGTTTAGGTGTTGTATGTAGAGGATTACATTGGAGATAGTGATCATAACAGCATTAGGTTCCGGATTAAATTTGAAGTGTACAAAGATGATAACTTTAGGTTTGTTCCCAGTTTCAGAAACACTGATTTTGTTGCACTCAGAGCTTGAAAAAGATCTTTTCGTTAGGATTGAAAAATAGCAGAGATCAGTAGTGGACGGAATTTACGGAAAAACTGGCAAAAACGGTTGGTGATTATGTTCCATTTAGGAGAAAATTTGTTAGTACCAAAATTTGGCCTATGTGGTTCTCCAGGGAGACTAAAGAAGCTCTAAATTATAAGCCTGCCGCTTTTCGTCAGTTTAAAGACACTGGTCAGAGTGCGGAGAGGCTCCGGTATGGTAAGGCAAGGCGAAATTTTAGGTATTCGGTACGAATTCATAAAAGGGAATTAGAGCAACGGCTAGCAGATGACATTGATGGTAAACCTGAAATGTTTTTGCTTGCGCTAATTCTGAGAAAGCTCGAAACAGTCAAATAGGGCCACTGGTTGATGAGTATGGAAGTTTAATCCAAAACGATAGGGATATTGCAAATGTTCTTAATAACTTTTTCCAGTGTGTTTAATGATAACTGTATCTCAACAGTTTGACACCAACAAGACACAAGCTAGTATACAGCTTGAGAAGGGCGGGGAGGGGTGGTACAAATGAAATAGAATCTCCCCTTTCCAGGGAGGAGGTTCTATTTCATTTGAAAAAAAATTAAAGCAACTACAGCTCCGGAACCAGATAATATATAAACAAAACTTTTAGTTGAATGTGCAGAGGAATTAGTGGATGTTATTTTAAATATTTTGAATGCTTCTCATAGGGGACTAGACTCTAGGGGACAGTGCCAGAGGATTGGAAGCTGGCTAACATAACGCAACTTTTCAAGAATTGGTCTAAAGGTAATGCTGGGAATTATAGACCTGTGAGTGTGACTTCTGTGATTTGTAAGATTTTCGAAGATTTGATCAAATTAGGATCATGAATATCTTAGAGACTAATATTCTGTTGACTAGTTTGCAGTATGGTTTCAAAAAAGGTAAATCCTGTGCTACTAGTTTATTGCATTTCTACGACAAGATTATCTCAGCTTTAGATAACGAAAAATGTGTGGATATTGTTTATATTGGTTTTCAAAAAATTTTTGACAAGATACCGCATGTTGCTCTTCTCAGCAAACTAGCTGACACAGAAATAGGAGGAAAAATTTTACTTTGGTTTAGAAATTAGCTCATCGGTAGGAAGCAAAGAGTAGTTGTGAAAGGAAATCATTTTAAATGGAGTGATGTTTTAAGTGAGGTTCCTCATGGATCAGTTTTAGGGTCTCTTTTGCTTATTATCTTTACGAATGGCATCAATGATAATATTTCTGTAAGCATGAATTGTTTTGCTGATGATGTAAAAAGTTATGGGGATTGTCGAAAATGAAGAACAAGTAAAACAGCTTCAAGAGGATTTAGATCATATTACTAAGTGGGCAAATAAATTGGGTATGGCAGTTAATGTAGAGAAATGTCAAGAGCTACACTTAGGTCATGGAAATAAGCGTACGAGTTATCGTTTACAGGGTTCAATCATTAGTTAGGCAGACAATGTTATGGATCTGGGTATCTTAATAAATCAGGACTGCAAGTTGAATGAACATTGCAGCATTTCAATTAACAAAGTCAAAAAATGCTTGGGTTTATCAATAGATATATTTCAAACAAATCTAATAAGGTTCTTTTGCTTTTATATAGGAGTTTAGTTAGACCTCATTTGGAGTATGCTGTTCAGTTTTTGTCGGCTTATCTGAAGGAAGATATTTCTGTATTGGAAAGGGTTCAAAGAAGGGTAAATGTACTATTAAGAGGACTTTCAGATTTAGTTTATGATACCAGACTTAATAGATTTAATATGTATAGCCTGAACAAAGGAGAGGTCAGAGGGGACATGATTCAGTTATTTAAATTTATCAAAATTAATGATGTTAATGGATTAAATTTTTGCACGGAGAGCAGGACGAGGGGTCATTGTTTTAAGCTATTCAAATCTCAGGCTAAGTTGGAAATCAGGAAACACTACTACTTTAGTAGGGTCGTGGTCACTTGGAACAGCTTACCGGAAGAGGCGGTAATGAGCAAGGGGATGGATAGTTTTAAGAGGGTTATTGATCTTCATTGGGGACTAATTAATTGACTAGAACCAGCCTAGCTGGGCCCAGAGCCTGTTTCTGGTCGTCACTTTTGTATATTTATTTGTGTTTTACAACTCTACAATTTTTAATGCTTTAATTTTCTTCATTTTACTACGATGGGAAAGTAAACTTAAACAAATGTCGTTTAGTTTGTAATCCTGAACAGAAGGTTTACCAAATATCCTTACACTTTCATTCAACTTTTTTAATTTTTTTTTTTAAATTAAAATAATTGTGATTTATTTTCTCTTCGTCTCAATTATGTTTCTACAGCGTAAAATTTACTCTGATAGTGAAAGCATTATTTTGTCTCAGTTGTCGTCAGAAACATGCAAACCTTTGTAGATAATTTTTGCATTACATTTTTTGAGCTGAAAAGTTCCGCAATCCAGTTAGACAGTTATCGGGAGATAAACACAGCAGTGACCCACTGCTTGTTCCACTATTTCAAAGAGCAGTGACAGCTAACTTGGACTTGAAGGACATTGAAAGTCGTTTTAATCAAGCTTGCAAATGATCATTTTTAATCGTAGTATGACGTTTATTTGACAATGTTTTAAAATGCAAAATGAAACTATGCAACTTTTACCCGATGTAGACAATCCATGTTTAAAAAGTATAGTAAACTTCCGATTATCAGCGGAATAGGGTGGCAGGGTAACCGCGGATAATCCGAATAATTGATAAAAAAGATACTAGTGCATACAATAGCTAAAAAATATGAATAATAATCGCACATACATTTAAATTATAGCTAAAAGCACTGCTACATTGCATCTACTAACAGTGAATCCAAAAGATATATATGATAGCTAAAAAGCGAGCAATAACATAATTATTAAGTTAAAAAACAAAAATTAATGACCGTTAAGAAAAAAAAATGAAAAGACCTGCGGATAACCAAACCAGGGACAATCCTCCGATAATCAGGAGTTTACTACTCAAAAATTCTGATCTTATTCATCGCCTGCATTAGTAAAGGCTTTCGTTTGGAATTTTCATCATTTGAATAAGGGGGACATGGAAGGGTATGTTACAAATATTAATGATCTTAGGTAAATTTAACGACATAATGAAGTTATTACCAATCAGTACGGTATTGTTTGCACAAAAACGTGAACATTGTATCAGTTACACGATACTCATCTACAAATTTCTGTTCACGTCATTTTTTTCGCTGCAAAATTTTTTACTGTGCTTTTAATGGGCGATCGTATTTAGATTGGCACTATTAATTTTAATAATTGCACCTTTTTTTTTCCAAAAAAATGCAAAGTATCTATTACTTACATTCTGTGCTGTCACGGAATTTGACACACTTCCAGTCCGCAAGAGTTTGGTTATCAAATAAAAGTTTCTTAAACCCATGTTTTATAGGGCGGAGCCAAAACTAAACTAGCTGAGCGAGGGAAAACTGCGTAAATTTACCTTAAAGAAAATTCTATAATTTTAGCCCATTCAGACCATACCTCTTGCGGAAGGAAAACAAGAAGTTTCTCTTTTTCTTTTTTTTGAAGGAGAGGGGGGGGGGGGTGCGCATAAACTTCACAACTTCACATTTTGTTGTTTTTTAACTTCTATAGTAAAATCCCTGCACAAGGAACTTCAAAATGCAAAAAAAAAAAATTGGTTCTTTGTTACGGGAATTGTAGTTCAAGCAATTGCAGTTGAAATGGGACTAAACATTCATTTTGTTAAAACGGACATTTCGTTGCATTAGTATTCACTGTTATGAAGTTTTACTAAGTTTCACTAAGAATATTTCCCACCTAAAAAGCGTTCCTGAAGTTTGTAAAATATGTTTGTAAGAGATGAACTGTATTAACTATACTGTTTGCAAACTGAAAGATTCTAAACTTTTGGTCTTTTTTTTTTTTCCAAAATTGTATTTCAGACTGAAAGTACGTTTTTTCTCTGAATTACATAAAACCCAAGTCCCTGAGGAACAATGTTTCCAATGTTATTGAATTACAGACATTAAAAAGGAAATAGTCTGTAGTCTAACAAAATTCGTAATATCCTTTAAAAAGTTAGAGAGAAAAAGACAATGCTACATTGTCTTACAGAGCCAAACTCAATTTAATCTTTCAATCTTGTTTGAAAGCAGTTGACTTACCAAAATTCAATACACCTGCAGACGTAAAAGTATTTTTCAAGACAGCCTCCTACAACTTGAAGACTACTTCTTTTTCATGCTCTTTCTTTTTCTATATTTATTTTGCTTTTTCCAGCTTGTAAAAATTATTTTTCGGTGAAAAGATTGATTCTTTGCTTTTAAATTTCTCGTCTCAGAAAATGAGTTACCTTACTTTAACGCGTTTTTTCTCTTCTTCCCCTCCACCCCCCCCCCCCCCTTAAACAAAAAAGTTTTTATTTTTTTCTTTTTTAACAATCAAAACAAGATTTCATCCTTATTTCAACTACATTTAGTTCTCAAAACTTTCATTGTCCCTAAGTTTTGGGATTTTTATCGATGTTTACAAAAAATATACTCAAAATTACTTGATTAATACTTTGAAATATACTCAAAAGAAAAAAGAAAAAAAACACACACACGCACTCACACACACACACAAAATGAAACTTTTCATTTACCTTAATGAACTTTTTCATTTACCTTAAATTTATGGAAGAAAGCCTTTCACCGAAATCGCAGTTTTAGAGGGAGCTTAGTGTGTAATGTTTTACAATGAATATTATTGAAGCAATCCATTGCAAAACATTACATATGGCTGTAGATTTTCCGAAAAATAAAAGGAAAAACAAGTAATTATTAGTAGTAAAGCCATAATCATACAGTTTACAAGTCAATACCTTTACTTCCAAACTATTTTATTCCCTATTCATCTTTAAAATTGCGAAATTTGCTCAGAAATCAGGAGCAAACAAAGAGAACGGCGCGGAATACTTTTTTCATTTACTTTTATTACTCGGCGCAAATATTTGCCCTTAATTTGTGGTGCAGAGAGATGTCCTCGTAAAATAAATTGACCTCGGAAAAATATCCGCATCGCCAAAAAGCAATGGGGATAAATGGAAAAATTGTGTAACCTAAAGAATTCTTATTTTTGCCTTTTATTTTGGTCCCCCCTCCCCATCCCCAAGGAAATGTTTACGGGAATTATGTCACTTTTTCATGGACATATTTGCTTTTTACCAATAGGTGTTTAAATTTTGCAGTAACGAGTTGCATAAAATGAAATACATAATTTTGTAAGTCGAACCAATTGGATATTTATGGGAAAATAATGCGATAAAAGTCTTGTAGAATACGTAAAGAGATTCCTTCTAAAGTTCAAGTGAATTTATACAAAAAAAAAGTCAGGAATATGCATACACGTTGATTCTTAGATTTCCCTTTGTATATTTTCATTAAAATGCATAATAACCAAAATACATATGCAAAAATATAGTAGTAAATATTGCATGTTAATTCTGAAACATAAAAATAGCATTCCATAGGATGCTTACATGGGCTTCATATTAGATGTTTCAAAAGCATAAGTGACTTATAGTGGTAAATAAATTTACTTCGTATTGTTCATTTTTTATTTGATACAAAAAATATATATATATACGCCATGTTATCCATAATGAGTAACATTGCGTTTATATTTGTCAAAAAAAGATTACTCGTAAACTAGATCAAATAAAGATAAAAAATATAAAATACATTTTGACAGGATAACAAAGAAGCATACAACCCAAATTCAAAATTATAGAATACTTCTCACTTTTTGGAAAAAAGTTTATTCTAACGAAATATAAGGGCAAATTAGGTATTTAAGTGAACATGCCACCTTTCTTGGACCTTAAAGCGTGCATTTCATTTCAAATATACTCAATTAAAAATAATCTTAGACTGAATAATCCAAAAGTTTACACTGATGAAGGTTTACATTGAGTCCAAAAATTAGAACATTCAAATTAAAGGGGTAAAAACACTTTCAAAAGAAACAATATTAATACTGGAAGGCGTCATTTTTTGCTCGATTCAATGCTTTAATCATTTCACACACGGATTCTACCACCTGTTTACAATTAATCGTTTCTGACACTGTTTCCATACCCTCTTCAAAGCGCAACAAGCTCAATTTAGTTGGCGGGCACCAGGTCTTGAACCGCTTTCTTTACATTTGACGGTACCACAAATTCTTGATCGTGTTGAGATTGGTAGAGTTGCTTGACCAGTTTAATACCAAAATTCCTTTTTCTGTTTAAAATCTATGAGTTGATTTAGAGACATGACACGGAGTAGAATCTTGCTGAAAGATAAAATGTGTCACTAATTGTGTAACTGTGTGCCTCAGTGGAAGTCACGCATTGCTACATTTTAAGAAAAATATATTTTCTCAATTCCAGCAGCCCTCATGCACCCGCAAACCAAAAAGGATGTGTCAAATTGGAGAGAACGTCTTACACTTAGATTTCTCATACGCTTTTGTTTTTAAACGTCAAACCCGAACACCTTTTTTTTTTTTTGTTTAAAGATATGTCAAAAAAAAAAAAAGATTTATCACTGAATATATTACTATTTCAACGTTGTTGCTCCTGTATGAGCTTTTCTTTGCTCCAGGAGAGTCGTGCACGTTTCTGTTGCACATTTATCTTTGGTCTTGCTTCGTAGATTTGCAATTAAAACTGCAGATTGTGCAACCGTCCAAGTGTATTTGGCGTGGACAAGATAACCATACATTCTTTCCAGCACTTATAGGGGGTAAGAAGCATTTTTCAACGATGATTTAGGACGATCCTTATATATTATTTCCGCAGCCTGTTTTTCGTTTCTACGCGAGATTTTCCTCAATTCTTGATTGATTTCTTTGATTTACATCTCATTTTAAAGCTTATCTTGCATGCTACTGGACGAAAAATAGCCCCACGCTCTAAAAATTGTTTTTTCTTTCAAAAAAAAACCTGTTTTAACGAACCAGAATGAGGTTTTCGGTTAAATTTATAGCTTTAACTTGCACTGTGACCGACAGAGCTGAATAGCTTGAACGGCAGAGCGTTCGCCTGGGTACCAGGAGAATGAGTGTTCGGGCCCCAAGTATGGACACTCTGCATCAAAAAAATTAGAGAAACATCGCGCACTACATGAACACTTAATAACAATGAATAACAAATATTCGGGAATAGAATTGATGAGATGGAAACGCTCCTTGCAGTTATGAAAACTTGATGCACTTTGGAGCTAAATTGAATCTTAATTGTAAGGATATATTTTTTTTAAAGCTTTGGCTACGGTAAGAATATTAAAGCACAATGTAAGCGATAATAAGTATCAGGTTTAAGATTTCAGACTAAAATGAAATTGCTTTTTAATGAAATTGCTAACCGTGCTGTTATATGATGAACACGTGCTGCTATCTAAGCCATAACGGTTCAAGCTGCCAGCAATAACAAAAACCAGCAATTGTAAAAATTTTAAAAAATAAAAATACTTTTCTTCAATATCTTATCTTATATATTATTTCTGTGGATTATTTTCTGTCAGTATGCAAGATCTTTATTATCTCTTGAAGAAATCCCCTCCCCTCATTTTAAAACTTATCAGGCTGGCTAATGACGAAAATTAAACTTACGGTCTAAAAATCAAGTTTTCGGAAACGTCCCTTGCTGTTGCAAAACCTGGATGCAGCCTGTAGTTTTTATGATTTTTTTTTTTTTTTTTTGAAGCAAAGTACAATAATACAATTTTCCAATTTTTTGCGTCGCTTTCGGCAAAAAAGAAAAAAACAAAAAAACAAAAAAAAACTAACCTTTAAAAAAAATAATAAAGTTTAAAAGCACTGGAATTAGTTGTTCAGTTAAATTGATAAGTTTTTTACGGTAGAGCGTTCGACTATAAACTTTCTGAATTCCGGGCAAGCTCGGGCTGTCCGACATAATAGGAAATTTACATTAATATTACGCATTACATGTACTCATAACATACAACAGATAACACACGTAATAAAATAAATGCAGTGGGAATGCTACTTGGAGTTTTGACTCCTTTATGCAGGTTGCAGTTATCATTTAGATAAGTTGACTGTTAATGGAAGGGTGTTCTTTTTGTTTAAAGCTTTGACGCCGTCTAGACCACGAAGCATAATGTAAGCATAAAAAAATTATTAGATTTACCTCAAGAGAATCCTTTTTGTGCAGAAAAACATTTTCATTGTATGCTGAAGTGTAGATTTTTCTAATAGCAGTGTTCGACTTTTTGTACAAATAAAAAAATACTACGCCAAATTGAAACTACGAGTTCTAAACAGTAAACCTTTAATTATTTATTCGAATACGATATAAAACATTAAAATTAATATCAACATCATTAGTAAGAAATCATTTTCTACTCCTCTGCTTTCGGCTGAAAAAAAAGAAACATTTTGCCCACGTTCGAAAAATTACATTTAAAAGACGAACTCAGTTCAACTGGTTTTGGTTTTGAATTTTAAGTGTTCTATTAAAAGAAAACCATGTGAGAGCATTTAGGCCGTAACGATTAAAGCAGCCTGCTATGGGAAATTCTTCAATATTCAAAAATAAAAACACTTAGTTTCAATCTAATTAATTATTTCTCTAGAATGTTTGTTTCAATCTTTACATGAGATCTTCCTCATTCTTTAATCAAATTCTATGTTTTACAAATAATTTTAAATCGTATCATGCTGGCTAATTACAAAATATAGACGCATTATCTTATTTTTTTCGGCAAAAAGCTTTGTTGCTGTTTTTTATTACGCATTCCTTCAATGAATAGCATTCGAAAAGGAAGGCGCAATTGCTAGGTTTGTTGGAGTGTCGTACTGTTAATCAGAATGGCGCCAGTTCGAATCCGTGGCAATAAATATCTCTCCAATGTTTCTTTTTTTCCGTCAGATGCTCACATGGGCAGGATTGTATTTGCCACAACCTGTTTTTCCACATTCAAAATTACAGCTTTTTCACGAGTCACTCAGCCACACTTTTAATGATATTTATGTTCACATTGAAAATACGTACAACCAAAAGGTGAGCGATGATCAAATTATCACAGCGTTGTATTTAACGAGGTTTTGTTACTGATGTCTTCAAATTACATGCCTTCTCTTGTGCGCTTACTTTTTTCGGTTCTTCTTCATAATGTTGTTTCTATGAAAGTTTTAAAGAGCGAAATGCCTTATGAAACGATTCGAAGCACAGTGCGGAGTTCCGCACGGGTGGTCTAGCTTACTTTAAGTTCATCTCTGCTAGGTGTTACAATTTTCTACCTCATTTACTGCAGTTACTTTTTAGTTGGTTAATCCTTCTATATTCCTTTAAAATCGTACATACCATAGATTGTAAAACGTTTATTTGAATTGAGTTGGATAGTTTTTTCTAACTTTAAGAAATGATACGATGTGTAACTTCGTTTTTTTTTTTTTTTTTTCCCTATTTATCACCTTTACGACCCATTTTGAGCAATAAAAGGTCATTAAAAGAACGTTAATTATCCGGGTGGCAAGCTCCGTACTTGTGACTTTTCGCTATTTTTTTTTTTTTTTTTAAATCACACTGGATGAATATATTGTTCTATTTTTTGACCCCGGGCCCCCTCATCTTTTTTAGACAACAATTTATAATATTTTATTTATTTTCCATTTTTCCTTTTTCCACTGGTCGTGCATGTTTGAAATTAAAAAAAAAAAGGATTGTATGTGTGGGATGGGAAGAGGGGGGCGGGAGTCAGGAAATATTTCTTAAAATTTTCTTTGTTGCATTTTACCCTGAAATGTGTATCCTAATATACTCAACTTTTCCAGAAAGATCCGTGCGAAGCCGGTCGATCACTAACACAAGACCAAGGGTCTGTCCGTTTTCCCTTTTTCTCCAGAAAATTGTTAGGAAGTATTTACGCAACAGAACTGGGTATATTGGAGACGATATTGGATTTTAGTTCGAAAAAAATAATAATGTTGGGGTAAATCTTAATTTATTTTTAAAAGAAATCTTTGAATTAAAAATATTCATTAGTTACAGCTAGTTGCCCCGGCCCTATTTCTTTGCTTCTGTTTTCAAGTTCGCCTGAAAATAAAAGTATTTCCTTCGATCCCCCCCCCCTCCTCCCACCAAAAACATTACGGAAAATCTTAACTTTCATTTCCAAATCTTCAATTTCGCAAAATGTCCAGGAAAAGTCTCCGAATACCTTACAACATCGCTTAAAATTGCGTTTTCGGAGCTTCATTTTCGAAATATTGCTGTTCCTAATGTTACCGAATATGGTCCTACAATAGCGTTTTTAAGACTTTATTTTCAGAAAAGATTCGGGCAAGGAGCCGCGAAGCCTTCCTTTAACATCATAAAAAAGGGTTTTTTAAGCAGCCACTTACGAAACATTTAAGTGGAATATTCTCTGAACCCCTCCTCATAATATCATAGAATGTTGTTTTTAAGTTTCAAGGACTTCCAAGTTTGAAAAAAATAATCCAGGGGAGAGCGCAAGAACCCCTTCTCGTAAAAATCTTCGAAGGTCGTGTACAATTGAGTTTTTGGAACTGCAATTTCTAAAAATTGTAAAGAGGAGCAGGAATTGATTTCAGTTTCTTTTTCAAAAAAAGAAATAAAAAACGGTTGGGGAGAGTCTCGGAACTGCATCCCTTGCCCTAACCCCAATAAATATGGCCTATAACCGCTTCAATTTCTACAAATTTCCGCGGAGTCCTCTCTACTGTTCTTCCCCCTAACATCTCCGAAGACCGTCTAAAACTGCGTTTTTAAAACTACAAGTTTCAAATTTGAGAAATTTGATGAGCAAATCAAATCCATCAAATTGATGAATTTCTAGTTACGCCACTATTTTGTATGTTGTGTTGTATGTACGCGTTAATTTTATTGCACAAATAATTTTTTAAAAAAATTTAAATATAAAAATTATTTTAAAAAAAAACAGTTGTTTTCAAAAACAAGTGGTTGGGGGGGGGGCGAGTGCACCGTGCACCCATAACCTGGCACTTTTTCAAGGCACGAGCCGCCACTGATCACGGGTGTAGATGCAAGTGAGTTTGAAGTTTTAACAATTTTGAGGCGAGGTAAGTTTCGGCAGTAGCCTGAAAAAGATGATAAGATTTAGTATTCATCTTCAAAAATTATGAAGAAAATAAAGCCTTTGTTTTATCTCGATTTTATGACGTACTTGACTCTCCAAAGTTCCATTTTTAGCATAACTTACATCTACAACTCTCTCGTTGAAATATAAGAGGTAGAGTATGGTACATACCACCAAAATTTTGTATGAAAATGATGAAGCATGTGCTGTACCATTCTCACTCGCAATGAGAGGGTAAGAATAGTACAAAGAAAAACTGCTCTGGAGGGTGGGTGGGAGTTTCAAATAATTTCAGGGTCGGAAAGTCCTAACAGGTCAGCCAAGATCCTAAACTGTAATAATAACGCAACCTTTTTTTTTTCGAATGAATGTTGAGTAATTACAGTCAGAAATGTATTTAAACTGTACCATAGTCACCCGCTTCTACGGTATTACTTTAAATTGTTTTTAATATTAAAATGCTCATTACTTGTATATACAGTAAAACATGTCTAAAAAATACTGTTGGGGGCCTAGAAAAAATATCGTTATAGACAGTTTGATTATACATGGTGACATTTTGCTGGGGCCAAAAAAAATATTGTTATAGACAGGTTATTGTTATAGACAGTATCGTTATACACAGGTTTCACTGTATTTTGAAATAACTGAACTATTTCACAGCATTGTTAATTTTTGATTTTATTGTTAATTTAGTAATTGTTCATTTTTTAATCTATTTAACATATCAAAACATTCCATACATCAATATAATATTGAAGACTGTTTGCTTCTTGAAATCATAATGGGATATTTATATCGAAAACAACTATAAGCTGACTTTTCATTTCTCAAAGGTTTTACATTTTGGAAAAAGCAATTCCATTAAGGTAATACAAATATGGAAAACGTTATCCGTTGATCTGACCGTATTTTAAGAAAGAAATTGCTGTTGAAAAATTGTTATCTATAGTAAGATCCAAAATTATTTTTCATGGTTATAAAAATGCAAAATAAAATATTACTAATACAAAATTTTTGTAATTTCAGGTAAAAAAAAGTTTTTTTTTTTTTTTTTTTTAATAATGAACGAATGTGAGTTTTGCCCTACTAATATCGTTCATCTGAACCAATATAAAAAAAGGCATCATTAATCATACTTTTAAATTCTCTTGTTTTTGAAAGTTTCCATATAGTAAACAGGTACAGGACAATTACCTTCATCAAATTCACTGAAAAGGCACATTTTTATCCAAGTGTTTTAGGTACTTGTTTCAAAAGTACTACTTTGAAAATAATTTTGGTATAAAGATAATTCAGAGAATTTAAAAGACATACCAAGCAATTGACAAATCGGCACACAAGACCAACATTTTTCGAATTCGGAAAACTTGTTCTTCACTTTTGTCCTTTGAAATAGGTGAAGTAAACAGCAATGTACTTTCCTTACGAAAGAACACAGAGCAGAAGTGCCAGATTAGATTCGAATTCGATGAAATGCAGTTTTTATAGCGCCCTTTTTTTTTTTTTTTTTTTTGACTGACTCAAGTTTTTTATCTTCTCGAATCGTTTGGGTGGCATCATGGGTTTTTTTTTTTATGGAACTGTGTAAAATGCAAAGTCTATGCGAAACGTCTAAGTGCAACGGGTTCTTGAAAAAAAATTACTGACATGGAATATGTCTTGGAGTTTTTTTCCCCCTGATAATTCTTTATTGCCAACTCTTTGCTGTCGGATATAGATTCCATTAGGGATCACTTTTTGTTTAACTTAAGTACGAATAAATTTATAAATTTTAAAATTAAACTTCATTGGATACAATGTCCATTATTTATTGAAGTAATTCTCACATTGTAAATACTTCGATTCCTTTGAAGTACTAAAAGCACAGAATGAAAAAGAAAGGAAAGAAGGAAGGAAGAAACAAAGTAAAATTAAAAAAATACTTTTAAAATGATCTGCAAAAGGTAAAATAATTAAACTGCAATTGAGCAAAAGAAAATATTCAGAAAATATATAATTAATGTCTTAGTTCATTTCAAAAAACATGAATGATGATGACAATAAATATTAAAGAAACTCAAATGCTACTAGTGTTAAATAGCATGGAAAACAATGAAATTAGATTATAGCCATAACGTAAATTAATAAACTTATTAAAAAACCAAACCTTATTGATTGACTCTTGAACTGTTAACTCATTGAAACAGCTGATTTATTATAAAGGTATTGCAATTTAAATAACATGAATGTCTTTAACACAAGCTTAAAATACAAGTAAACGCATTGAATATTAAAATGCGACATTATATACATAATAATTTGAGACACTAGGGGAAGTCGGGTAGTATCGGACACGTAAGCCATTTCAATCATAACACGTTTTGTTTTATTTGTAAAGAATTAGTTTTTACACTAAATTATGCTGTACTAAGTTACCTAACATAAAATGTAAACTTTGGTTAGAAAAACATGAAGTCGTATTTTTCAAACAAATTTTTGTCAAACTCTACTTTTGGCAATTTTAAATTTTCGAGGGTTGTATCCGACAAAACATTAAAATGTTGAAATAAAAACAAATAGTGCAGAAATAACATTTTAATGTGCAAAAAAAAATGAAACGAACAAAGTAATTGGTTACTTAGAATAGTAGACAAGTTTAAAAATGAAAACCTTTGATCCTATCACCCAAAATACTTTTTGGGACTAAATATCTTTCATTAGCTTCTCTAATTGTCATTTTTTTAAAACCAACTTTTTCAATGGCTTCTTTCATATTTATTTCTCATCCCTTTTATGTCGTGATCTTTCCATTTTAAACTGTTGGACAAAGAAAAACACCGTCAGTATTTTATTTTGGTGCCAGTAACTTTGTCCGATACAACCCGAAATTGGTTTGTCCGATACAACCCGACTGTAAAGCTACAGTTGTTTAACCACCACTAGTTATTACTTAAGCTAGACACTTTTATAACTCATAATACTTAGATTAATATACTATCAGTCTAAAGGTATAACAATGAAACAACTTACTCTATGTTTAAATATATGCCCCAGAAAATAAGTTCGTGCACTGCAATTCTCTCAACAAACAAAACACTAGCTTTTCACCCCAGAACGAACGGTTGATTTGAACTAATATGGCGTCTGTGGTTTTCTTCCTCAATACGGCACACTGTGTTGACCCAGTACGTGCTGCTGTTGGCGGCGGAATTAATAAGCAGCCCTTGTCCGATACTAAACGACCTTCCCATACTAAATTTTGACCTAATAAATGCTCACTTTTTTTTTCAAATTAATAGTAAACGAGAACAAAAGCATTCAGTACAACAATCACAATTATTTTGAGCAAATATTTCCTGATTAATGATATGATTTACCGTTTCGAGAAATATATTTGCAGTTATCATTATTAGAGCCCTGTATCGACACCAATTTCAGCACATAGTTCAAATCTAGAATCGTTGTTTAGTTACTAAACATTTCTCTATATACCTGAGAGTAATACAGCAGTTGGTGATGAATTAATTACTCTACTGTTTATCGAGAAACGCAAGGACCATTGAGGGAGTTTGAATATTCCAGTTATGCAATAATGCATTATTAATATTTACTGATTCGTATCTCACAATAATAGTAAATATAGGAAAGAAATACTCACAGACAAAGGGGACTTTTAACCAACAAACAGAAAAAGAAATTGTATTATTCCATTACCGCAAAAACTAAAAACCTATATGAATGCAATTTCCTTCTCTTGTATGTATGTATGTATGTATATATATATATATATATATATATATATATATATATATATATATATATATATATATATATATATATATATATATATAGTAAAGGTGACCGCTATTTTCAAGCACAGACCTAGATCTTAAAATTTAACTCAACCTATATAAGTTGGGCTCCGGCTTAAGTTGGCCACAAAAGTAGTGCACCGCAAGTGGTAACTAACACATGTTTCACGGTATATATATAGGTAGTTATCAAAATAATGGAAACACCGAGACACGTGTGGTGTTTGGAATCGTACTCTGCCGTTAATATTCCGTTAATAAAGGGGCCTTCTGACTGTAATCACTCACACTGGTGAATCCAGATGGTGATTGAGTACTGTGGTCATTTTTGCTGCTATTTTTCGCTTTTTGGACATTACAACCTGCTTCAATACACGTCGGTTTCTTTTACTGAACTTCTCTATCCATCCACAATTTTGCTTTGCCGAGCTTGTCTTACCGCGCTGTGTGTATGCTGTCATGACTTAAGATACTGTACCTCTAGAAACGCTAAAAAGTTGCGATGTTTCAGTTACACTTGCTCCAGCCATACGTGCTCCAACAATTCGGTCTCTTCTAAAATTTGAGAAGTCCGACATTTCACGCGCTTGAAAAAAATTCAAGACTTCCAGAACCTCATTAAGCCACCATGTACAATCAGAATATGTACATTGCTGTTTATAAAAAATACAGACATCTAGTTTTATTCTTTATTACTTACGAAGCACAGTCAGAAATGTCACTTTTCTTCACAGGTGTTTCCATTATTTTGATAACTACCTGTATGTATATATATATATATATATATATATATATATATATATATATATATATATATATATATATATATATATATATATATATATATATATATATATATATATATATATATTAGGGTGTCCCAAGATATAATGGCGAAAAAAAAATCTCTGAAATCGAATACGCATACCCTCCAAATTTTTTCCATTTCACCTCAGAAACATGAGAAAAAAGTTTCATTGCAATTAAATAACGGGAACCCGTGCCGACTTGAGGTCAAAGTTGAACCTGAAATCCTGTACGGCGACTACAGTGGAAATATTGCTAACTGCATAACTACATGCGACATCAATTTATTTAAAGCAGATATTTACAATAATATTAGACTAAAAGAAACATTACTGTACGTATTTTTAATTCAATGTTTGCTTTTTGCAGACAGGATAGAGCTTCCGCTGCTCTTGAACGCAACATAACACAGATTGTTTTTGTTCCTCATCAGCTGTTAGCAAACCATGAAAATCCTGCAACATTTTTATAGCTCTTTCAGCTGCATCGTTTACTGCTCTAAGCATTGAGACAGTCTTTTTCACATCAAGTAATGAAATATTATTGACCATACCATAAAAGCTGGATGAATTTTTGTAGAGCAGCTTTTGAGATAATTGGGTCCACATTTTCGTACACTTTTATCAAAAAGCACAAATCTTTGTTGGGTGCTTTGACTGCCAAAATGCATTGAAGTCATGGTTTCACGTATATTGTCACTACAAACAAGCAGACATCAAACAATGCATTTTCCTTCGTATCTAATTTTAGTTGTGAACTAAATAAAATAGTAATAGTTTTAGGGAGTAAATCGCTCGAGCCATCCATCGAGCTTTGTAAAAGGCTCCCGTTGGTCTTATTTCAAATTCATTTTCTGTATCTCCACCTAAAAATATGATAGGCAACTTTATCAACTCTTGATAGTCATATTAGTAAGTTTAGCGCGGTAAAAGTCAAGTAAATTTTCCAAGTTAGGGTACAGTTCGGAACAACTCCGCAGCTCCTCCATAGCACTGTATTTTAGTGGGATATATCAGTTCATATATATGACGGCGGCAAGCAAAGGAAAGCATTTCTCTATCAAATTTTTGCTCAAGAATAGGCAAGAACCATTTAAAGGACCTGTTCTGGAAGCTGTAGTATCAAATTAGATAGTTTTAACTTTGTCTTCTAGATTCCAATCTAAAACTGCCTTTCAAACAGCCTTTGTTTGTTCTTTTCCTGTGGAATTATCCAGTTTAGACTCAGCAATGAGTTGTTACGTCACATCCATATAAAATAACTATAGATAAGCGATCTTCTTTAGATTTTTGAGCACTCAAAGCAGGCAACAGTTTCATATCCCAAGGTAAATTCACAACAAATATTACCTCGTACTGAAAACCAATTTTTCTTCTTTCTTCGTGCTCCCTCCGCTTTTCGCTTCGAATTCTTTGAATTGAAGATTTACCTATGGGACATTCATCAATGTTACACCCAAGTGCGTTAATAGTAGCTTCAAGAATAAACAAATAATCTCGTATACTTGGACACCTGTCCAATGCAGCAACTGACTTTGGAGTAAGAAAATCGCTCCTCATTACATATTTACTTGTTCCAGGTTCTGATCATACTTGTTCCAGGTTCTGATAATACTTGTTCCAGGTTCTGGAATACTTAACCAGGTTCTGATATATTTGTTCCAGGTTCTAATATACTTGTTCCAGGTTCTGATAAACTTGTTCCAGGTACTGATTTTTATGTTTCAGGGAAATTTTCTGAATTAATATTTTCACTAGAGCTTGAAAAGGAATCTTCTTGTACATGCTCATACAATTACGCGGATGTTGAAGTGGAATCGTATTTAATGCGCCTGTTTTCTTCTTTGACAGTTCCAAGTCGAGCACTATTGTTCCATGGTTCCACTACCCTGCTAAAATAATAATTTTTCCTAATATCCATGTTAGCCTGAGATTTAAATAGCTTAAAACAATGACCCCTTGTCCTGTTTTCAGTGCTAAACTTTAGCCCCGTAACATCTTTCGTTTTAATAAATTTAAACAGCTGAATCATGTCCCCTCGGTTTCTTCTTTGCTCGAGACTGTACATTTTTAGCCTTCTAAGCCTGGAATCATAATCTAAGTGGGAAAGTGCACTTATTAGCCTTGTAGCCCGCCTTTGAACCCTTTCCAATACATTAATGTCTTTCTTAAGATAAGGAGACCAAAACTGAACAGCATACTCCAAATGGGGTCTTACCAAACTTCTATATAAGGGCAGAAGAACTTCTTTAGATTTATTTGAAATAGATCTATTGATAAACCCAAGCATCTTATTGGCTTTGTTGCTAGCAATGCTGCACTGTTGGCTAAACTTTAAGTCCTGACTTATTAAGACCCCCAGATCAGTAACTGTCTGCCTGACTAATGACTGAACTTTGCAAATAATAACTTGTACACTTATTTCCATGCCCTAAATGTAGAACTTGACATTTCCCAACATTAACAGCCATACCCCATTTATCAGTCCACTCCGTAATATGATCTAGATCCTCTTGCAGCTGCTTTGCTTGTTATTCATTTTCTACAGTCCCCATAACTTTGACATCATCAGCAAAACAATTCATGTTCCCAGAAATATTTTTGTGAATATCGTTCATAAAGACAATGAACAAAACAGGCCCTAACACTGATCCTTGAGGAACCCCGCTTAAGACCTCACTCCAATTAGAATAATTTCCCCTTACAACTACTCGTTGTTTCCTTCCGGTCAGCCAATTTTTTACCCAAATGAAAGTTTTCCCTCCTATTCCTATATCAGCTAATTTGCTAAGTAGAGCAACATGCGGTACCTTATCGAAAGCTTTTTTAAAATCAATGTAAACAACATCTACAGGCTTCTTATTGACACAATTTGGCAACGATTTGGTGGGAATGCGTGCCTTTTCCCAAAAGATGATGCATTCCCGAATAGCGAGATTTGCACTTACACTGATGGTTAAATTTTACTTCTCAAATGTTATAAAACAAAACAGACAGAACTTGTCCGTTAGAGGGAAGTTTGCAAGCCCGTAGTTTGCCTCCTATTAAAAATATCTCTTTTTTTCAAACTTTGCAATTCCACTGCCATGTTTCGTTCCCTATGGAAGGACTATACTGCGATCGCTGACCGGAATGTATTCGTACTGACATGTTTAACGGTTTGCAAATTGCTACGGATAAGTCCCCCCCCCTCCCCAAACATATGTTTTTCTGTTTTCATTTGTTTTCTGTGCACTATTCACAGTTGTTATGAGCTTCGCAAAGTATTGCGTCGCCAGCGTTCGCTTGCTTATGAATACATGTGCTATTTACACGTTTAGGCCTTTAGGCGCAAGTCGGCACGGGTTACCCTGCTTCAAATTGCATGAAACTTTTTTTACAACGGTTTTGATATAAAAGGAAAAAAATAAGAGGGTATGCGTTTAAAAAAAACGACTTTCATTTTTTTGGGACACCCTAATATATATATATATATATATATATATAAACGAAAAAATTGCTGTCCAAAAAATCTATGAACAATCGATGTTAAAAACTGATTTTAGTATTGATACTCAAAATTTGCATACGACAAGGTCATTTACTTGTGACGCACAGGTTTTCTGACATAAAGAGGAACTTGTGTTTCCGTTTCTTAACGATTGCCAAGATGCCCCGCAATGTGCAGTTCTCTGAAAAGGAAATTTTGCAAATCTATTGTTTGAAAGGGGGTGGATGGAACGTGATGGACATTGTAAGCAAAATTGGACGTAGTAGGGCTGGCATTTATCAAATTTTGTCAAAGTATAATTGTTTTAAAGCAAAATTTCGTTTTGGAAGATCAAAGAAAACAACTGAACGACAAGACAGAGAGATGGTGAGATAAGTTTCAACCCAGAACCTGTCAACACGGTTAGTTTGTATAAAAGTAAGTTTTCCAGTGTTAAAATCAACACTATATCGACGACTGCAGGCAAGTACCGTAAACGCGGGCTACTTTGGCCCAGAATATTTAATTATCTCATTATTTTCTCACAACAATGTTGTAACTATTCATATTTCCAAGCTGTGAAAATATGTTTTACTCATCCAGAGGTCTCCTAATTTAATTTTTTAATAGTGATCAATTTATTTCCAAGTATTTTTACCCTTTATTAGTGTTTTTTATTTGGGCCAATGTTACCCTTGCGTTTGGGTTACTTTGTCCCAAAGTTTTTTTTTATTTCCAATGGCTGGCAGCAAGAAAAGGTTACAAAGAACAAAATAGCAAAAACAAACACAATACACAGAACAAGGAAAAATACAGAAACAATAGGGTGAACTATTTAGCTGCCGATACGCTCTCTTGCTTCCCAATAACGGTCACACAGGCTACGTCTGGAAAGCTGGGTGCAAGTGTGCAGCTGACGAATGTCCATTTCTTCGTTTGAATTGCAAAGGGGACAATTGGGACTCTTCACAATCCTTAAGCGGTAAAGATGTTTTGGTAAACAGTCATGGCCAGTTAAAAGTCGAAACAAAGCCACTGACTCTGCTCTTGGTGCTGAAGGGACAAAATCACGGTTTATAAACCAAACTTTGTGGTTGCTTCTAGCTTTTAGGTCTTGCCAAAAAAAAACTCTTGATGTTTTTTTATATATAACTTTATTGCATTGAATGAGACTGGCTCATTTGGTAGTTGAATAATAGCAGACTCCCTCTTGGCCAGAGCATCAGCAAGCTCATTTCCTCTAATCCCACAGTGTGCAGGGATCCACTGCAACACCACTTTTATATTCTGCTGCACCAGATCGTTAATGAAACTGCGACATTCAGAAATTTCCTGCGATTTGCAGCTCTTTATCGATGCTATCGCCTCAATAGCCGCTTGAGAATCCGATAGGACAACGCATCCCTTAAGTTTAAAATCACGGTATTTCAACTGATCTAGAGCCAGGTGTATAGCTTTTACCTCTCCATCGAATGCAGAGGCATATTTACCAACAGGAATGGATAAAGAAAAGTGCTCACTGTAGACGCCTGCACTTGCATTTATATGGTCTGCTACTCTTGACCCATCGGTATATATATGTATCCATTCACTTTCGGGGTATTTAGTGTAAATCGTCTCCAGAGCAATGGCCCTAAGAACTACTTGGTCAGTCTCACTCTTTAAAACAGGCTGTATCAAATTTAAATCATAATGCACTGGTTCGTATTCGCATGGGTTTGTTGGTAAAGGGAGCGACTGTAGGTTAGAATTGATGTCATACATTCGTTTTGTATCAAGCGCAAACTGCACAAACCCCTTTTGCGTTTTGAGAGATCTCGGGTGCAACTCCGGTTTCCATTCGTTTCTAAATGGTATTCTTTGCATTTTTTCAAATAAAAGTAGAGTTTTCTCCTCTATGTATGATTTTATTGATCTGAAATTAGTAAATAAAAACAATGCATCCAGTGGTGTTGATTTCACGGCTCCTGTTATTAGGCGGAGTGCTTGGTTATGTATAGTTTCAACTCTGTTCAGGACATGTTTTGATGCAGTGCTCAGTACCTCACAGCAATAGCTCATTAATGGGAGAACAAACGTCCTATAGGTAATTTCAAGCGTATTACGACTACAGCCCCATTGGCAGTCCGCTAGGCGTTTCAATACGTTTAAACGTCTGCATACCTTTTCAACAGTCTTCTCAACGTGGGATTTCCAATTAAGCTTGCTGTCAAAAGTTACTCCCAAATAATCATATTCATCAGTATGGGATAGAATATCCTGTTTAAATTTTATTTCAGGTTTTATTTTCTTATGTGCAAGCGAAAACGTCTGAACAGCTGACTTTGAAGCATTTAAAAACATGTTATTATTATCACACCAAGTGGACAATGCCCCCATAGCTCTGTTAAGTGTCTCCTCAATGTTCTTGACTCCATTGCGTTTTTTAGTTTCAGTCCATATGACCAAATCATCAGCAAAAAGAAGTCATTTAATACCTGGAATAGATTTAATCGACTGGATCAAATCATTGATGTAAATGTTGAACAAAATACAACTCAAAATTGCTCCCTGGGGCAATCCAGTATGAAGTAATTTGTATTTTGAAAAGTCAGTTCCACATCTTACCCTACACAAACGTTGGTTGATAAAAGTGAATAACCAATTAAACATATTCGAATGGACGTTCAAATTTTTTAACTTAAGAAATAGTTTTTCCTTCCAAACCAAATCATATGCAGATCTAAAATCAACAAAAACTGCAGATAAATAGTTGCTTCGATCCAAAGCATCTTTTACATCTTGACTCAATAGAGCCACCTGCTGGTTTGTAGATCTATGTACTCGAAAACCTGCTTGTTCATTAGCAAGTAATCCCTTACTTTCAAGGTACCAATTACGTCTATTAAAAACCATTCTCTCCATCGTCTTACCGAGTACACTAGTGAGGGAAATCGGGCGGTAGTTTTTCAAATCATTTGGATCCTTGTTTTTTTTTTTTTTTAATTGAAATAATCAATGCTTTTCTCCACTGTGAAGGTACTATACCTGTTCTCCAAGATTCATTAAATATTTTTAAAATTGTCTGCAATGCGTTAGGGCCAAGGTGCCTTAAAAATTCTGGATGTATTCCATCTTCACCAGGTGACTTTTTGTTCTTCAAAGAGGCAATCGAAAGACGTAGTTCAGGCATGGAGAATGGATTCACGAAAATATCTGTGGAAAAACCTAACTGGGGTTGAAATTTTGATCTTGCCTTAATTTCTCTCTTCAGGACCTTCGAATTTCTTCTTGCAAAAGGACTCTTCTTTTGATTTTGTGCCAAAAACTGTACAAATGCATTTGCTATATCTTTATCAGAACGCAAAGTTCTGTTATTGACCTGTAAAAAAGTCCTACGTGGAGATGATTTTTTACCTTGTATATTCGCAAGAAATTTATAAGTTTTAAGGCTGTCCGATTGGTAATTAATTTCACTAATAAACTTAGTGAAGAATTAACGCTTAGCGTTAATAATAGCTCTCTTCAAAATTGCTGCTTGTTTCCTCCATGCTCTGACAGCTACAGGACTACCAGTTATCTCAGTTTCTTTTCTAAGGCTGTTTCTCAGCTGTTTTTCCTGCTCGAGATTTTCATTCCAAAAGCTTCTATAACATTTAACTCTACCTCTTGGTATCCACTCCTTAGCGCACGCAATAATAACCTTATTAATTGTATGACAAGTTTTGTCAATGCTGTTTGAAAAATCAAAATTCTCCATCGTCAGCGATTCTTCTAAAGATTCTTTAAATTCCCTCCATTTAGCCTTCTTGAAATTCCAAGACATCTTGGATACATCCTTTGGAGGTGTTTGGTTAATATATGGATATCGCATAGAGTGCCTGCCAAAATTGTAGACCATTCTGCCGATTAAACCGTTGCCCAGGGTGCACCACGTGAGGTAAGTCTACAATGCACCCAATGTTTTCTCTATTTAAAATCGTTGTAGAACTAATTAGAGTCAAAGAAATACGTGTTTGTGCGAAAAATCATTTAATTGAAGAAAAAATACATTTAAAAGAAGTTTGAGTCACCCTTATTTGTTTTAAGCAAAATTATTATTATTATTATTATTATTATTATTATTATTATTATGTGTTTATCCAAACCTAGTTATTGTCTCAGAAATTACCTGCGGAGAACAGTCATCTTTTCATCAGTTTTGGAGGCTGGATAATTTTACTAAAACAACACCATTCGTAAAACAAATGATCCTAAATTTTCGGTCACTTCCAAAACTTTTTGGTGCACTCCATGCTCTTAACATTCGCTCCTTCTTCTCTCGCATCAACAGCTATGTTTGAAAACCTGAGCTCATTTCATTCTACAATAATAGAATTCCATAACCTTTCCAATAAATTTAACAATATTTGTAATGTGTAGATGTATTTGGGTAAACCTTTCTCTAAACCTCATGCAACTTTTTACTCCTCTTCATCCTCCATGTAACTGAGCCCTGATGAATTGAGTCTGCAAGCTCTCTATTTACCCGTTGCTGAGAATTGTGTGTGTGTGTGTGTGTGTGTGTGTTTTTCCTGTTTAGATTCTTAATTTTTGCTGTTCTTTACTTTTCCAAATCTCTCTAGCGGATTTTTTACAGGTTTTTATGCTGGGCCAAAGTAGGTCACAATATTTAGGAAAAGAGATATGTTGTCATTGTCTTTTCTTTTTAAACCTACAAAGAAATAAGAAGTACAACTATACTACGGTATAGAGTATTAAATACAGCTCGTAAGTAGGTACTTAAAAAACTCTTAGCTGCTGTAGAAATGCTTTTACATGGAGAAGTTTGAGAGGTTATGAAGACACATGTTAGCACAAGGAATGCAGAACTACTAGTGTTGCTTCTTGAGCAGAGCTATAGAACTGCTTGGTATACATAACTGAGTGCTAGGGGATGCTCTCTAGTAGAGTATGTCAAAATATGTTGAAAAAATTCGCCCTTCGTGTTGAAGAGGACGTTGTATCTTTTTTATTCGTTTGGGCCAAAGAAGGTCCCTAAGGCCAAAGTATCCCGCGTTTACGGTACATTTCTTGTTTATCGTAAAATACGTCGTTCGCCAAAGTTTACATAACAGCATAAAGATGCTCGTGTTCATTGGGCCCGAAATCACATAAATTGGAAAAATGAATTGTTAAATGTTCTGTTTAGTAATGAAAAGAAATTCATCGCAAAAACTTTTTCAGCAGACAACAAGGGGGAGGCTCCCTCATGGCGTGAGGAGTATTCTCTTTCAATGGAATTACCGATATATGTTTCTTGAAAGGTCGTCAATATTCCGAAGATTATCAGAAAACGCTTAAAGAACAGTTACTTCCATTTGGAAAATTACTTGGTGGGAACCAATGGATATTTCAACAAGACAACTGCTCCATTCACGTGTCCAACTCTACAATGTAGTGGTTTGGACAAATCCAAGTAACTCTTATGGACTGATCAGCCTTAAGTCCTGACCTAAATCCAATAGAAAATCTATGGGGAATATTAGCTCGAGATGTATACGCTAATGGGAGGCAGTTTGCAACAGTTCAAGGTCGTTGGCTGCAAATTGAACGCAATTGGTTTTCATTAAAGCCAGAAGTTCTTTAAATTCTTGTTTTAAGTATGCCTGATCGAATTTTTGAAGTTATAAGGAACAATGGCTTAAAAACTTGAACATTGAAGAAAAACAAAATGATTTGTCTATATACTTTTAGGACAGTAAAATTTAAGTTTAAAATTTTATCATAAAGTCTGTGATTGTTTAATATAACTTGTATAAAGTGTTAATATTGTAATGATATTTTTTATGATTCTAAATTGTTTTGAATCCGTTACTTCTCTTTTTAACTTGTAAAACATGATAACCTTGTTGTCTCTAAATTTTTGGGACACACACACACACACACACACACATATATATATATATATATATATATATATATATATATATATATATATATATATATATATATATATATATATATAAGAAAATTTCGTAGGAAATATGTTGTTTTTGGTTACACATCACAAATTACCAATGTCACAGATAACGCTTTTACTTGATATTGTTATATTGTTCGGTTCAAATCTTATTTAAGATTTTCACTAATACACGTTCTCAGTATAGACACAAAGCTTTAGTTAGTTCATGGTAATGCCTTTCTTTACTATGACACTTAGCAACTTCCCTACTGGGAAATAAAAGTGCCTGAAGCATTGTTTGCCAACGACTGCCGGAAAAGAGTTCGAGCAAAGGTCGTGCCAATGTCAAGACACACTTCTCGGAAACAATTCTTTAGAAGTGATTCAGAACTTTGTTGAATCAATAAACTTGGATCTTACTTCAAATTAGTGTCATAGAAGATAAAATGTTTGCTCGTTCCGTTTGTTAAATGTAGGTGAAAGATTACATTTATTGTAAAACACTTTTTATTTCATAAACCCATAGTTTTTGTTCTGAAAATATTCGATTTCACCCTCTTTTGCATTAATTAGTTTCTTTAAATTATCCAGAATAGAGAATATCTCCCAACGGGTATTTTTATGAAGTAAAAGATATAAACTTAAAATGGCAGAACCTTTGATACAACTCTCTTTTAATTTCGTTTGCATTTCAGTATGTGTAATTTTTTACTTCCTTTTACAAAAAAGGAAGTTTGTATTCGCGAAAAAATTTTCACTCCAATATCGGCCTTAATTTTCATTTTGCTCACCCCCGAATGAATGTGGAGGTTTTTTTCGACCCGACCACACGTGTATATATGCCTAAGAACGTACAGACACACGAAATATCCATTTTGACGAACCCCAAGTTAATTACAACGAGTTTTCTCGTGACGTCATTTTGTATGTGTGTATGTGTGTATGTATCTCGCATAACTCAAATACGATATGTCCTAGAAAGTTGAAATTTGGTACGTGGACTTCTAGTGGGGTCTAGATGTGCACCTTCTCGTTTGGATGCCTTCGGATGTTCCTAAGGGGTCTTTTGCACCTTTCTGGGGCGAAATCATTGTTAATTTCAATACAAACTCAAGTGGTGTTATAATTTGTCAAACACTTGACGATATATCGCCAAGCTTTTGGCCTCCAAGTTTTGTCGCCAACTTAATGAAAAATTTGTCGATTTTTTTTCTTAGTTTGGCCAATGTTGGTGATATTTAAAGAGTCAACCACGGTATCACATTAAAATTGCCAATAATGAGGAAATAAATCTGTGTAAAACGTTTTTTTTTTTTTTTTTTTTTTTTGATTCGGTTCGCAAGACACTAGGTGTGAAAATATTTAGTGTTTCCTTGCTTACTCCAAGGCGCTACTATCATTAAATTGGCATAAAAGGAAGTCATGTGATGGAATATCAGCTCGTTCCATATGCAAACATGATGAAACCGGTGTCTGAAAAGACCTTTCTGTGTAGTCATCAAATATCATTTTTATGAGAAAATTTTATAAAGCGATATTAAAGGTATCGCTTATTGTCGTGTGGTAATATCCATTTTTAGCATCATTGCATTGTGACTGGGAAATGTTACCTGAATATATACTGTATAAAAGCATTAAACAAAGTTTATGTACTTTATCATTAAAAAAGTATATCATCTCTGTTTTTTTTTCTTTTATTAGTTTCCGGGTTATAAAAAATATTGTGGCCTAAAAAATAGCGAAGCAAAATATTTGCATTTCTATCAAACAAAATGCAAAGTAAGGAATATTTCGTATTATCGCCTTTCACTACAGGAAATAAATCCCTTTAAAGAATATCTTCTTGAAATTCGGATAAAATATGGAAAGAATAGCTTTTCTCGTCCTGTTGAAAAACTTTTTAAATCACATTTCATAAACATGCATGCTTTTCATTTGATTTCACAAAAAATACCACACCAATGCACTGCGAATATTAAAATAACGTATAAATCTCGTTATTAAAAAACAACTGGTGAGAAACTCATGCAACATTTATTTTCTAAACATAAACTATACGACTATAAAACTCGACAATACATGGCAATTTTCTTCTTTCTGTCAGGAAAAGTTGCATTTTATTACAAGGTGGACACTTGCAATAAGTAAAAAACTAGTTTTAACGATAAATAAGTTTATATATCTTGATGGGATTAAACATATATTCGGATAAAGGGATATTTTGTCTGGGGTTTTTTCCATCCGTTATTTTAACTGAACAAAAGTGCGTCAAAAACAGCTAGAAAACGGAAGTCTCAGGTTGGCTCTTTACTTACTCTTTCGTGGACAATTGCCTCACAGTCCATGATTCATAACGTATTTTCTATTTATTTTTCTTTTAGTGAATCACTTTAAATGGAAAGTTATAACGTATCCTTTTGAAATTCAATTCTTAAGTTTAAGTACTGCAAGAACCATATAATCAACTAGCGGTCCATCGCGACCTTGTTCGCGTGCGAAAAATCATCTATATTACATAAACTGAATGCAGGTAGGGTAATGGCACCAGTCACATACTTGCTTAAGACATCGCTCTAAGGTTAACTCAATTATCTGAGGGATTTAATGTATTTAGACTTAAACTATTTTTTTTTCTCTTTCAACAACATCTCATCTAACGTTTCGCTGCTTTTCGGTGCTCTGAATTAGTTAATTCTATTTTTATATGCTCAGTTTCAAAAAAAGGTCAGACTGCCCCATTAACATACACCGACAATTCTGATGTACAAAACAGAGAGTATGAGAAAAGAATGAGTAATAGAAGAAATTCACTTTTTCTCTTCAAAAAGGTGCAAAAGTTCTTTATTTTTAGTGCTAAATCCTTATGAAATTCATATTAACATGAAACACCAGCTGACCGCACGGTGACTGTTTATAACCTTCCACCACCGCCTTGTAAATACCAACTGCTCATAAAATTCACTCTGGTAACACTAGATGTCTGCACCGTATTCATAGGTACATTAGTTTTACCCGATTAAAAGGCTTATTATTTAATCCGAACTTATGAGTTATTAAGTTCGAACTCAATTTGAGTACACGGAATAGGAAAAATCGGAGTGGTAGACATATGTGAAACAAAAAGCGTAACAAATCATTGGAACGGAAGTTACGCGGCAGTCATCTATATGTAGAAGATGTTTCAAAACATTCATGGTTATATTCTGCCTCAAATTTTGTCGAAGCTGTAGATGTAGGACTGTGTCTTCCTAGTACGGACAATGATAGTGACCAAGATTATCCAGTTCAAACAAAGGGATCTTCTAAACCTCTTTGGCAGATGAGAGTTCAGTTAAAATGTACTGCAATAGTAAGCAACCGCTATGGTGTTTCCTATAGTGCCACTGCGGCAATCGCATCAAGTGTTTTGCACGACTTTGACGTTTTCACTAATCCAGATTCCTCCTATGTTACAGATAATAAGAACAAAATAAGATGGGAAAAGCAAAATGTTAAGGCTGACTTGTGTATTAAATCAGACCCACTCCCTCTGTTAGGTCTCTATTTAGATTGAAGAAAGAACGACACAATGGTAATAGAGGAAGCACATGTAAAAAAATTTCGTAGAATCATTAAAGAATATCATTCCTCTCTAATTCAGGTACTCGGCTCACTCTACGTTGGCCACGTTAAGCCAAAATCTGGAAGCTCGGAAGATATTGTAAAGTCAATATTTTCTTACATATATAAACGTCGTGTTTCCCTGGAAAACCTCATTGTTATAGAATGTGATGGTACTGTTGTCAATATAGGTTTCAAAGCTGGTCTTGTTCGAAGAGTTGAACCTTTTTTGAAGAAACCTATGCAGTGGGCAGTTTGTCTCCTCCATTCCAATGAGTTGCCATTCCGCCACATATTTTAGCACCTAGATGACAAGGCAGCAGGGCATAGTACCTATAAAGGGTCAATCGCAGAAAAGTTAGTCAGCTGCAAAAAACTTTCGGTAGTTAACTTTCATAGAATTGACTGCAGATCCCAGAGATTGACCGAAATGTGCTCAGTCGAAATCAGCAATACCTCTTTGATATTTCAAAGGCAATTAAATCAGGAAACTATAAAGAAGATTCGTCTGCACGAGAACCTGCGCGCTTATCGCATTTGAGGTGGTTAACAAAAGCAAATAGAACTCTCAGGTTGTATATAACTAAAGAAAGCCTCTCACCTGAACTTCAAGAATTAGTTTTGTTTATTTTGAAATCATACATGCCTATGTGGTCTACTATTAAAGCAAGTAAACACTTCACAGACGGCCCGAAACTTGTTCACCAAGCAATAAAATCCACCAGATATTTGCCAAAATATTTGCTTGATGTTGTTGATCCTGTAATAGAACATAATGGTTTCTTCATTCACCAAGAACACCTACTGCTAGCCATGACTCAAGATCAGATAAAACACATAAGAGAGCTCGGAATTCAAAGAATTCTGATGGCAAGGCAGATAGGTGCAAGAAGGAAAACAGTAAGAACAGTCAAGCCACCAAAGATCAATTTCAATGCTCAAGAATACTCCGAAATGATCAACTGGATAGACTGTGAGTTATCTTCTCCCCCACTGTTGGCAGAAATTAGTGTGACGACGACATTAAATCACACTTGGACAGTGACTTAATCCCTGATTGAAACAGTTTTCTTAATCAATTCCAACTGCACACGCAAGCTGTTGAACGCTGTGCAAAACTTGTCACGGAAGCTTCAGGAAAAGGTTGTGGGGCTGAATCTCGAGATGGATTTACAAGAAATTCTATCCGGATCATCCATGCCTAACTTCACAAGCAAATCAGCATTCAAAGTACCTTCTGCTACAAAAAAAAAAAAAAAAAAAAAAAAAAAAAAAAAAAAAAAAACGAACAGTGCTAATGGACAGAATCCACTAACATGGATTATTTACTCAGAACTCTCTCTCTCTGTGTGTGTGGGGGGGGGGTATAAAAGCAAGTTGTTAAAAAGTATTGTGATTTTAATTTTTAAGCTGTTTATATATAGTCAAGCTGAAAAGTATAATGTCCGTTCTCACTGTTATCAACCGTCATGTCCAAAGCCTATCTTTTTTCATGTACTATTTTTCTATAGAATTGGAATCGTTGTTGTTAATTTATTCACATCATAATAGATTACCAATTTTTTATGTTCAAAAATAAAACTACTGTAATTGTTATGTTCCAAAAAGTATATTAAAGCTTTTAAAGAAATAAAAAATAAAAACTCTTAAAAATGTGGAGTTTTCAATATTTTGGCAAATTTTTAGACTTTATGAGCAATTGAATGTTATCAACTAAAAAAATCCAAATTAAAACACAATGGTTTTAAGCTCTATTTGAAGACGTTAGAAACTGTTACATTACGATTACATCTAATTCAAAAATTTAAAGAAAAAAAAATGGTACAATTAAGTTTTTTTCATATGTTGTTAAACTTAAGCGCCTATGCGCGAACTGAAGATATCAATCGATTTCGATATATATATATATATATATATATATATATATATATATATATATATATATATATATATATATATATATATTCTGTCTATATAATTCGCTAACTTTTCCGCACTATTACAACTTCGAAATTAAAAAAAAAAAAATGTTTTTTCGGTCCACCTAGTGCCAGTATATGAAGTCAATTTAAACTCCCAAAAATTTCCTTATTCAGGAAATTTGTAGTACTATTCGGCAACATTTTTATCACTTGCTTTAATTTGATTTCATTTACAGAAGCAATTCCTCAGGTTATTTTCTGTGTCAAAGTTTTTTTATGCGGTCCCTATCCAGCGCATAAAAAAAGTACTTTTTAACTGTGTTATGATTTTTTTTTTCTTTTTACAGAAACTTGTGAAGTTTCGAAACATTTTTTTCCGAGTTTTTTATACGGCTCTATCTTTGGGTGTATTAATGCAATAAAGAAACCTTCCCGCCAACATACATGGTTCAAAGTCATAGTTCTATATGTAAAGAAATGTTTTTTCAATAATTAGTTTTTTCAATAAGTTTTTTTATTTATCGATATCATGCTACCGTAACTTTTTTGTTTCTGTCAAGGCTACTGACATGAAGACAATTTAGTTTCAAATGTATTGATCTAATTATAGTTTCAACTACAAAGTTAAGGATTGATTAAGTTTAAGAGATCCCTTTACATATGTTTGTCGTCCATGCTATCGATTAACCCAGAACTTGCTCATCTGTTAATCTTCGAGTTTTACCTGAAAATAAACTTCTTACTGGCTCGCTGAACTTAAACTGACCTCAGTTTCTGAGCGCTTTGGTTGTAATTAAATTAGAGTAATTAATGAGGGCTGAGTTATATCTTGATGCGCTCATAACAGGATGTGCATCAAATAGGTGAAAATAGAAAGTCATTAGCGAATCGCACGACTATAGTGAGCTTAAGATCTTTGATCTCACCATGGACATTGTGTAATGTGCATAATTCGACAACTCCTAAAGGAAGATTATTATATTTATGTAACATATGATAATACAACTAATGACTTTAGTTTCAGAACACATCTTAAATATTCAATTTTATACATAAATATGAGATGTAGATTTGAATAGCATGTGTCCATAAAGCATATGATGTTGCTTCAGTACTTGAAATAGCAGCTGTATGTTTGCAAAAAAAGTGCATGATTTAATTCCAGTGGGCATCTACTTCCAATTTTATGAAATAATGATGCAGATTAAGAAGCGATTTACGTTTCAGAATAATTTAAGTTGTGATTGTCCAAATGTATTTTATGGTAAAAAAATATTGATCGTACTCGGTTTGTACTTAAGACAAAAAATGGGCCGTATTAAAAAATTCCAAATGAAAATTCTGCGCAAAAAAAATTACATATTATTTAAATAAAGATCAAAAAAGTGATTTTACTTTTTTTTTTTTTCAAAATTCAATTTTTCAAAGCAGCTAATTTTATGTATCAATATAAATCGGTTGTCTAAAACAGTTATTTAATAGTTTGTGTACAGCAGAAATAGCACATAGCATTTCACTTTGGTTTCAGCGACCAAGGTTTTATTTTATTTTATTTTATTTTATTATTTATTTTATTATTTTTTTTTTATTTTATTTATTTTATTTTATTTTATTTTATTTATTTATTTATTTTTTTGACGAAAAAAGATGTCCAGTTAGTAGTTCCCCATGTCTTATTATCATGGAGGCAGGAGTACAGGAGGGAACATTCCGGATATACTGCAGTTGTCGCGTTAGAAGTAACTGAGTGAACAGCTGCCGTGCTAGTAAGTAAGAAAGGGGAAAAAGACGCCTATTACTCAGGCGTGTTTCACTTTTGTCGCTCAAATTGATAATGAAACTATTTATTGCCTTACTAGAAAATTAAAAAAAATGTACAACACAATGAAATTTTAAACTTTAAATTTTCAAAGAATAAACTAATTACATAATTGATGTCTTCAGCTGTTTAAAATTAATTTAATGACAAATAAATGATCAACAGGTTTTGAAAAAATATTTTTATCATTGAAAAACAATGGCTTTCCTATAGGTAAGATTACAAAATTATTGAAATTATCAAAACTTTGCAGCCTATGTCCAGAATATAAAATAAGAATATACAGCACAATGAAAAACAGCAGCTAGAAACCAACAAAGATAAATTAAGGAATAACATAAATCAAAAACTAATTTTGATAAAGTTGCCAGAATGAGGATAAAAATAAAACTAACAAAATTTACTTCTAAACAACTTCTTGAAAACATACATACTCGGTTCTTAGAATTTTGATGATTCATTCATTGTTTATTTAGTTTTTTAGAGATGCACAGATACTTGGTTGGTATTTGGTATACTGCACATCGACAGATATTTGTTTTTGCAGAGTACTTCAATATTCGTTAACAAAATAGTAAAAAAATTTGAACTTCCCAATGTTCCCAAAGAAACATTTTTTTACGCAATGAATGAAAGTATCAGTATAATACCATGTCATAGTATTAGTTAAAATTTTCACTTATTATTTTTATCACATCTAAATTAATTTTAATGTTTGAAAAAACGCTCAGACCTTAAATTTAAATCTTGTTGCTTTTCAATGTTTAATAATTAATTTTCTGACACATTACCTTAGCTTTACTATCATAATCAAATGTGACATAATAACCAGAAAAATATCCATGTTAATTAGTAATAAATGTAAAACGTTAATTTATTACTAGTTTACAGTAACTGCGAATGTTTTTTTACTTAAAATTATGGATGTAGTAACTTACTTCCATGCTTAAAATGTCCAGATTAAGGTTTTTTTTTTTTAAAGCAAAGAACGTAAATTTTAAATTTTGTAGCATTTTAATTTCTAATTCTTACAACAGACAAAATATGAAATATAGATTTAAAAAACAACCTATTTAAAATTAATCTTTGTAATCAAAGTCTAAATTGCGCTTAATAGCAAAAAATGAAAGCATCTGACAATGTTTCGAATTTCATTTCACAATTTTATTGATAGAATCGTTTATAAGTTACCGAAGAGTAGCAGCAAATAACATCAATCAATTATAATTTGTAATGATATTTTAAGCAACTTAGGTTTGTATTTTTGAGTAAGATAAATGCAGGTTTATTTTTGACACAATATGTTACCATCTGTTATTGAATCACATATGAGGTATTGAGAAGGATGGGGTAGTAGCAAAGGGATGCAAGATAACCATTACAAATGGTAGATGAACCCCTCCTCTGTCTTGGGGCAATAGATAGTACTAGTAGCCCTGGTAGGTGCCGCTGTTCAGCATGATTTAGAAAAAAAATTCAATGAAAGCCTACCTAGGACTTAATATTTATACGCGTTTTACTCAAGACTTGAAAATGTCCACTTACATCCCTTTGCTTCTCACTGCCTCGAATTATGGTAGAAATTCACTATCTATTTATGCAGAACTAGTAGATAGAATAGAAATCTGCTTCCTACGTGCATTATTAATGCAGTTGAAGGCTACACAAAACGCCATAAAGTCGAAACCCGTTTGAAATTCGATAAAAAAAGTTCGACAATATCCGTATCTTAAACATTGCAGACAGTCTCACGATACACGCAAGATGGTGGAAGGTTACGGCTATCGCATTCCAGAAATCCCCCCTGTGTTCCAGCCTGCTATTCCTACATCCACGTTTATTATACCAACGTTCTAAAAAGCACACATTTAAGGGGATTCTTTAAAGGTTTTCGTCACTAAAAAGAATATTTTGTGCTGCGTTAACGGGCGTTAAGGTAACAAAGAAGTAACTTTTAAAGCAGCAACAAATAAAATTGTTAACAAAGGAAAAGTTAGACTCTATAAAACTTTGACACAGTTATTGGTCTAATATTTTGATATTAACTTTTTTTTACTAAATTTAATAAATAAGGTTAGTGTTTTTGTTGAATCAGTTGCTTAAATGAATTTTTATTCCTATATGTATATGAAATCTATTATTTGTCCGCCATATGGCACTACAAAAATAGTTATTATAATTGTTTCTCAACGGCATTCTATTTTTAGTATTTCACGGCTTTATTTCAATTACCAAAGTTACTGAAAATTAGAGAAAACGTCGTAACGAAATTTGTTCTTTCGGATTTTTTTTTATTATAGGCCATTTTTACTAAATGCAAAACGCTCCATGAAATAAATACCAATTACAGCTGAGAATAAAACTTCAATTAAAGTACGACTACACACTTCATTCAAACTGATTCATATGGTTAATATCGGCAATTTCAATCGACTAACAGCTTTGTGTCAATGCAATTTCCTCTTGGTATTGTCATGAGAATTAGAGAGGAATAGCAATGCACCGCTGAATGGATCTCATTCCATGCGAAATACAGAGATTTGAATTTGAATTAGATGTCAAAAGACATTAGCAACCACTTCGCAGTAGTTGATGATAATTGCCGCATCCCTTTATCCATACGGGAGCAGGTTGAAGCTGAATGGTTTAAGATAACAATCTCCCGATGCCTAAGAATTGTTTTTTTATTTCTAGATAATTGTAGTTCTTATTCATTTCTTAATAACATAGGGTACAATGCCATTATGTCAAAGCGTTCTTTTAAATTAAAACCTAACACAGAGGATAAAAGCTGTTATTTTCAGTTAAAATCTACCGGTTTGAAGATATTTCATGCACTTGTTTTAGTGTTCTTAGTATTTTTTGAGAAATGGGAAAAGATATGGTGTGTGTTATTCAGGATGCTTTTAAAGGCTAGCACTGATAAAGAAAATGTACTTAAAAAGAAGAGAAAAGAAAGACTACTTAAAATTTTCACATAATTCTATTTCTATGCTGAGCGTTATCATATCAATAATTATTTCCCATTACTTCAACATTAGCTAAAGACATGCAGTTAAAGCTAGCATCCAAAACTGAAAATGAGGACTATGAAAGAAAAAAAAAGGTAGAATGCCGCAAGCGCCATTTTGAGGGTCGCCATCTCGATTATCAAAAAATCTCGATCATACCCATCACTAGTATGGAGACCGTGGTCACACAATCTTTTTTTCACCTTGTGATTTTTAACCATGGGGGTTTCGTAACGGTGTTGTGTATCTGCTACATGTGGTCCCTATATCTCAACTTTCAACAATAGAAAAATGTTACAGGTAGGCGAAATTAATCCCCCCACCCCTCAGAGGTGTCGAAAATATTGTGCATTGCATGCAGTACCTGGAAAATCTCGATGTTTGTCAGATTGAACCTCATTTGTTGGTAAAAATCATATTTTGTGAATAAAATTGATGCATATTTTATCAGTTAGCATTTAATCCTTCAATAGTCACAGTAATACACTTTTTCAAACCCAAAATTTCCCTTGATGGCGATTTTTGATACTATTTCTTTTAATTTCAGAAAACGAAATCCCATGATCTATTGTGTATACCCATGAAATTTGGCAATGTTTCGTCCAATACTTCACTCGCTAGAGGGCTCTGAACACCTCTCGTTATTTTATAACCACCCTGTGTTTCCTCTGCCAAATCAGTTTTTTGACAGCAGTTTTCGACCTGATTGAGCTGGATGCGTTTCAAATTGCTTTGTAGCGTGATAGAGGCTAAATTAAAGTATAGAACTATGTCGAAAAACGAACTCATGATTTAAAGATTAAGCGAGACATGTAGACTTGTTTAAACCGATGAAAAAGGTTACAGGAAACAATTTTGAAGCAAAGCTTTTCTTATTCTTTATTTTGAGTAAATTTTACAAATTTAAACGTTTTATAAGTATTTGTACCTATGGTATTATGAAATCTTGTTAAGGCGAACAAAATGGATGGTCATTTGATGTTCGTTGTAATGGGATTTCACTGCAGAGAGAGAGAGAGAGCTCTATTTCCATAGACTAAAGAGGAGGTTCATCACAACTTCAAAACTGACCCAATTTGAGCTATAATCTAGTTTTTCTCTTAAAGTAAACCATTGAATTAACTTTTGATATTTTAGTGTGAAATATGTATCAAATAGTGTAAATGATATTACACAAACTGCAAACAAACCTTGGTAAAATATAAAGCCAACAAAAAGTAATGTCTTTCTTCGTAATTGATTTTCGTATTACGGGGTATTAAGAAAAACGTCTAAAAGAAAAAAAAATCTTTCATCCTCAAAAAATAAAAAACAAAGTAAAAAAGCATGATCTACGCTCCCTAATTCCTAAACTACTTCGGAAAACAGGTATCATCCATCCGATTCTTTCTGCAGGAGAATAAAAAATCTTAGCATTCTTTTCTTAGAACTCCTGATTTCTCGTGACCCATCTGCTCCAAAACGTGATTGGGAATTTAACTTGTTGAGATGTTCTTTTCAAGACGTGATTTATACCCTAGTGTCACTTCCGCTCAAAGTTCAATTTGCGAAAATATACTTATTAGAAACTAAAAAACTGTTATAAATTTGTTATTTATTTACTTCAATGGTGACTAGTACTCTAAAGGCTGAAAGCAATCGAGTTAAAGCAAACCTAACCTGGCAGCATTATGAAGGCTACGTATATTATGAAGGCTATCCTAATCACAGCATTACGAAGCTGTCAGATGATGTTTGCCTTAACTATATAGATCATATTGAATGCTTATTTGAGTCCTTCAATTAATTATTACTTAGTTGTCTTTTAGAAACTTACTCTAAAAACGACCGTTGTAAATATAAATTTTTACCGTCAGCAATTATTTAGATGAAAAGGTTTAATGCATAGATTTTCTACTAGCTATGTATATTGTTTTTCTGCATGATAGTATGTTTTTACTGTTGCAAATATAATTAGATTTTAACAACGCTTTATGTATGGATACACAGTAAGAAAATTTTGAAATATCACAGAGTATTTCGGACATCATTTCGAAACTTCACAGGTTTCCTCAAGTTTCTTGGGAAAAGAGTTCTTGAATTTCTGCAAGTTAAAGGAATGCAGACTTCTCTCGGAGTTGAGAATAACATGTTTAGTTACCAGTGTGAAATATGTTTCTTAATTAGGCGTTTCGCCTTCAATTTCGTTTTGGACATTTCAGCTCGACTGAGCCCTAAAGAAAGACGACATACAGTCCGAATGTATTGCAGCTTAAGCAAGAACTGCAGACAAATAAACTGTTTGGGGCTTGTTTGCAGCTTAAGCAAGAATAGCAGACTTATAAGCTGTACATACCATAATTTTTAGAAATCTTCCCGGTAAATTAGGAGGGCAACAATCTTTTATTATGCAAGTATCTACGTTTTATCTAACGGTTCCTGGTTTATTTCAAAAACATAACTAATGTTTGGAGAAGTTTTTTGATCTGCTAAAATAGGCTACTAGTTAATTTTAGAAAAGTTACTAACTTTTGGCCGGAAAAGTGCCGGTTTTTGGCAAGATGTGTTTTTGGTAGAAACTAAGCACACTAGCTGATTATTATTTCCCAGAAACTTTTCGATTATTTTACTGTGCATACAGGGTGACTAATGATAAGCTACATGAAAAAAAATTAAAATTTTTCAGAAACCAATGAGTTCAAATATTATATATGTATACTATGCAAAAAATGATTACTGTGATTCGGTTTAGCTTATGGAATGTTTGATTACCATCAGCGGATATGATTTGGCATAGATGAAACGTTCAGTCAAACTCATTGAAGTGTGGTGAGTTCTTTGCTTTCGACTGAATCTCAGTTTTGAACTCAGCGACAGTTTCAAGTTCATTTTCAAAAACTTTGCTTTTTTTTTACTTCCTTTTACAAAAAAGAAAGTATTGTAATCGCAAAAAAAAAATGTCACTCAAAAATTGGCATTAATTTCCATTTTGCTCACCCCCGAATGAATTTTGAGTTTTTGAGCAATCAGGATTGCTTATTGTTCTCACTTGACCGTCTTTGATGTTGTTATTGATTTTTTAGCTTTGACCAGGGGCCTTTGCAGCAGCCCACCGCCCACCGGCGCGGCTCCCCTCGTTCTGAGCACTGTCCCCCAGATTCCAGTTCTGCTGTACGGTGGCGTCCATGTCCTACACACGCATGCTCATACACATTCACACTCACACACGTGCGGGTCTTTACACACATACACACACAGACTTACGTGCACTTAAGCTTACACACTCACACTCAACTTTACACACTTTACTAACCAGGAGGAGGTATAAACTTAGGGGGGGGGCGTTTTTAGAAACAATAACTCCAATGAGTAGGTATTGTCGCAACTCGTGATTGCGAAAAACGTAATTTGAATTCAGTTTCAGAACTCAAAATAGAGTTGATTAGGGGAAGTGGGGAAAGGGGGGGTCACAGGGTTTTTTTTTTTTTTTTACCTGACTACACGTAGATATATGCCTAGGAACGTACAGACACCCGAAATATCCATTTTGACAATTCCCGAGTTAATTACAACGATTTTTCTCTTGACGTCCGTATGTACGTATGTACGCGTATGTGCGTATGTGTGAATGTGTGTATGGATCTCGCATAACTCAAAAACGGTATGTCCTAGAAAGTTGAAATTTAATACGTAGACTCTTAGTAGTGTCTAGTTGTGCAGCTTCCCTTTTGGTTACATTCGGATGTTCTTAAAAGGGTCTTTTACACCTTTTTTGGAGGAAATCATTGTTAATTTCAATGCTAACTCAAGTGATGTTATAATTTGTCAAACATTTGACGATATAACGCCAAGCTTTCGGCTGCTATGTTTTGTCGCCAACTTGGCGAAAAAATTGGAGGTTTTTTTTTTTTTTTTTTTTTTTTTCAATTTTTAAATCTGGTTTTTTAATTCGGACAAAGTAGGTGATATTTAAAGAGCTAACCACTGAATCACATTAAAATTGCCAATAATGGGGAAATAAATTGTGTAAAACGTTTTTTTGCTTCGGTTCGCAAGAAATTAGGGGTGAAAATATTTAGTGTTTCCTTGCGTACTCCAAGGCGCTATTATCATTAAATTGGCTTAGGAAGTCATGTGATGCACACATTAGCTCGTTTTTAAACTTGCCTTACATAAATAAACCACATGATATGAGATCAAGGGTCAGACTGGCAGGCATTTTCCATTACGTCACCTTGCACTCGTCCAGGCAGGTCTTTAAAAATTTAACCAGTCAGAAAGGGTCATGAGCTGTCCTGCAGATGACATTTATTTCCGAAATTTGGGTTACTTTGAATAATTATCACGCCTTTTTTTAAAAATTTTGACGCATAGTCTATTGACGATTTTTTAATGGTATAGCACTTGAACCTATTGCCTTTCGTTTATCCTTGAGCAAAGATGTTTCTTTCAAGTTGTAATCAGTCAATTATTGTTCAACTAGTAGACTTGAACAATCGATATAAGATTGAAAACACTATTTCAACGTTTCCAAAAAAAAAATCAACAGCAATAATAAGCATGCTAAAAAAAATTTAAAAACACGCTTCGAATTCATCGCCAATTCTGAATTTTTATGCAAACAGAATCATGTCAAGTTAAAAATCGCATGTTTTTAGTTTCTATTTATTTAGGCCTCTAGAAATCTAAATCATTAAAGCAAAATTTTTAACTGAGTACGATTAACTAAACATTTTTAAGTTTCCATTAAATTTGAAAAGCTGTTTTTTTGTACAAAACAACATTTTTTGCAGCCGTCAGAACAAATTAAAAAACAATAATAAAATGATAACAAATATTAGGGATCCTCAAAAATGAGTATTATTAACGAAAAAAAGAAGAAGAAAAAAGGGGGGGGAAACGCGCCTTCTTTTATATTTTTGTATTTGGAAGCTTGAAGAAGAATGATCGTCAAAACATTATTCAGACTTAAAAAATCTGAGCCAAAATAAATCCTTACGTTACCGCGAACGTAACAGCCTTATGTCAAAGCAATTTCCTCTGGACATCTTTCTGAGAATTAGAGGGAAATGTTAATGCAATATCCAGTGGAGATCTCATTGCGAGCACAGAAACTTGACTTTGAATAAGATGTCGGAAGACTTGCAGCTATTTTAAATAAGTTGACGGTAATTGTAAGTTTCCTATACACTCCGGGGAGCTAGAGAAATCGTGGGATCTTTCGTAACAAATTGGAGATGCCAATGAATTACTTGTAATGTAATGTGATTTGTATACTTTTTTTTTCCTCCATACGTAAAATGTGTGAAATGAAAGTTTTTTTTTAATGAAAAAATAAATAAATAAAACAAATAAATGTATGGAATTTGAAAAATTCTTCAAAATTTAGTCTTTTCTTTCAGCTTAGTCTTCTGTAAAGTTTTTGGAAAATGGGAAACAATAAATTTTGAGCAGAAGTTAATTATTATGAAAATTGTATGTGTGTCGTTTTTATTCTTTTTAATTTATTTATCTATCTATTTTTATTTATTTATTTATTTTATTATTTTTTTTTTCATCCTACCTTATTTTGGTATTTTTATATGCACTTAAATCATAACTTTTGCTCATTAAATAAAACTAGTTGTTGAGCAGTTACAAAACATTCGCGCTCGGCGAAAGAAATTCAAAAACGTTTCTTCTTTTCTTTAAGTTTTGTTTTTTGAATAACAGCAACAATAAGAATTGTTTGTTTATTTTTCGCTAGCAGCGGCGCAAAAATCTTTAGAACGATGTCCCAATTTTGAAGTTGGATAAAGTAAAGTAAAGAAGAAGTTGCGGTGAATCCACAAAAAAAAAAAAAAAAATCGCTAGCAGCGGCGCAAAAATCTTTAGAACGATGTCCCAATTTTAAAGTTGGATAAAAGTAAAGAAGTTGCGGTGAATCCACAAAAAACCTTTAACCAAAAGATATATGCGATTTATTAAGTAAAATAAAACTCTTTTTTCTGATTTCAATGTAACACAGCTGTGGATTTGCATTATGCCATCAATAATTTCTGAAATTTTGAACCAGAATTCAACTGAGGAAGATTAGTCGTTCAAAAAGTATATAGGAGGGGATCAGTTTATGGGAGGATTGATCCGCTGCTTCTTGAATTATTAGCAGAACGCTCTTACCAATTGAACTAATGAGTATTCATCTCGGGATGCGATGATCCAAACAATGCGTAATAAAGAAAATGATGATTTGAGATTAATGCCTATATTTTTTCAGAATATTTTTAAACAGTCATACTACGATTTTACCATGTTTAACTTAATGTGATTTTTCTTGATTTTAACAACGGCAAAATTGTAGCTTAAAATACTCCAAAGAGTTTACGTTACATTTTTATGGATATTTGGATCAGATTTCTGCTTCCGAATATGTCATGAAAACGATATGTTTGGACCTTCGGGGATTTGAATTCACAATCTTCACGTTATTAACACAATGCTCCAATCAAGTTTGCCGATGTGTCTTTGCTTTGGGATGTTACGCATTGAAGCAATGCGAAATCAAAAACAAAACAAATCGGTTTTCCGGGGATAAAAAACTGAATAGTGGATAGTCTCTATATTTTTTTCGAAAGCGGAAACAAATCCAAAATGATTGTTTACTTATTAAGTTTAAGAATGCGTTCAGGGAGTTACGTCGTTGTCACAATAAACACATTTGAGAAATTATTTATATGATAGGCGAGAGAAATAGGACAACGGAATTGCAGTGACGGCGAAATAAAATGGAAAAAATATTTCTTGGTTGTTCAGTAGATTAAGCAGATTAGAACCAAGCAAAAGTTTTGAACTGATACATCTATTGGTTACGCCAGAACTAATTGTTTGCATTTTATTCCGTAACAAATACAGCTACCCTAATCCTGTCAACCTCCTTTACGTATCAACTCGCACCTACTAAATTCAAAAACAACGAGTGGTTTTTCTTAGCTCATTGTTCTCTCATAATGCATAAAAATGTTTGTTTGTTTTTATTTTGTAGATCGTCTGTTAAAATTCTTAGAGACTCAATTTCAACAAAAAAAAAAAAAAAAGGCTGGAAGGCACTTAAAATATTAGAAACTAAAGGTACTCGCACGGCTTTGCCCGTAGTAGAAAAGTAAAAGGTCTTTGGTTCGCCTGTATATTTACAAATAGTATGTATTTTATCAGTTCCAATAAATGGTGACTATTTATTTTAAACTAGCGGTACCCGCACGACTTTGCTCGTAGTAGAAAAGTAAAAGGTCTTTGGTTCGCCTGTATATTTACAAATAGTGTATAGTGAATTTCTCGCCAATTGGCTTGCTCGTGTTACGGTTCCACGTTATGATAACTTGGTAATTTACTCGTCCATCTTATGATAATTTTACTCCGGAAAATGTTCTGAAAATTGGAATAAAAAAAGAAAAATAATTGATTTTTTCAAAAATCGCTTGGTGGTGCACACCATCATACTACAAACTAACTTTGTGCCAAATTTCATGAAAATCGGCCGAATGGTCCAGGAGCTATGCGCGTCACTGAGATCCATACATCCAGACAGACAGATATCCGGATAAACTTTCAGCTTTATTATTAGTAATAATTAAAAGATCATTTGTTTCGCCTGTATATTTACAAATAATGGATGATGAATTTCTCGCCAATTAGCTATGTTCATTCGCTCTCCCATTCCACGTTAGGATAATTTCGTAATTTACTCGTCCATCTTATAATAATTTTACTCCAGGTAATATTCTTAAAATTGAAATAGAAAAAGAACAAAATCGATTTTTCAAAAAATCGCTTCAAGGTGCAGACCCCCATGCTACAAACTAACTTTGTGCCAAATTTCATGAAAATCGGCCGAACGGTCTAGGCGCTATGCACGTCACAGAGATCCAGACATCCAGACATCCTGACAGACAGACCTGGAGCTTTATTATTAGTAAAGATAAAGATGGTACAAAAACAAGAGATAGACACGGAGAGAGAGATAGAGTCAAATGTTAAAAATTAAAAAAAAAAAGAAACATATCCTCCTGCATTTTTTCTTGCATAAATCTTTCTTAATTTTTCTTTGAGCAATCACGATTGTTTATTATTTTTACATACTAGTAAGTGATGTGCCTTTGGTTTATTATTTTTTTTTAAATGTTTATATGCACCTCCGTGAGATGCCCTTCCTCCTGGTGGGGGCGTCTATGTCCCCTGGAATCGACTTTATTTTACCCGACGCTTTCGACTTTACACTATCCTCTTCAGACAAAAACAGCATCCAGAAACCAACATTTAACATTCAACATCCAGCACACCGCATCTAGCATCCAACCCCTTGCTCTTAGTTGAATTTTGAAATCTTGAATTTATTTATTTTATTTATTTATTTTATTTATTTATTTATTTATTTTATTTTATTATTATTATTATTATTATTTATTTATTTATTTATTTATTTATTTATTTTATTTTATTATTATTATTATTATTATTTATTTATTTATTTATTTATTTATTTATTTTATTTTATTTTATTTATTTATTTTATTTATTTATTTATTTTATTTTATTTTATTATTATTATTTTTATTTTTTTTGAAACTTTGATTGTGATAGAAACTAGTTACCGAAACAAGAAACCGAGGGAATAGGGTCATATCGCAGTTCGTGGTTATAAAAAAAAACATAACTTGAATTCAAGCCGTCAAAATTCAAATAATTAATTATGACTGTAGGCTGAATATTGAATTTTGTGTGCTTTTCTGAAATTGTATTTATAGTTATTTTTTAATTTTTTTTAACGTTTCAAACAAACGTTTTGAATGAAAACCTTACGCCATTTTTTTCGTGTGCGTTTTTTCTTATGGTTACTGTTGTATAGCTATTAGAGTTCACTACTGATATCGAATTTTCTGAAAAATTATTTTGAAATGAAAAATCAATAATAATGCAGTTTCTACACCATTTTAAGCCTTATTGAAGAAGGTTAGAAAGAAAGAAAACTAAGTTTTTTCTCATTGGGATGATTTTTTTTTTTTTTTAATGGAGAACAGAATTTGGAAGGTTTTCAGAAAAAAGCATTTCCTCTATTCCCCTCAAATGAATAAAAAACAAAACATTTCCTTGATTTCTGATCTACTTCAGAAGACAAGTATCAGACTTATCCTCCTTTCTAAAAAAAGAAGAAAAACTCCTACGTTCCTTTGTAGAGCTCCTGATTTCACGTGAACCATCTGCGTCGAAACGTGATTTGGCTTTTAACTTGAAATGATATTTTTTGGAAGACGTGAATAAAAGACGATTGTCTTTTATGCTGAAATATTAAATAATAAAACTATATCCACAACTGGAGCGGTCCGAGCTCCAACTGGGTCGGTTATGGGTGAGTTTAGTCAAGATATTCTTATTTGCATACTAGGATTGGCTGTATGATTCAAAACTAAACATTGTGAAAGGTAATCTCAAAACCTTTACCTTACTGAGCCTTGCTGGACTGATAAATTTAATGACAATGAGATTGTGTGAGTAGTTAATTAGCGATTCAATTTGTGTAAGCGTTTCCGACTGCAAATTTAATCGAGTTTTAAACTTAATAACATTGACTATGAGTTGAACAAACAATTTTGTGCATAAGATTTAAAAAGGGAAAAATGACGTCAAACAGAGCAAATTGCAGATATAACTGTGGAGACGTGTTTCGGCTTTACAAGGAACGTCTTTTTGAATGCAAAACAAATGAGCTTGGATTAAAAAAGGCGTTCCTTGTAACGCCGAATCACGTGCCTGCAGTTATCTGCAATTTGTGCTATTAAATGTTGTTATTTCTTATTTAACACAGACTATGGTTTGGTTACAGCATGTTTTTCTTTTCATTTTGATTAAATTTAATTTAATTTAAATGTATAACCAAACATTTCTAAAAAATGCGTAAATTGAAATGGAGTTAGGGTTTGGAAAGCCCCGCTTTTAAGGTGTCTTTTAAATGATGAAAAAAAGAAATCATGTAAAATATTATTTGTATAAAGGTAAACATTTGTAACTAGTTTGCTCTCAAACCAAAAATATCTCCAATGTCAAATATTTGCTATTTTTTATTAAAATCAAACAATGCATTGTTAAAATTTTAAACATTGTTCATGTTTTTTGTTACCATAGTTAAAATTACAACGGATACTTAAAGTACTTAAAAATTACTGAAAACATCACGCGTGAGAGTTTAACAAACATTTTTTATCGAAGAAAATAAAGTATTCACATCTGTTCCTGCAATTTAAATATAATATTTTCCTGTAACACTCAGAAGATATTTTTAAAAATATATTTAGTGCATTATTAAAATGCGTTAAAAGCCGATGACTTTTTTAAATCCATTATATTTAATATTTCACCATGATTTCTTCAAAATGAAAAAAAGAAAGTTAAACACATTAAAATTCAATTTAAAAAAAATAAATAAATTTAAAAAAAAAATTACAGCTAAGAGTTTAAGGTTTTTATAAATGGAGTGTTATACGATACACAAACGCCTTTTCATTATTGAGCAATTTTTTTAAAATTATAAAAGTTGAGTCTGGTCAAGCAGATATCGCAATGCGGCACAGGTGGTTGTGGGCTACTTAACATAGACCTTATAGTAAGTACTATAAGAAGAAACCGTAAGAAACCAAACCATAAGAAAGACAATTCTGATCACCGAAACGAGAAAGTACAAGGCCAGCAAATGCCTCATGCAGTAATTAAATTGTTTTACTGGCTGTATAGTAGCATGACACTCCATATTTACTAACCCTAAGCTTTAAGCTGTCAAATTTTTCTTTTTTCATGGCTGCTAACAATTTACGGCAAAAATGGTGGCAAATTCGAATCTTGCGTTCATTTTGGGACACCCTTTATATTAGAAAAACTTGTGAACATCAAAAAAATAAGTTTCTTCAAAACTAAGAAAACTGCGGGGTTTATTTCGTGTATGGAAATATGTGCACTTTTATGGAAGTATGTTCATGTATATGTGCACGTATATGGGAGTATGTTAACATGTATGTGTATTTCCTCATCTTCTATGCGACACGTCTACGTCTGTGTAAATCCGGAGAAATGACCTCGGAGGAAGGACTTTAGCTGATGTGCTTCTATTCTTAAATCGAATGCGTTTCCGCTGAGCTGCTGAAGATTTCGCGGCTCGTAAATTCTAACGAGGATGTCAAAAAGCCATTTTCTTTCTAACTGATAAAATCAACTCTACCGAGGAAAAACTCTATTTATAAAAGAAAAACTATTTCGTGGAAGCAATATATATATATATATATATATATATATATATATATATATATATATAAACTTTCGCTTTTTTTTTTTTTTTTGATTTCGTGAAGAATTTACTTTAGAGTACATTAAAACTATAATTACACACGCAAAAAAATAATCACTCGTTTTTCTAAAGTAGTGGATTTAATTCAATATTATTTTCCGCTTCAAAACATCAATTTCAAGAGAAATTTTTACCGTATCCATTTTTTTTTTATTTTGACACATACATTTTAAAGTCTTCATTCACTTTTTTTCAAAGAAATGCAATTTCGTTATAAATGAAATAAAATTATTAAACAGAATAAATTTTAAACAGACGTGATTGTGCTAGAAACAAAACAAGGTTTTAAACAATTGTCAAGCAATTTTTATATTTTACTGCCACATCCTATCATTTAACTTACTACACATAGGTTTTCGCTCTAATCTTTAATGTCCTAGTCCCATGAAATCCAACCTTTAATTGCACTTACAGGACAATGTATTGCTATGTTACTCCAGGGAAAACATTTCGTGCATAATATATTCTATTTAATTCCTTAAAGAATCTTCTGAAGAAGCACACAGAAAATTGCTAAAATTTCCAATGCTTCTATTAAACTTCCTCACTTTAATTAACACAGTAAATCCTATGTGAAATTTTGTATTACATTACTTTTTCATACTCTACGGAGGGCATTTGTTATTCGACTATAAAAATTATAAGATCCATAGTCTTTCAAAAATGTTCTCCTCTAGAGGGTTTAAGTGCGTACTTTTAGTGTGCTGAGGAACTGGATAATTATATGAGAGAAAAAAACTTATTTCATTTGAGATTACCGATGGTTTGACTACTTTATGCTAGTCGGACACTGAAATTCATTAATGAACACATTGATACAGTAGCGGGGCTCATTGATGAGTATGAATGTGCCCCATGTCTTGTTTTATCAAAGTGCCCAATGTACTTTTCTAAAATGTAACTTATTATTGTTAGATTCACTAAATATTGACGAAAAACAATGTTCAAACTGATTAAAGAATGCATACAACATACCTATTAAATATTTGATCATCCAATTATAACTTGAACACAGCGTGCAATGACATTTAGGTAGAAGCAATAACTTAGCACAACAGTACCAAAAATATTCATACCCTATCTCAATACTAACCAACGGCTATATACTTAAACAAGTGTTGACAAGTTTTAGAGCTGTTCTGATGCAAATAACGATTACGGTTTCTGAAATAGTACCGGTGCATCAATGTGCCCCGTATATTAATTCGCCTCGTTTCTTCTTATTTTTTGGCATAGAGTTAAGAAATTACATGCTATGCAACATTGTTTGAAAGAAAGGATTTAAGCAATACTTTTTCATAATATAATTTTCAATGTTTGCATATTTTATTCGTGCATTTGAAAATCATACTTTTACCCTCATAATATTATACATTATTATTTAAATGAGACAGTAAGAAGCAAAAAGATGTAAGTAGCAAAATTAAAAGTCTGAAGATAAGCAGTACAAATTATAGGTGAACCTCTCCTTTGTCTTGGGGCAATATATAGTACTAGTAGCTCTGGTAGGGTCAGTTATACAGCATGATTTAGAAAATCTTTTCAATGAAATTCGACCTAAGACCTTATCTTTTAAAGCGTTTTACTCAAGACTTGAAAATGTCCACGAACATCCGTGTGCTTATCACTGCCTCATATGATTGTGCGTATATTATCCTCTTTTTACAGATTTACGGGGCATTGTGCGTAGATATGTAAGCAAAGTCTTTAAAATGGCATACTATTTATCGAATAAATTGCTAGGTAATCAATATAAGAATCACAAAAGGGAATTATAGAATAGAAATGGTGCATTTACTGATAAATACTCACTTGTATTGCATTAGAATTCCATTGATATATATTTTAACTGTTAATAGGAAAAAAAAACAAATTTTTACATTATCATCTTTTACGAATTAAAAAAAAAAAAAGTTTCCATTTTAAGATTTCAAACACATTCAATGTGTCGAAATCAAGTTACCTAACAAATTTGATTCTGATAAAAGAAACTTCAATTTTTCTTTAAAACTTGGCTTTGCAAGCTTAACGAAAACATCTGCGCCAAAACGTGATTAGAAAAACAAAACTTCCTTCTTGTTGCTTTCCCTGGAACAATTTTGTCTCTTTTCCTCGTAGTTTTATTTAGGAAAACCTACATAATTGGTATAGTATGAAGCTGCTTGAAGAATTGTAGAATTACTTGTTAAACTAAATAAGTTCATAATCCTTATGTATGGGTGATTTTTCTCAGCACGTTAACTTTTGCCAGTAACAAGTAGGAGAATTTTTCTCAAAATTAATTGATAGTTGTTAATTTTTATAAAACGACAAATCATTTAAGGTCAATTTCACATTCCTTGTATTCTGGAAGTTTTTTTTTTCTTTTTAAGTCAACTAACGCCACCTATAGAAATTTATTACTTGGAACTTTTAATACTATTAAATGACTTTTTTTTTATTTGGCCTATTGGACATTTACCTATTTTATAATCGACCATGGATATCACCAAGTGTTTTGAAGGAAAATTTCAATGCCTAAACTAGGGGGAATTTTTTGAACTTTCGCTATTTTTTGACACCAAGGATTACATATTACTGTTTTTGACTTTTACAACGTAACCAAAAAAAACTATTATTGTCTGAAATTTGTCGACCGCAGCAAAAGCTCAAAAATTGACATAACAAACCCAAATTGCAGAAAATATTTTAGTTTTTGTTTGCGATTTCTTTAGTCGCTATCACAAGAAGATTTTGTTAATATGTAAAATAATATGTGAAATAAATTAAGCAAGCTTTTACACAAGAATACTTTTGGAAATTATTTGGAAGTTATTTAGCAGCATTTTATGATCAGATCTCTGCATTTGGTGACAATTTCTTTTTGGTCAAAATTAGTATAAGCATAGTAAATGCGTAGCTTTTTCAAAAGTAGGGAGGCGGAGCATTATGCAAGGTATCCCAAAACAATAGTAGAACGTTTTGGGACATTTTAAATCGCACCGAAAACCCAGAATAATTAAAGTTCTCAAACACAAAGAAAGCAAGTATAGTGAGATTACCGACGGCTAATTTTGGTAGTTCGTACTTTAATGGCAGCATGAGAAAGGTTGGAAGCTAGCAGTAAAAAAAAAAAAATTTTTTTTTACAAGTAAGCTTTAATTTTCTATTTTCCAAATAATTTAGTTTTGTATATGCTTAAAGGCCCTACTTTCATTTCTAAGTGAATACTATTACTTAAGTTACACTTACTTACACAGGGTTCGCCTTAAAAGGCGGAATCGCGTAACGTCTTTCAAATTATCTAAACTCCCATTAAAAAAAAAAAAAAAACACTTTCCCAATAAATGCCTACATAACATTTTGTCGAAGTAAAATATTTAGTCTTGGATTTTTTCTTAGTGTGAACTCTGACCTTTTACTGTTTTAGTTTTATGCGTGATGTTGAAGCTCGATTTTTAATAACGTCAGTGTGATACATTTTTAGTTCTTTTTATCAGGAAAGAAAACAAACGGAAATAACTACTGTTTTTCATAAATATTACTAATCCAAGCAACACCGGGTATTTTAGCTGACCGGATATTTTCGCATGCTGTAGAGTAGGAAAACAAAGAAATCTGTACATCTCTACACCAAATCAAAATATCTAAAATGTTAAATAAGATATAACAACATCAAATCCTCTTTCCGATCTCTTTTCATCCATAAGTTCTTTTTCTTTTCTTTTTTGGCATTAAAAAGGCGTTCCTTATAACGCTGAAACTCGTGTATGCAGTAATTTGCTATTTGTCCTATTTGATGTTGCTGTTTCTTATTTTACTTTTTTGTACAAAGGTATTTTGGTTATTCAATCCAAAATGTGTTTTTATACACTTACGTTAAGCTAAATGCAAGTAATATTCAAGTTTTCCAATTTTGTTCGATTACATAATCAATATTCTAAATAATTGTTCATTCACGTTTATTTTATTTAAATTGCATATTATTCAGTAATTTCTACCAGCGAAAGGAAGTCTTATTAGTATGGATAATTAGTTATTTTTCCCCAATTTGTACAATGCTTTATAGTATATTAAATCCGAACCGACTATATAGAGATAAAATATATATCCAAAGACAGGACAACGTCTGCAGTGTTTCGCTTTTTTATATCAACTATTGAAATTGTTAATCACGACTTAACTAACAAGCACATTTTTAAGCAAACAATGTATACATTATCTTTATGAATTAAAGTGTATGTCCATTATTTTATACAAAAAGTTTTAAAATGTTCTATGTGTGGCATGGATGTATTCTTCACGTATATTTTTCTAGGAAAGAAATGTAGAGTAAATGGACACATTTTGAACCGAGGACCCTTTTAAATTAGTATCCTTTTACAAGGGAATTGATATTCTCACCCTTGTACACCTTCATTAAATATTCACATGCTTTGAATTAAGACTTCTAATGCATCTTACTTAAGCCAAGATTAATTTAAAGCAAACAACTTGACATCATCCTTACCATTAACTTGTATGTCTTACTCAGGTACGGGCTTTTAGCTTTTAAGGAACATTCAGGACCAAACGTAATTAATAAACTTTACTTAAACATAGAGGCTAATGTCATGCAAAATGAAGATAGTAAATTGATATTTCTGTATAAAAGATCTTTCATCTTGCTGTGAGAAAGTAAAAAATTAGATAATAATAAAAGTTTCTATCTATACATATTTCTATATAGACTAACATTGTTCTGACAAAAATTATGTTTCGGTATTCCTAGAAATTCCAGAAATTAAGCTTATCTAAAATCCTTCATTCCGGAAAAGCACATTATAACATGAAAGCTAGGAGATAAATTGACAATAGGACTCAGCGGATAATGGTGTGTCGCGCGGAACATTCACAAATGCTAAGCAAAACCAAGCTAAAACAGTACTTATAGCACAAGATATTTCTTGAGAATATGATGCAAATATTTGTAGTAATCTACATTGATCAACAACTTCAGTTGGTTTAACAAGTGAAAACCTCAGATGCAAGTACTGTTGTACCATTAGATAATGCTCAGAAATGACAAATACCACATTTGAAATTCACAACACCGAACCAAATATCAGAAAAAAAAAAGCTATTACAGATCTTTGTCGCTTAAAACGTAATTTTCATGAAGAAGATTCAAAGGCATTTATCACTAAATTCTCACTACAAGCGTGAATTTACAATTTAAGTGACCAAAGTAATAACTTTGTAGGTTTAGCCTTAGTAGATTAAAAAAATATGAACATGCGTGGGTCCAAACTGTGAGTCAGTCATTTACGTTGGGTTATGACCCAGCTTAATTGCTACTGATGATTACTAAAATTGTGTTTTGGATACTTCAGTTTCATGAAGTTACTCAAGGATTCTTGCAAAGGCCTTCTTTGTTTCCCAATGGTGCACTTACAACTTCCTCCAAGAATAGAAGAAAGATTCGACCTTACTGAGAACAAAAATAAATAAAAACAGTCTGATTAGATTAATAATTATGCATTCTCCAACATTATTACAGCATATTGAATATATAGTCGAATTAAAAGTGAGATAATAAAAGGAAACTTTTCTTTAACAGTGGAAAAAATTTGCTTTAACTGATCCTTGACGCCAATTACTTTTCCATTCTTCTGTTATCTCGTCCAAGCGAGTAAAAACGAATGAGCTTAGCCTTTTTTAAATTAGTTTTCACTAACTTAAAAATGCTTATTAACTTCTTTTCTAGTTAATTTAGAAACTTCAGTCTTCGGAACATAGGGGAAAAATTTCAACTGGGCATTTTCAAGGACTTTGCAATGGTACCAAACTTGGAACAATACGATAATTAACTCATGTAGAACAAAGTTTTATCATATTTTGAGGTTCAATATTGGAATTTTTGTTAAAAAAAAAAAAAAACAAATTTTTGTTTAAAAAAGGGTTTTTAGGTGCCTCTCCCCATGTTCTAAACTATTTCTGTGTCAAATGTTACGAAAATAGACTGAATTATCTGTGTTCTATGAGAGTCACAGACAGACGGTCATGTATACACGCACAGTGTGCACATACATTTAAACTTTCTGCTTTATTAATTGTCGACACTTACATTAAAAATAAGCATGAGCAATTTTATTAAAATAACCCAGAGATCAATTATTTTAACATGATAATGAAACACTTAATAGTATCAATTTAGTAATTTTAATTTAAAATGAACTAAGTGGCAATTAATCATATTTTTGCACCATTTCAATGTGAAACTAAAGTATGATTAAAATATAGCTAAGCGTAATTTTTATTTACATCGTTCTTTTTTAATCGAAAAATGTACTGATTAGATTATCTACTTTAGTATAAAATCTTAGTTTCATTCCTTTAGAATTAAAAAAAAAGTCAGTTGGGAAAATTAAGTTTAAAAAAAAACATTTTTTAAGATTAGGAAAGCAACCAACTCCACTATTTCATTTTTCACTTTCCAAGTGACACTTCTACTTCTTTCTAAAGCCTGAGAAATGGCTCTGATGGAAAGTTGTGTTGAGAATAACGAACTGATTTGTTTTTCCTGAGAGGTCGATTGTGCTTTCGCTTTCCTGCTTCAGATTTTGCGGCTCGTAAATTCTAACAGTGTTGTCAAAAGGCCATTTTTTTGTAACGGATAAAATCAACTTTCTGGGAACACTTTTCGAGTAAAAAAGAACAATTCCTTTCACGTTCTAAGATCTTTTAAAATCGTCTGCCCGTTTTTGCTGATCGATGAAATAATTTTAAAGCAGAGACAACTCCTAAAACTTGAATTTATAAAAAGAAACTCATAATTTTATTAAGTAGAATTTTAACTCAAAATCTAAAACTACCATCTAATGGTAGCATGGCATCGTACTGCCTTGGGCAACCGCCCTTGTAACTTGCGTTACAAAATTTGCTGAGTAATAAAATAACTTGGAATGTGTCAAATCATTATTATTTTCGTCAAACAATAAGTCGTCAAACAAATTCTAAAATTTTATTCTAATAGTTTTAAATGCGTTTTGAAAAAAAAAAACTCTTTCACCGCATCTTATATCTTAAGGTCTGAATAGCACCATTATTAAGTCACGTATTAAGGGGTACCCCAACTTGAATTTTTAGTCGGACGGAAATTCTTAACTTGCCGAACGGAACTCCAGATTTTGTCGAATGATGATAAATTTGCGGGACAGAACTCCAATTTCGCAGAATGATGATAAATTTGCCGAATAAAACTCCAATTTCGCAAAATGATAATACTTTTGCGGAACAGAACTCCAAGTTTTGCGGAATGGAACTTGAATTTCACCGAAAGATGTTACTATTGCCAAATACAACTCCCAATATTGCCGAATAATGATAATTTTTCCGAATCTTCAGAAGAAATTTTCCGAATAAGAAAATTTTTGGAAGATCACAGTGACCTCCCATAGGGCCGTTCCTGCCGGTATTTCCCATTAGATTCTATAAAAAAAATCGAGGGTGCATTTTCTCTTGTAATACTACTCCTTAATATTATTGCAAAAAAAAAAAAAAAAACTTTCAAATCCTATCCCATGTCGTAAAGATCCTACATTAACGGCATTGAAAAGAAATATTTTGGCAGCAAAACTTTTTTTAAATGTTTGCTGAGCTGATACAAAATAAAAAGGTTTAAGAGTTTTATTCTCAACACACTATTCAAAAAGGAAACTAGTTTATCAATCACATATGTTCTACGAAATATTTGGTGGATTAAGACTTTATTTCTGTTTTTATACTTATACATTTTAGAAACGACAATGTTTTACACTATAGTAACACAAAAAAAAAAAATACGAAATGAAAAATTATCTTTGAACCACAAACCAATAGTAGTAAACACAACGTTCATATAGCACAAATTCATATAGCACAAATTAGCAACTGGTTGAAGACACGTGTTTTGAGTCTACACTGTAAAAACTGAGGTGTAATAATACTCCAAGTTTGGTGTTAAGCAACTCCAAAAATTGTGCAAATCAACGCTTTATGTCAAGTCAACACCATATCTAGCTTTCCAATTTACCAAAAGTGGTGTAAATGAAACCAAACACCGATATTGGTGAATTCTTACACTTACGTCATATGCGCAAACACCATTTGAGGATCTGTTGACACCAACTTTGGTGTAAGATTGGAAAACAGCCGGTGGCAACCAAACACTAATCAGTCTCAAGTACGTTGCAACGTCATCAGCACACAATCGTCGTGTGCACAGAATTGAAGTTTTCAAAAGGTATGTTAAATTTTATTTGTAATGAAATGTCAATTACCGTAAACCAAAGCTACTTTGCACCGTTGTTAGAAAAGTCTTTAGTCCATTCGAAAGATGAACTAACGAATATATTCTTTAATAAATGATATAATATGTTAACATATTATACAAGTTTTAATTTCTCAATTGATTATTAACAGCACAAATACATATAAATATTTTGTATATGAAGATTCTCAACTTTTTCTTTTTAATACGAGGATCGGACATTTATCCCTATAAATTTTACAAAAAAGTAACTTTTAAAAACACTTAAGGAATCTAAAATTATCTGTATATTAGAACAAAGAAATTAACACTTTTCAAAAAACAACATAAAAATGGAACAGTTTAAGATTTCAATCAAATTTATTCAAGAATATTTCTTAATCAGTCTTAAAAGTCTGGTATACATAAAAACGAATTACAAAACCAGCAGAATATAAAAATTTCAAAAATCACCATACAATAACGATAAACACTAAAAAAAAAGTAGTGTATCTCAACACCAAAAATGGGGGCAACTACTTTACACAAAGTGTCCTGTAGTGAAAAACCACAGATTATTCTTGGCGTTACACTACACGACGCTTGGTGTAAAGTAGTTACCACCATTTTTGGTGTTGACATACACTAAATTTTTTTACAGTGTAACCAAACCCTCTTTTTAATGCAAAAAAAAGAAGCTTCTGGATGTAATCCGAGAACAGATGAATAGATGACTTTAGTTTGGATGAATTTAACTTAAGATGACTGTTCATCAAAAACTCACACTTGTTTGAGTTTAAAAAGGGACATCTTGAAACAACAGAATACATGTTTGCAACCAGTTGCCAATTTGTGCTTTATGAACGTTCTATTTACTACTCTTACAAAAAGAGTTATGTACAATTAATAAAAAGTATACGCCCAGTCATATATATTCAGTCATTGATTGTTACTTGCACGTATACTGAAATATATAGAGCAAATATTCAACTTTTTAAAATGTTTTTTAAAATGTTATGTTATTTCTAAGTCACTAAATGTCCTAGAAATATGTTTTTTCTTTACTTCATACGCAAGTTCATTATGTGAAATACAGGAAATAATGCAGAAAATAAATACGTTATTAACAGAACAGAAAACAACAACTCTTAAATAAACATACTTCCCTCCTGAACTCGGCATCCTTAAATTCTAAGTTCTTGTATTTACACAGAAAACATGATATTAATTAGCAGAACGTGCTCCTCGTTGCGGTCTCTCGGAAAACCCCGTTTCAAATATAATGAGCTCTTCTCAAACTTGAATAAAGTTTTCCAACAAAACTAATGTACACAGCTTTCTCGGTAAAGCTGTATACAAATAATTAGAGATCCAATAAAGGCTGCATATATAAAAATTTCTCTTTTCCAATTAGGCATTACAAATCTAAGGTTTCTAAATTAAAAAAAAAAAAATCATTTTATGCGTACGCGCACTTTTGTTTAAAAATCTAAGATAATATTTTTTTAAACTTATTGCACTGAAAAACAATCTAATTTTATCAGAAAACTAGCGCGATCCACCTCCTGCTCGCTTAGATCGTCAACCGCGATTGCCAACTGCAGGCGACGATGATTTTATTGAATTTTTCATCAGTTCAAGTCGCTGACTCCTTAAGGTTGAGAGGGATGAGAAAGAGTGGAATGGCTTCCCCTGATTTTTCTGTATGCAATGTTACCAGTATTGGGCAGGCAAATATTGACAGTCCGGAGACATACACACAAACAAACGCACACATAATTTAATAGTATAGACTTGTGGGCTGCTCTTTTCGCTCACTGACCCCTGATCACCACAGTAATGATTTTAACGCTTTTTCTCCCTGGATATCATGTAGAGTGTTTTATCAAATCATATCTCTTTTCTGTTAAAGTTTAGAGGGGTAAAACAGAGCAGCTTCCACTGGATGCTCTGTATCCAACGGACTGTCTTGACATAGAATACATTGAGAGTCCAGAGAAGATAAAGTTACAGACACAGAGTCAGACACGTACATCCCTTCCATGGACAGATTTGCGGATCCCTGTCATCAGAAAGTATAGATATTGTATTTTTCATTAAGGTGAACTCAGTAAAACTACCAACACTAATTAGGGGACAACTATTATTTAAAAAAAAAAAGCACATTAGATAGTTGCTTTACAACGCTTAATTTTATTTAAAAATTCCAGGGAAAAAAACAAATTGAATAGAGAGTAATCAATAGATATCACATGGATTAAAATTCAAAATTGAACTTCGAATGATTGGAAACAATGAGGTTGATTAAGTTAGCCCATATTAAAACATTGGGTTTAATATTTTCAGTAAGTTACCGCCCTATAACCAGGGTTAAGGCCAGAATTACATGAAATACACCGCCAGCTGAGTCATCCCATCCGAGAACTGAAGTTTCGTGCTTATTAGCACTCATCAGCCCGTAATAGGAAGTGACTGAGCTGGAGGGGGAAAACCTCTTAAGGGAGCCAACACACTGGTAGCTAATATAAAATTAGCCCTGACTACACCAGTGACAGAAACAATAGACGAGCACGAAACTGCAGTTTTCGTATGGAATGACTGAGCTGGCGGTGTATTTCATGTATTGGGTTTAATATTTGATGGGTGGAGTTGAATTTCGGGTACAATATCTACACAGTTTTGATATTTAGTTTTGGCGGCTACATAGATTAGATTTATAGAGGTTTGTTGCGGCAAGTCGAGGAAATTGCTTCGTTTTTCAACATGCGGTATGGGTTTCTTTTCTTTTTTCTTTTTCAGACGAAGACAAAAACGAGAGTAAGTGTCCTGGAAAGTAGATTATAAGATGCGGCCGGAAGTAATGTCCATCAAACATTTATATTCAAATGAAGACAGGTTGCATAGTTTGTCGAAGCAGAACATGATTGAATCACCAATGTATGATTTTGCATTATTCCATCTCTTGAAACGTTTTTACCTCGAAGTTTTCCACGGACCTCTTTTTGGGAAACCATGTATAGAATATTGTTGCGAAAAACATTATTTTTTTCTCTGATTACAGAAATCACAGTTTGCACATATCGTACACAGCTGACAGCTTTCTTTCTTTCAATGATTGCACGAAATTCTAGGAGTGATGTTTCTATACTGGGTAAGATATTTCTCCCGGATTTACTAATGAAATAATGTGCGCGTTTTATTGGAAAACTTTTGCCCCACTCTAATAGTATGAGTTTGAGTCATTGTGGAAGAGAAAAAATGTTTGTAAATTTACGATAAAATATTAACTCCAAAAAATAATTTATTTGAACAAAGGGGGAATCAAACAGGGAAGAAAAATACATGTTCTTTAACTTTTGAGATCATCAAAGAGCAAACAACAAATAATTATAAAACCACTTTAGTTTAACTGCATACATATATTAAAAGCAGCTTAAAATACGAAGCTGCCTCTCGTAACGTATTTATTAACAATTTTGTACACACTAAATGCATTTTTGGGTGAATTAAAATTAAAAATCTTATTTAACTAACAATTTTTAACTACATTGCATATCAAGTATCTGCAATTACGATATTGTATATACTGCTGTAAATACATCGAATGTTTCTTCACATTTCTTTCGTTACATAGCATTTCTTTAAATTTTTACTTTTACAAATTATGTTTCTATACTTTCCTCGACTTTTGAAATTCAAAATTTAATTATATTTTTCATTTAGAAATTGCAGCTACTCTTTAACTGCAACACATTTCCTCAATTAATACTTGAACTTACAGCAGTGAAAGCAAAATTAAGAGGATTTTTCTGCTGAAAAAACTCATCTCATACGTGCGAGATTAATTTAATGGGAAAAAATATCTCTTGTTCAAGTCAAGGGCTTTCATTATATTAATTAAGCTTTAATATTGGACTTTATTAAAACGTTCCTTGGATCTTTTCCCATGAAGATGTGACTTTTATTAATCGATGCGACGCTGCTAACAAAGTTGTGAATTGATTTTTGGTTTTAATTAAGATGATCTGACTTCTAATGCCACTGAATTCTGAATGAAATATGGCTTGGAAGCGTTTGAACATGCTCCAAAGTTTTTAGAAAGTATGATTGCTGTAGGCCGAACTACATTTCCCAATTTTATCCCAATGTTTTTCCATATTTTTCTATCTTTTCTCTCTTTTTTGTGGAGTAAATAAGGACTCCTTACTGATTTTTTGGCAGCGTAAATGACGTTCCTCTCATTTTCAAAGCCTGATGATTTTTATCACGAGTGCTAAAATATTGGGAAAAATTCTGTCCCGTTACTCAAACATATATAGTTAGATGCTAAAAATATTTTTAGTTTAAAAGTTTAAGAAGTTTTACACAGATTATCTACATATTTGTGATTTTTTATGTAGTGATTATCTACCTAAATAAAGCATATGAAACGTAGGAAAATAATATTTGCTTCCAATTAGCCCCTATTCTCTGGGGTAAAAGGAAATATGATTTTAATTCCTAAACAAACAATCACAACAATCACAAACATTTTTGTCACTAAACTCATCTAAAAGAAGATGAATAATTTAAAGTAAAACATTGAAATTATGTTGTCCTTTACCTCAACGAACCCTGCTGGCCGTTTTGGACGGAAAATATTTGCTTCCAATTATTCCTTTCTGATTTCCCTAACTCCATTTCTCATTCCAATTTTATTTTGACCGAATTATATTTGGTTCCAATTAGCCCCTAGTCTCTGGGGTAAAAGGAAATATGATTTTAATTCCTAAACAAATAATCACAACAATCACAAACATTTTTGTCTCTAAACTCATCTAAAAGAAGAGGAATAATTTAAAGTAAAACATTGAAATTATGTTGTCCTTTACCTCAACGAACCCTGCTGGCCGTTTTGGACGGAAAATATTTGCTTCCAATTATTCCTTTCCTATTTCCCTAACTCCATTTCTCATTCCAATTTTATTTTGACCGAATTATATTTGGTTCCAATTAGCCCCTATTCTCTGGGGTAAAAGGAAATATGATTTTAATTCCTAAACAAATAATCACAACAATCACAAACATTTTTGTCTCTAAACTCATCTAAAAGAAGAGGAATAATTTAAAGTAAAACATTGAAATTATGTTGTCCTTTACCTCAACGAACCCTGCTGGCCGTTTTGGACGGAAAATATTTGCTTCCAATTATTCCTTTCTCATTTCCCTAACTCCATTTCTCATTCCAATTTTATTTTGACCGAATTATATTTGGTTCCAATTAGCCCCTAGTCTCTGGGGTAAAGGGAAATATGATTTTATTCGCAACAAACAGTCATAAACATTTTTGTCTCTAAGCTCATCCAAAAGAAAAAGGGAGAATTTAAAATTAAAACATTTAAATTATGTAGCCCTTTACCCCAACGGTTCCTGTTGGGTTACTTTTATTTTCCACCATCTTTCATTTTCAATCCTTGCTCTGGCATTTGAATTGAATTCCTTTTACGACTTATTTTCCTGATAGACGGTTCAACAGGTTTTAAAAAATTGGGACTGTAAAATATTAAAAAACTACTTTCTGAAAACTTCGTTACGAATAAAGGTATTCAATCACTTAAAAACTTGTATTTTTTCAGTTTTAAAAATTTTACTACTTATGAGGTAGTGTGACTACAAAGCAACGTTAGTGAAATTCCCTTAAAAAGCAATATGTAAAAAAAAAGTTTGTTTGAAATTGTTAGAAATAACACTTCGAACTCAGGTATGTACCTATTTGATGTCAGCTTTTAACATTTTCCTTTTTTTCTCTTTTTTGGAGTATATGTTGAAAAGAGTTGCTAATATTCATTGAAGAAATATTTTCACCTTTGTGTTTGGAGAAATAAAATCCAACTGGACAACACAAGACGAACTTTTTTTGAAACCGTTAAAAATATTAGAATGAAGATTAAATCGATCAATCTTACATCTATCTCTGTATATGTAAATAAGTAGTTTTATCTTTTTTGTGAACAACGTAATTAGACTTTTTTAAGCGAATTGATAACGTCTATTGCAAAAACAGTTACCGTTGAAAAAGTTTGGTTTTATTTCTAATTAATGAAAAAATATGTATATGAATTCTGAAAAATATTAATAAAACCCGATGTTAGATTAAGATTTATCTAATGAGTAAAAATTATTTTTCATTTCTGAATTTTACTATTGGAAACTGTGAGTGTTTCAATGCATAACAAATAGTGGCAGTTTTCGTTTGACTTTTTAAACTATATTTTATGTAGGGTAAAGACCCCCAGTAATTGGCACTTTAAGAGTTTGTCCTTAAACTTACCTCTGTTTTCAGTACTTAGAAAAAAAATACTCTCTTGCAAATATTTTTGTCTCAAAGAGTGCACATCTGTGCATCTATTTGGTTCACTAAAATCAAAAATATTTGAATCGATACTTTTATAAAAATATGTCTATAAAAAGTTACCAAAATCCCCAGTAATTGGCACCTGATACCCCAGTGTATGACACCTTGTGATCCAGTAATTGGCACATGTTAATAGAACTGGAAAATCACTTTATTTTTTACTTTTAAATTACATACAAATTTTATCATCATAAGAAACATGAGTAATGATAATGTAAAGTAGGTAATCTTTACTAATAATAAAGCAGAAAGTCTCTCTGTCTGGATCTCTGTCTGTCAGGATCTCTGTCTGTCAGGATCTCTGTCTGTCAGGATCTATGTCTGTCAGGATGTCTGTCTGTCAGGATCTCTCTCTGTCCGGATCTCTGTCTGTCAGGATCACTATGACGCGCATAGCGCCTAGACCGTTCGGCCGATTTTCATGAAATTTGGCACAAAGTTAGTTTGTAGCATGAGGGTGTGCACCTCGAAGCGATTTTTCAAAAATTCGATTTTGTTCTTTTTCTATTCCAATTTTAAGCCCATTTTTCATATAAATTTGATAATATGAGGAAGAATGTGTTTATCTTTCTTCTTCTTTATCTTTACTAATAATAAACCTGGAAGTTTCTCTGTCTGGATCTCCCTCTGTCCGGATTTCTGTCTGTCTGTCAGTATCTCTGTGACGCGCATAGCGCCTAGACCGTTCGACCGATTTTCATGAAATTTGGCACAAAATTAGTTTGTAGCATGGGGGTGTGTACCTTGAAGCGATTTTTCGAAAATTCGATGTAGTTATTTTCCTATTCCAATTTTAAGAACAAAATTATCATAAGATGGACGAGTATATTACGAAATTATCATTACGTAGAACCGTAACATGGGCACAAGCCAATTGGCGCGATACGAAATTATCATAACGTGGAACCGTAACATGGTTACAAACCAATTGGAGAGAAAATTCGCCACACAGGCGAACGAAAAGACTTTTAATTTTTCCATTACGGGCAAAGCCGTGCGGGTACCACTAGTTTTATATAAATTAATGCTAAATCACTCTTCTGTTAGAAAAGTATTTTAGAGAAATAAAAACATAAATTTGGAATGTTCCATGGAAAAGATATTGAAATTAATGCTGTTTCATCCTTCGGTTTACAGTTTTGATTTTACGAATGCTACCAAGTTAGGTTTGCCCCAAGTATAGTTAAAAATTCATAAAGCATACTTTTTTGCATAAGTTTTTCTCTTTTTTATTTATCAAATGCAACAAGTCGGTTTTCTTTCTCTTGAAAAACCACCCGCTGCAGGCGGCATTGAGATACCGTAGGTGGTGAACGGGGGTTAGCGAGCGAATCGAGCAGAGGACGGAGCCCCCAGTATAAAATTAATTACTGACTAACTTTCATTTGGATTTTTTTCTGGTGAAAGTCACTCCAATTGACAAAAAGTCCCAACTTCAAAAATTGTTGATTTTGATGCTTTTTTTTTTGACAATTACTGTACAAAAGCTATCTATTTCAATTTCCGCTTTATCATATTCGTAATCTACGCAAAAAACTGAAGATAATGACACCTCACTCAGCTTTATTGCGGAAATGACGCTATATCCTCAGTACTTGGCACACATGCCAATTACTGTGGACTAGCAAAATTGAAGCACCAGTAAATGGCACCCATCATTATTTTAAAATTCCAAATAGGGACGAAAATATACTTCTACACAATTAAAGTAACACCTTTCAACTAAACAAAACTTTTGACAACGAATAATTTAAAATATATTTTAAGTCAGATTTTAATGCTTCCCTTAAGCTAGAGAAGAAGCTTTTGCAACAAAAATGGCTGATTTGACACAAGCCACAAGTGTTTCTCTTTCCTACGAACTGCTGTCATTTAGTAACATGAATTGAAGTAATAATCTTTTAAATTAATGTACATTCAGTTGGTATATAGCCTTCTTTTTTAAAAAAAATTTAATACGAGTCTTTTTATAGGACATTTTTGTTGGAAGTGCCAATTACTGGTGCCGTGCCAATTACTGGGGATGTTACCCTACAGTTTTCTTCATTTAAAGATAAGAAACGGAGCTGAGTATAATTAAAGTGCCAAATAATTAAATCTGGATTAAATAACTCAGTTATCCTGTTTTATTTTTTCCAAATGAGGAAAAAATTACTTAGATATTTAAGATAATTTACTAAAATCATTTAGTCACTAATAGGTAATGACGAAAAAACATTTTGCGCAACTTATTCAATTACAATAGAATTTTCACTTGAAGTCTCATTTGTATAAAGTTACTGATTTAGTTTCTAGTTAGTTAGGTTCAGAAGCTACTTTTTGGTTCCTTTATAAATATAAGTAAAATCATTTAGACACTCTAAGTTAAAAACCGAAAACAAGTAAATTATTTTCTTCTTTTTTCTTTTTTTTAAATTCTAAATTTTATTTCATCTTTAGTTTTATTTTTGTGACATTTTCCATCTGCAGAGATCAAGATGGAAAAATCCAAGAAGATTTGACGCAAAGGGGTTTTTTTCTTCTTTTTTTTTTAATAGCATGGAAAACGATTGTGATATTTTATAACGCTCCTGCAGATTCTACCAAAAATACTGACTTATTTTGACTTCCAACGCAATAATAGTAAAGCTCTTATTTTATGGGGAAATGCAGATTTTTATGGGTATTATCTATGTTTAAGCATAATAGAAATATGAAGAGGCTAGTTTGTGTAGTTAAATACGGATATCAGTGAAACGCTTTCTAACCAATTTGAAGTACATAGAGTTCTGTACGTGAATGTCGCTATATGTGAGCAGTCCATCCACTAATATTTGAGCAATGCAGCGTTGGTTTGTGCATATTTGACAACTGAGGGATTAATTCGCAAATTCATGCAATCTGTCAATTCCATTCATTATGCAATGGAATATTGAACTTATGTTTCATTTTAGAGTTGCATGGAATAACGTTATAACTGATGGAACCCACTAATAGTTTGTGTATTCTCTGCTGTATTTACAAAATAATTATTCGGACACATCCATAACTTTAGGGGATATAATCGTTATACTCATCATTTATTGCATTTCTGTATCAAAAGAATCATTGTTAAGATTTTGTTTTGTGTAGAAAGAAGTACGATCATTTAAAAGTTTTTATTTTCAAACACTAACTTTAGTTAAATTTAAGGTGAAATCATCGAGCAATCACGAATTGTTCATGATCCAATAAGGTCCATTGGTGGTTGTCCTTATTTGGGTGTCCATACACCCAAATGAGGATAATAAAAATGCAGACAAGCAAAAATTAACTTGTTTCCTTTTTCATTGTAGAAAACAATCCATGATATAATTTCCTTTGTTGTCCATGCAAAGGGTAGTTGGTAACAAAGAAACAATAAATGAAAAATTTACATTTTTAACCACCTGTTAAGAGCAAAAACATTGTAGAGGCAAATGCACTTTGAAAACGTCATAAAATTGTATTTGTTTTCAATAAAGAAAAAAATGTTGAGAAAATATTTATGGCAAACTTATTTCAATCTCGAAATGTATCCTCAAACAAGTACATGAATTTACATCTTTTGAAATGCTACCTATTGGGAATTGTAAGCTGAATTAATTTCACGGTGCATTAATTTATACCAAAATGCAAACATTGTCTTTAATCAAATTGAATTTTGCTAAGATGTAGCAGTTCTTAGGTAAATATAAGCTCACAGGATTTTCAGTTTCAATGTTTGACTTGAATAAATCACTTTTTTAGCAGAAAAACCGAAATATATAGTTAGTGAATAGTGTCGCTATTCATCGAACAAATACTTATGTATCTTCACTTTGTAAATAATTGTAAACAAATTTATCTTACCTCTGATCACCTTCGCTTAAACAGTAGACACTCATAATAAAATCGGTTCTAATTTCGCAAACTTTAGTGATGAAATAAACATTAGTTTTACTTTCTGCATTAATTCGGTAGTATCTTAAAGCTATATTTTACGTCAAGTTTGTCTTGCGACTTCACTTTGTACATTTTCATAGTATAACAAAATAAAATTATTTGCATTTATTAATTCATTTTTCTCAGTTTCATTCTGCTACTTAAATACGACTATTTATCTTACATAAATTAAGGCAGTGAGAAGCAAAGGGATGTAAGTGGATATTTTGACGTTTTGAGTAAAACGCGTTTAAAGATAAGGTCCCTGGCAGACTTCAATTAAAAGGTTTTTCTTGTTCATTCTGTATAACAGAACCTACCAGGACTACTAGTACTCTTGCCCCAACACAGAGGATAGGTTTACCTACCATGTGTACTGGTAATTTTCAAATTTTTAATTTTTGTCATTTACATCCTTTTGCTCTTTTCACTGCCTCAATAATCAAACTAATATAACTAACTATAAATGCATACACATAAATACAACCTATAAATGTTTCAACTTCAGTTAACTCATTGCAATATTATGCCCAGTCGTTCCGAAACAGTTTATTTCTACGTCGTGGATGAATCTAGATATAAATGCATCATAGATTATTCTCCCATGTAGAGCAACTGTAGATGACAAGTTTCACTTGATGACAATTTTTATCGAATTAAATCCCGTTTTCGTTTACCTCATCATATTTCCATTTACCTCAGAGACTAGAGTTGAAAATAAAGTTATCCCGATTCCCATTATGTTAATTAAGGTTAAAACCAATTACATACACACTGATCTTGGGGGATTGAAAATATCTAGAGCAACGATATTCAAACTGTCACCATGAGTCTCAGGTTAAATATGCAGCCATTAAATTTCCACGCTGATATATGCGTTCACTAAACGTTACATTAAACCTTTTTAAAAGAAATATTTTTAAAATTAAATTTGCATTCTAACTTTATACAAACTAAGAGCAAAACCGCAAATTTCTTGAAAATTTACTGTATATTGTACTCTAAGAAAGATAAGAAAAGTAACAAGTTCAACTATTTCCATTCATCCTGGGATAAAATAGGGAAGTAATTGGAAACACCTAAGGTGATACAGCACCATCAGTGGATCGATGAAATTTATAACAAAACATTTTTAGTGACATTTCAAACAAAAAATTAAGCAGATATTTCACTTAGCATTTGGACATATGTGTTAAAGAGAAACGTGCAATATCGTTCCCCTTTACTAATCCTTTTTTTTTTACCCGACTGCGCATGCGCGACGCAAAGGAGGGTAATGTGCTTATGAGTATATGTATGTATGTTTGTTCCTATTTGGCATTTTACAGGCTAAACCCCTTGACCGATTTTAATTAATCTTACATCAATCGATTTGTCAAAACCTTGGGAGTGTCAGTAAACACATGACAGTAATCAAAATTCACCATATGAACAACCAGTCGCCGCATTGTCAGTTCGGCATCATGCCACACGCTACCTGCGTGCTACACAGCGTGTGACAGTCTACTAATTCGAGTTTCATCTCTAACATGTTGCGTTTCTTTTGTCGTAGTTCAGGGGACAGAGTTTCGCTACATGTACTCTCTTGATGGGCTTTTTTAGTTTTGGTAGAAAGATTTGACTGTCGACTTTTCCGCGCTGTTAATATAGCTGTAGTTGACTTAAGTTCGCGTATTTTTGCTAAAGGTCAAGCATATGTAGCTTTAAGTCGAGTAAGGTCCCTTGAGAGACTAATAATAAGTAATTCAGACTACTACAAATTACTTAATAACTCTCATAACATAAACTCTCAATGAAATGACAATATAGCGAAGTTTACCTCTTATAATCATAATAGTCAGTGAAAATTAACAAAAAAGGGTAAAATAAAAAATAATTATTAGATAAAAACAAAAAAACCCGACTGCGTAAAAATCAATAAAACTGAAAAGAAAAATATATAAGCCCAGTAGTTAAGAAATTTATTAAGTATTACTGAATAACTACTCCATTGAAACAGCTTTATAATCGATACACACATAAGACAAATCATAAATTAAAAAGCAGAATAGAAGGATCAGCAGCCGAGGCCCATTCAAATTTTACGGGGTTCCTTGACTGGTTAAAAAGGAATGGGCCTTGACTGTTGATCCTTCTATTCTGCTTGTGAATTTATGATTTGTCTCATGTGTGCATCCATGATAAAACTATTTCAATGGAGTAGTTATTCAATCATACTTAATAAAATTCTAAACTACTGGGCTATTTTTTTTCCTTTTTAATTTTTTTATTTGTTTTTTACGCAGTTGGGTTTTTAGTTTTTATTTAATAATTATTTTTCCATAGTTATGTCTTCCCCCCAATGTCGACATCTACGTTGTTGCTTGTAAACAACCGAATTCTCAGAATGCGCTCCCCATGTTGTAGGCAAAATCGTCACTAACCAACAGTGTAGTTTTAAAAATTATCACAAGGTGGTTATTAGGGTGTGTCTTATAATGCACTTTTTTAAAAAGTTTTGAATTTCTTATGGGGCACCCCTTTAATTGCTTCCATTTGATAAAAAAATACACACATAAAAGTTTCATAGAATTTGAACATAATTTAGGGGGTGCTACCAGTGATTAAAATTACATTCATTTTGAAAAAAAATGGTGTAAAAATTAGCTCTTGACATATTTTTAATCAACAAGACATTAGGTTTGTTGGGTTTAACCTAACAAAATACCTATTTCTTATATATACCAGAAAATAATAAGCATTTCATGGTTGTCATTTTATGTAATAATGTCAAAAAAGCGTTTGAAAGTTCGGTAATGCCATTCTTATCACAGGTTTACATTTTCGGTCTTTTACATTCAGCAATATTGTAATTTTTCTATTTGTTTCTTCCATGTGACAATACAAACTTTTCACTGATTGCTACTTATTATCCAGACTAAATAAATTAATTAAAAAAATAAATAAAAAGAGAGAAAGTTGACCAATTTTGCAGCAGTGGTAGCACCCTCTAAATATTATTCAATTTTTATTTTTAATATATGAGAATTTTTTTTTCATCCAAAGGAACAAAATGAGAGGGTGCCTCATAAAAAAATAACACCTTTAAAAATAAGACGCACCCTAGCTGGTTATGTGATTTTTCAGTTATCCCAACGCATCTTACTTTTAAACATCATATGTATTTTTGTCAAAAAAATTGCCAATTTGACTTTTTTTTCTAGATGTACTTTATCCTTTGTTTTTCATTTCTCATCTTATCCCATGTCCGAATCATTGAAAATTCGTAGTATGTAAAACCCATTGGTTTGTGCTCATTTTAAAACAATAAAACATTTTAAAAAATACTATTGTTAATGAACGCAAAAGTTTCAGGCCTTACAAAACTCAAACTTTAAAAAGCCGAAAAATATTGTTATTGTTGTATTATGTAAAAAAAAATCTCAGCCTAAAAAATACTGTGGCAATGCTCAGATTTGCAAACCAACCACAAGAGAAGTAAGAGATTCTACTAAAAGTTTGGAAGAAATTTAAAATACAAGCGGACGAGATGAACAACGCTTTATCGACGCCATGCTAATATGTAAAACATTGTGATACAATTTCAGCTGTTTTTAATTCTGGTTCTAACTTTTGACTGGTTTTAGTAACTTTTCAAACGTTTAGTTGTGTTCATATGCTAGACTGAATAACTTGTTTGAATGACTTAATTGTCGATCATCGAAAACAAAAATTATTATCATATGTAGTAATTTAGACTCATACTTCATACATAATAGGGTGGGCCTAAAAGCACTTTCTTTTTCTTCTAATTTTTACTATGAGTAGCGGGGAAAAGGTGCCACTGTTTGCCGAAACAAAGTGCACTTAAAGTTTTGACATTTTTTTAACTATTTGTTCGTCTGCCAATTGGGTTTAAGTTTCGACCAAATGCTGTTTTCGACGTTTTTAGCGAAAAAAAAAGTTTTTTTTTTCTGTTTCCGATGCTGAGTAGCACGGAAAAAGATGCACACAAAGTTACACAATTAGAAACTTTTTCCTGTATATTAAAAAAGCTTGATTTTCTAAGCGTTTTCTAAAGTTAAATATTTGCATGAAAATGACTGGATTTTTTTTTTTTTTTTTTTTTTTTTTGACTTAAAATATTTATACGATTTCATGGAACGACTTTAAATGTGAAGCGCCTAAACAAAAAATCCAAAATTCAAACTCCAAAATATTTTTTTGAAAACTGTCTTACCTTATTTGTATGAAATAACTGTTTTTAAACTATCAATAGGGTTAATTTGCTGTTAAAGAAACTAATTGAGTTATTTTTAATGAATAAATACATTTATTACTTTCTTTTTAATAAAAAATTAAAGGGGATACACCTTTTAATATTATTTTATTTAAACTCACCCTGAATTAGTGAAAAACTTTATCAAACATATATAAGTAATACATTTTATTTACAAATGCAAAGTTTAAACTTTCATGTATTTTTCAATCTCTACTGGCTGAGCAATGTTTATACCTTATAAGACTACTACAACAGATTTTTTTCTCGTAATACCGTATACATTTTAAAATTGCGTTTTTAAAATTTCTTGCTTGAAAAATTGTCCATCATGCTTTAGGAGCAAAAACATGTGTGTATTTTTTTAGGTTTCTATTAAACACAAAAGAAAAAAAGAACGTCAATGTTTTTTCATAGTCTGCGAAAAAAAGAAAAGAGAGCAACTGTCTATTTAAATTTTATGCTGTCATAGTTTTTTAAAGGCATATCAATTTAAAAAACTCTGCAGATTTTTATTCTCTTTCGGCAATATATTTTTAAAAACACTGCTGATCGAATTCTCGTAAATATTTATAGATTTTTTATGAACTAAACGCATCATGTTTGCGTAGTTAGGAGATTTCTTTTTACTTCTTACTTTGTCCCCTTTTATTTAAGGCTTTAGTTTACGTGCCAAATCAATTTTTGTATAAATGTATTGCTACGGATTTACATCAAATATTCAATAGAAAAAAAATACTATAGGCAAGTGTATTTATTATTTTTTATTGTATATAATACACAAAGAAATTTATTAAATGAGGATTTATTTATGTCTTATTTCCAATGAAATGCGTCGCCACGCTAAGATAGACAAATCATGTTGGGTCGTTTGCAAGTTTTGCAACATTTTCTAAAAATCGTTCGGTGTGATTCATGATGAAAATATATTATTTGTGAACGATCCATCATGATTCGACGCCTATTCAAGAGTTATTCAAATTCAGTTCCCTAGATTGCTGATAACTTTCTTAATTTTAAAGATATTCAAGTTGAATTTAATCGTGAGTTGAGGAATCTAGTTGGGTATATATTATGAAAACAATAATTTGTTATATTGTTCCCATGCGCAGTGAAAAATAAATTGCTTTAAATGTCCACATTTTTTAGATTTTCAACATTTTGATTTCAAATTTTAGTACTATACAGTCGACTCCCGCTACAACGCGATCCGATTCATGCGAAATGGCTATAACGCGATTTTTTCCCCCGATAAAAAATTTTAAGGGAATTGCAGTTTTTTCGTGAATGGACTTTTATCCCTTTGGCATCGCTGAGAGCGGAAGTTCCCACACCGTACTAGTCTGAACATCGCTTATACGAAGAACTACTCCTCATTTTCCATTTATTTTTTTTCATAATATATGGGAAAGTTGATGAAATATAATGACACCTAAGAGCGCGGTTTCATTTAAAGTTTGTGAAGATAGAAGGAAAAAGGGAAAATTTCAACAACTGTAGTGGATTTGTTTTTCTTACTACATAATGTACGTACCGCAGTGATTTATTTTACGTCTTCATTTCCTATTTATTATTGATTTTGTGCATCGTAGCAGTTTTTTATGTTAAATAACATTTTTTTTAAATACAATAAATAAAAATTCAATTTTTTATTTTAGAAACAGTAATGTATAGTAAAAGAAATGGTTTTTAACAGTTTGAGGTGGTGTTTACAAGTGTCTTTAATCGTATGGGTATGTTTATAAAGGCTTTTACACATACCCTTTTCTACAACGCGAAATTTCAACTTACGCGAAGGATCTTGGAACGCATCCCTCGCGTAAATCGGAACTCGACAGTACTTTGGTATGTTGTCAAGTTTCCTGCAAGTTTGGTAAGCTTTGATGGCAAACTTTGCAACTTATGAACCACATACATTCAAATAAAATTCGTAGTTTTGAAAGAAATGCTTATATCTTCGTGAATGTCAGTGATACTTTTGCGAAAATATGTAAAATAGTTCTACATATTAATCTAACTAGTTTCTGAAATTTACAGCTAGATCTGAGCTGTTTACCATGAATGATGATCGAAAAACATTTTTGTTTTCCTCAATTTATTACTGATTCCCAAAACTTAAGGGTGATATAATCTTTGTTGAAAAATGACAGCTGGAACATATATTTTATGTGACAAAAGTTCCAAAGCTATTGGTCTTTTATTTCTGTAGAAATCCTTAAAAACGTGAATTTTTGAAAGTGTCCTAATACAAATCCTAATACGGTCGAAAAGTACAAACTAAAGTGTCAATTTTTGCACTGTTTCATAGAAACCACATAGTCTGGTCCTTAGTATGCTAATCAGAGGAAAGTGCAGCATATTTTTCAGCTAGGTTGTAATCACAACTGAAATAATTTGGGTGTTTTGTCTGTTTTTTTTTTTTTGTTTTGTTTTGTTTTGTTTTTCTCTATGTTTTTAAGATTTTCACAATTATTCCTTGCTGCTCTCATACTGGTCTCTTATACAGTTGTCTCTCGTATAACAGGGTAAATTTCGTCCGTGTAGTATTGAAACCGTGTTATAGTCTAAAACGAGACTTGTTTTTTAAAATAACATGCTTACTTATTTTTAATTCCAATTATGTATGTGCATGAGAAAAATCAGGTTATATATAAGATGTATCGCGTTATATCGAAACCATGTACCGTGTTTTATCGAAACCGTGTTATACGAGGCTTGGAAATAATGTAAATCAAGGAATGTCTACCGTGTTATATCGAAACGAAGCTTCATAAAAACAAACTAATAACTTATTAGAGTTACCAACTATTAACAGAATGTATTAAACAAAAATGAAATTCTATTTTTTTTAAATATAGCATTCGTTATTAACGTTTATAACGTTCGTTTCGTACCGTTCAATATCGAAACCGTGTTATAATAATTGCAAATTTCGCGCTGTGTAATATTGAAACCGTATTGTAGATTTACCGTGTTATACAAGGCATGCTTGTACTGGTAATAAGTGGCATAGATTATTTTGTTTGTCTCTTGAACGAATGCGGTTACATTCACCTCTTTAATCAATCAAAACTGTTATATGTCTATACTGATAAACTACCAAACATCAGTTTTACATAAAATTCAAAACATGAAATGTAACTTTTTTTTCTGGCGTACAAGAGTACAAATATCGATTAAATGTTTTTCATACCTTGAAAAATAAATGATACGAGTCACCCAGAAGCAAAGTTATGTAAGTGCCAAAATTAAGAATTATTACCGGAACAATACAAATAGTAGGCAAACCTCTCGTCTGTTTTGAAGCAAGAGATAATACCATGTACAATCGTTACTGCCTATGTACTAACGTTATTGTACGCCTATTGGTACTATAGAACATTTGCTATGCACAATTGTTGATATCTTGTACGAATGAGCAGTGTACGTCTAAAATCAGACCATGTACTTGGAAGTTTACACCTTTTATTGATTTAACAAGAGAGATCAATCTTTGGTCTTTACATAAAGATTTAGGCACGTATGTGAGACGCAATAACCATCAGTTCTTGGAATCAAGGAGACACAAGGCCAGATTGTATCACTCACCCTGAGGTATTCATTGGGAGCCGGTTTCACCTACACTTGCAAGTATCCGGTCGTTTCCATTTCCAGGGCCACAGGTTGGCTAGCCGAGCAACAGGTCTAATCCTATAATTATCCATTAGTCTTTGGACAAACGCGACAGCCGGAATTTCTAAACCAGAAAACTGTAATGATGCCAAATCAGAGAATACAACGTGGAGAGGACAAAAGAAGGAGGAAGAAGCAAAATGGGCGACAAACATTAAGCACCACTTCCCGGAGTCACATGACGGCGGAATCAAAGATGCAATATTGAAAGACGTTGTGAGCAACACAACATACTCCCCTATGCCAGGCAAAATTTTGGAGAATGGTGACAAAATCTTGGAGATAAAAAGGAAAAAAGAAAAAAAAACCAGATCTTTAACAAAGTCAGACCTGAATACTAGTTAATTATAAGACCATCACAACGCAGTATCACATACAACATCAGTACATATCGACCAAATACCTGAGACCATTGATCATTGCCTTACAAAGATATAGTTGAAGACGGCAGAATACTACAACACTCAATTTTCACATCACATGAATTTTCAAGATTACAATAAAATTTTCACATACATTAGTATCCTTAAAAAATGATATGCGTATATAAAACACCTGTAAACAGTACATCCAAATTTTGGCATTAAATTGTATAAAATTGTATATTCTTAATTAAAATTTTTAAATTACATAAATAGTAAAAAATCTAAAATTCACAGAAAGTCTCTAATTGATGAACCTCTTACAAAAACAATCTACAAGAAGTGGTAAACATTTCATGTTGGCACAACAATTGTCACATATCCTGCATTTGTCAATGGTTTCCATAATTGAGTACCGACATAGTTATGCATTGTATATTCAAGTTTGATTCAAATATGTATGCTAAATTTCACATATAAATTCATTACCTGTTCATGTACATAAGAGCCCTCTTTAGAATATAATGCATTCTTACAGTACGCACTTCATCATTCATTAACTCAAAATTTAGAATCACCATTTCAACTTCATATGATTTTATACATCAACATTTCATTACATACACTATTCTTTTCCTATTTGTCTGTAAAACAAACTCAAATGTTTATAATTTAAACTCATGTGATTAGTAACATGAAATAAAAATTCCACAACACAATCCTAGCACATGTATGAAATTTGAGGGATAAACCAAAACATCTCTCATTGCTTAAGAGAAAATACCGGAACAAGCTGAGCAGGATATCATTTACCATGACATATGGAACCCATCATGCCTTATTAAATCATGAGTAATACCCAAATAAATATTCCCAACAAAATGACTTGTGCACTAAATCATTTAATGCTAGAGAACATATATGACAATATGTAAATATTTAGTTTTAAGCAATACCCAACACCTGCAATCCTATACAAGACATGCAACCTGTTCACATCAAGCTATGATGGAAAATATCCCAAAATTATCAAATGCCGCAAATTGTGAAGAAAACCAACATACATAAGTTTACGACTATGTAAGAATATATTTGATTCACTTTACACAACCTTCGCTTCATCTCAGTACTAGGTTCTCAACATGTAATGATAAAACTTGATTTCAACAAATTCATGTAGAAATTTGTCTCAAAAAAACACATTTGGATTCAGACAAAATTTCAGGACATGACCACTTACATACTCCAAATATTGTATATACACAGTAGACATTTACCTATGTAATTCATTGAAGAGCAAAACTGATAAGCTGCAGCAAATCGTTTGAGCATCTGAGGGAAAAGTTCACATCTTTTCATTATAAGGAAGGATTGAGAAACACAATTGTGCAAAGTTTAAACTATTTCACATCCTAACTCAAAATTTTTCTGTAACATTTTCATCATTCACTAAAAATATTGAAATGACATGAGAACATAAATTTTGAAATACTCATCTACAAATTATGCACTCATCTAATGTGCCTACCAAAAATTTTAAGATATCGACATCATTCGCAATATGCAGCTGACAAAATCAGAAAATCATTCACCATCATGTTCACAAAAAAAGGTCAACAGTTTGCATTCGAGAGCAAGTCCTTTGGAAGATTTTTAGCAGAATGTGTATCGTTGGAGAAAAAAAGTGGAAAATATTGTAATAGCAAGTCCATAATTTACAACAATTGCAGAAAAGTTCATTATGCTCTGAGAGAAAAAAAAATTGGAAAAATTCGAAATTACAGATAAGGTACCCATAAACCACGTTTAATTAAAGAAGACAAATGACAACCATTTAAATAACTTCTGCTGATAATAAAATACAAATACAGTATACCTATCAGTATATCAGTGTACTACTTTCATTAAATAATACCTAAAGAGATCCTCTATCATATATAACAGCATATACTGGAGCATTCAAAAATAACCAAGATATTGTATAAGATCACAAAATATACTGAAAAGCAAGATACAGATCCAAATCTGTCATTCGAATAAAAAGGTTTACTTGTAGGTTTTCCAAGTCATCAGAAACCGGGAATACAGAACTACTTCAGCCACAGATGATAACATATGGCGAGAACCAATGACCAGCATCAGGACATTCATAAGGCATTCACACCAAGTTAGCGGCCGTCCAACAAGTGTTGTAGCACCAGAAGCTCAGGAATTCCAGGGGCATGACGAGAAGAAAAAGACACAAATAAGTATAGAAGCACTATTTTCTAGGACGAAGTTTATAACTATTATTATTATTAGAGTGTGAACTGTGATATATGTCCACAACATTGGAGTCAGACGTCTTAAGATGAGACAGTCTGGGAGGTGACTTGTGCAACCTATTAATGTGAATAAGGGAAAGACGAGAGTGTGGACATTCTGACTTTTGGATGTAAACAGTAACTTTGGAGTTAATTTTCTTGATGACAAATGGATCGGTGAACTTCTTCAACTTGAAATCATACATCACATATACAATATCTCCCACTTCAAAATTACGTAATTTGGGATTCTTCTGATATACAACTTGGCGTTTCTTTGCTTGAATTAAATTTTGATATACTTGTGAGTATACCTTTTCTAAATCATTAGCAATTGGAGACAGGGTATTGGAACAAAACTGAGTAAGCACAATAGAATCTTGTACGTTGTCAAAGAAAGTAGACATTGGTCTTCCAAAAGGTATGAGGTTTGGAGAGAATTTGGTTGAAGAATGTAAACAATTATTGTACAGGTTCTTATGAATATGAAAGGCATAATCAAATGTGTGACCATTTTCCATAAAAGCAGCAATTGATGTCTTAATTGAATTATTCACTCTTTCGCTCAAACCGTTTGCAGATGCATGATACGCTGATACAAATGTCTGGTAGATTCCCAGATTTTTGTCAAATGCTTGCACTGCATTAGCAATAAATTGCCTGCCATTATCTGTTAGTATCACATGAGGTCTTCCAAAGGTTGACATGTATAAAAATAATTTGTCAAGAATATTATTTTCAGTAATAGAAGATAAAACATACAGTTCCAGGTGTCTAGAAAAATGATCAACAATTGTAAGAATATATTTTCCATTGGCAAAAGGACCCAAGATATCGCTGGAAATTACCTGACCAGGTTGTTTACAAATGTCAGCCTGCTGATATGGAGCCTGTTTGATCACATGATGTTTGTGTATGTTGCATGTGTTACAACTAGCTACAAAATTCGCAGTATCTTTATAATGCCGTGCCAGAAACACTTTCTCTGTAAAGCTTGGTACGTCTTGTTGAATCCTAAATGTGATATGTGACAAATTTGTAACACCTTATGTTTCAAAGTAGTAGGCACAATGATCTTAAAGTTTTCAGATCCTTCCTTTTCACTTTCAACAACATAATGTAGTAATTTCGACTCAGGATGTGTAGCATAAGACTTCTTTTTGTTAACATTATTTAAAATATCATTATAAATTTTGTTGATGTTTGTATCTTCAAGTTTTATGTTTCAAAAAGGTAGTACTTGAAATTTCATTCTCAGGGTCAGTATGAGCAATGTCAGGCAATAAGGCACAAACTTGAGCAAAACTAGAATTTTCAGGCACTTGATAAACATTTTGCAAAGATGTAGAAAAATTTGTTGCGCTATTTATAATCTTATTGGGAAAATTTTGAGACAAAGCAATTTCAGTCTCTTTATTAACTATCTGGTTACCATTATTTATTGAGTGAGATTCGGGTATATGATCTTGATTGGTAACATGATTAGACGTTTGTTCAGATACAACAACACAATTATCAATATTATCTTCACTATTTACACAATTATGAATATTTTCTTGCTGACTGAAGTGATTTTCTACAACCTTTGAACAAAAATTAGAATTGGTAACATCAAAACATTGATTTCTTAAAGTGGTTTGATAAGTGTTGGCTATCTTCTAAATCCAAAGATGAAGACAATTCAGGATATGCATTATCATCATTTAAAATATCTTGGTTGTCTTGAAGAGATTGCCTGTTACTTTTACTGAAAGAAATTCTTGAAAACATGTCAGCTTATACATTTTGAGATCCCTTAATTGGCGTAAATTCGAATGAATACTGTGATAACAAAAGTAGCCACCTTGTTATAATATCCGCTGGATTGGAGATTTTTTTGTACTTTTTCAAAGAACGTGCGTCACTCAGAATTATGAATTTTTTTCCATACAAAAGGAATTTGAAAGACAAAATACCTTGTACTATAGCAAAGAGTTCCAATTGTATTGGTGGGTATCTAGCCTCAGATTTAGATAAAGATTTTGAAAAGTATGAAATAAGCATGAGAGTACCATTTCTTTCTTGCATCAATATGGCAGATACCGCAACTTTTGAAGCATCAGTGTTTAGATAAAACTGTTGGTTAAAATCAGGCGTGATGAGAAAAGGTTTCGAAAGAAAAATATCCTGGAACTTAATAAAGTTTTCTTGGTATACTTGTGTCCATAGGAATTGAGATTTAGGTGAAGCCAAGACATTAAGGTCAGGAGTTAGGTCTGCATATTTAGGGATCAAAGACCGATAAAAGTTACACACTCCCAAGAATCTTCTAATCAGATCATGCACTTGGAAGTTTACATCCTTTATTGATTTAACAAGAGAGATCGATCTTTGGTCTTTAAATAAAGATTTAGGTACGTATGTGAGACGCAATAACCATCAGTTCTTGGAATCAAGGAGACACAAGGTCAGATTGTATCACTCACCCTGGAGTATTCATTGGGAGCCGGTTTCACCTACACTTGCAAGTATCCGGTCGTTTCCATTTCCAGGGCCACAGGTTAGCCAGCCGAGCAACAGGTCTAATCCTATAATTATCCATTAGTCGCGGCAGCCGGAATTTCTAAACCAGAAAACTGCAATGATGCCAAATCAGAGAATACAACGTGGAGAGGACAAAAGGTGGAGGAAGAAGCGAAATGGACGACAAACATTAAGCACCACTTCCCGGAGTCACATGACGGCGGAATCAAAGATGCAATATTGAAAGACGTTGTGAGCAACACAACATACCACTTGATAGGTTTTACTACACAGCATGAATTAAAAATACGTTTCAATGAATGCCTACCTGCACTATAAAAACAATTCAGAAACGTTCCTGGAAAATGATGAGCAGCTGATAGGCCCAATTTCTGCAAGTAACGTATCTTACAAAAAACATAAATGTTTTCCTCTAAATTCTAGTAACCTTACTGATATTATGCTGGAATCTTTCAGAAAAAATCAGTAATCTCCCCAGTTGAAGTCAATCGTAGGTCGATCAAGACAGTCAGTCATGTCTAGAATCTTTAGAGAACACTTAAGTATGTTTAATATAATAACTTGGCACCTTCCTGCATTGCCAAGAAAATTATAAAAGCAGTTTAGCAATCATGACCAAAGCTAAAACAGAACTGCAAGCAAGTTCCATGACGGTAACTCGGCTGCAATTCTTACAAAGCTCCTAATTCCTGTACATTTTTCTCTCAAATTTGGAGCTTAGTCAATCTGGACGGGCCGTAATCGAATTGAAGCCATTACACGAACTATCTAAGTTCAGTTAATCTTCATACTGGAAGCTAAAATATTTTACATGACAGTGACTAATCTGCATTCGTGCGAGTTGTAACGATTCAGGAAACTTTTGGACAAAAAAAAATTTGATTTTCTCATTAAGTAAATAAAAATCTGTGAAATCCCGAAACGTTCCACGGAAATGATCAGTAACGTTATAAAAAAATTTTAGTGTATGACCGAAACTTTGCTTGTTATTTACTCGAAACTGTAAACTGTGCACATGTATCTCGTTGCTTCTCATTGCCTCATATGTATGTTTTTATAGCATCGAGGTAGAGATAATTTAGTGTTGCTTTTTGTGCTCTAATATACACGAAAATAAAGCCCTTCTTCCATTAAAGTTCAAAGGTTTGTTTAGAAACTGAAATTCTGTAATAAAATTTGTGGCAACGTGTCGCAAAGTTACATGCTGAACATGATTTGCTTCCAAAATATAGATTTTAACATTTGCGATATTGCAATGGGAATTATAGCTTTCCTCTGATGTGTTTACTCACTCGTTCAGTCATAAGAAAGTAAACAAAGAATTGTTTTTTTTTTTTTTTTAATCTGAAAGGTTCAGTCTTTTTTTTCCTTTTAGTAGATGTAACGCATGTAATGAGTTAACAGAAAAGAATAATCGTGAATTAGTTACATAATCTATTTTTTAAAGATAATTGTAAACAAGTACTAAGTTTCTGCATAAAATATTTGCATGTATTAAGAAATTAACTAATTTATTTAGTTAAAAAAGACGTTAATTGAAACATATTTTCTTATGCCTTCCTTTCTGAAGACAAGCATAGTTGTTTTCAAAAATAAATAAATAAATAAACTAAGAAAAGAAAAAAAGATCGTGACTTGTGCCAGTTTAGCACAGTTAGTTGGTTTTTAACGTATTACAGCTCTTTAGCGGAATGAAATAATGTAATTGAATCAACTCTAATAATGCTGAATTATGTGTAATTTAATTATTGCATTATGAGGTCGCATCAAGACAAAGTGGTCGCTATTAACTACTGTTTATCTTTATTGTTATTTCCTTTATGTATTAAGTCACTGTGCATTTAGAAGAAGTATCTGCAATTTTTTTTGTCTGACGTTTTCCTCCACCATTAAAGAACTTATTTAAATGAGCTGATGTGTGCATTACATGACTTCCTTTTACTCCAATTTAATGATAATAGTGCCTCGGAGTAAGCAAGAAGCAAAGAAAACGTTTTGTAGAGATAAATTTTCCCAATATTGGCAGTTTTAATGTGATTCAGTGGTTAACTCTCTCAATATGGCCAAGTTGAAACCAGATTAAAAGAAAAAAAACCCGCCAAATTCGTTGCTAATTTTGTGAAAATACTTGGCAACCAAAAGTTTGGCGATATATTGCCAAGTGTTTGATAAATTATAACACTACTTGAGTTAGCATTGAAATTATTAATGATTTCCTCCCAAAAAGGTGTAAAAGACCCCTTTTGGAACATCCGAATGCAACCAAAATAGAAGGTGCACAACTAGACCCCACTAGGAGTCTGTGTATCAAGTTTCAACTTTCTAGGACTTACCGGTTTTGAGTTTTATTAGATACATAAGCATATACTAATATACACACATAGCCCATACATACGTACATACGAACGCCACGAGAAAATTCGTTGTAATTAACTCAGGGATCGTCAAAATGGATACTTCGGGTGTCTATACGTTCTTAGGCATATATCCCCGTGTGGTAGGGTTGAAAAATAAACTCAATATTCATTCGGGGGTGACAAAATGGAAATTAAAGCCGATTTTTGAGTGAATTTTTTTTCTGGAATAAAATACTTCCTTTTTATAAAAGGAAGTACAAAACTGAACATTTAAGAGCCCGGTAGATTACAAAGCTAGGAAAGGAAAATGTTCAAACAAAGAAAAACAAAAATAAAAAAAAACGTTACTTACTTTAGACTTAATCTTTTCACGGCTTGCTTTATGATTCCTTAAAGTTTTAATAATTTTGTCTGTCGTTTAAATTATTTTTAAATTGTTTAAATTTTGATTAAATTTTAAATAAACTAAATATTCCAATAAGCAATAATGTTAGCATTTATTACTATTAATAAGTATCCTCATATATATATATATATATATATATATATATATATATATATATATATATATATATATATATATATATATATTAGCGAATTCACTGATCGATTAACGCTCTTGCCGTCATGAACAATGAAACTCGTGCACGACCGGCATAATAATTTGATTATATTTTTTGCTAATGTTTGACATGCAGGGAAATACTTTTTTTTTTTTTTTTGACAAGGCTAAACTGGATCCGATAACTCAACTTTTTTACTGGTAAGACAGTCATTTTAGGAGAATGATAAACTAAAAAGTGATCAGCAATGAATGCTATCTACTTGCGTTTAGGGTTCATCTACTGTAGTTAGGGTTCTAATTTCAACACAATATCACCGAGCAGGCATTTTCTTCGTTCAAATGTAGGAGCAATTTTCACCCGTCATACCTTGAAGGGCGATTTTCTAGTTATAAAGTAATAATATTCCTATTGGACTTGGGATCAGATGATCCTTGATTCTACACCAAGGGCCATCAACACCCATCGAGTATATGACGGTGCACATTTTGTGCACCGTCATGTATCCGACAAGTCAGTCCGGCCTGACTTGCCGGATCAGTGGAACTATCAGAATTCTATCCGTACATGCCGGTGTGGACTGATCGGTAAGGCGTCAGACTTGTAACAGAAGAGTCCAGGATTCGATGCCAGGGAGATCGAAAGCCTTACTTGATAGTACATGATGACGGAGCAAGTTAAATATGTCATAAACACTAAATCCTTCAAGTGAATCAATACCTCCAGGGGTGCTGGACCAAGGAATGCTCCACTTCTGATTTTGACCAAAAAACCGAGCTGTTTTCTGGGCCCCATCCAATGAGTTAAACCGCCGAATAACATGGATTGTGTTATGATACGCTACTAAGAGTTTCGGAGACTTCAGAAAGTTTCCTTCCCCTTTAGCTCGTATCTAAAGTGTTGAAATGGAGATGATGTGACTGGTGGCGCCATCTATTGTCCTAAGCCAGTTGTTTCCCAATTTAGAAGTTCACTTTTGAAGCAACTTAAATTAGCGTCGACTAAATCATTTGTAGCATTTTTCAATGAGGATTTATTTTGATATTTTTAACCCTTAAAAGTCAAACAAGACAACCTAAAAGCTTGAAACGAACTTTGTTTAAACCATGTTGGTTTCTAAACCTTTGATATCTGTTTCACAGGTACCAAACGATCGTATTTGTAAAACGTGTGTTTTCTTTTAAGGTTCAAAAACAGTTTACTTCATTTCTTTTAAAGATTTAAAATCTATCATGCGTTTTTTTTTAAACAACGTCTCATTTTTTTCTCAAACTAAACGCAAATAATATTGTTGCAAAACATTTGCATTAGTTCGGGAGAAAACATTACATTAAAACGAGTTTTGCTCTGTATTATCATTCCGGCGTCAAAAAATTCAAAATGCACTTCGAAAAGTATCATTAAGTTTTGAGAGATTGTTTCATAATGAATTCATAAAACAAATACAAGTTTCTGTTCCAAAAAGAAGCATAATAATCATTTGCCCAAAACAATCAGGACATAGAATAAATTCGTAAGCTTGATTCATCCATTAGGAGTTAATAAATCATCGAGATAATGACCAATGTCTAACACGAAAGCTGTCGTAAATGAAATGGAAAACGATTTTCTGCATCGGTTAATAGAGTAGCACAAAAAATCTTGCTACATTAACGAATTTTTACAAACAGTTTGTTCATTTGTACATCAGGATAACCTTGTGGAGAGAAAGAGAGAGAAAGAGAAAGAAACAGTTGTGTGAAGTTAATGTATTTCTAACATTTCATATTTAAGAAGATATTGTTGCATACCGAGAGATTTATATTATCACTCGTGCCATGTTTTATCACCTTCCATGATTGGTAAATAAATATTTCAGAAATTGCAGTAGTATCTATTTTAAAGGACACCTCCAAATAAGGGACATATCTAATTAAAGGACATTTTTTCTTGTCCTAGTTCCTTCGAATTGAGACCTTCATGTATTTGCCACTGAATAAGGAACACTCTATTTAAGGGACAATTACAGATAAAACATTCAAAAATTTGTGTACAAATGCATACAAAGTATTGCATTTTCTGGAATCTAAGAATCTAAAATTCAAAAAGTATGCCATTCACTTGTACTAATATGATGTATTGTAAATTTCTTGTTAAGCAAGAAATTTCTTATATGCAAGTTTTGCTCTCAGACATTTATTTAAGTCGAGTAACTACCGATAGTCAATGGCTCATGAATAGCTTTGGGTAAAAAAACTTGAAATGTGAACACTGATTGAAATTTATATTGTATTGAATTATAAATTGCATGAAATTAAACAAGTCCATGAAAGGCATTACTTCAAAATAAATCATAAATGATACAAAACTTTACTATTATCAAATTTTTGATTAAACCTTAAATATTTAAATGAATAAATCAACAAATTTGAATAATTTTGAATTTGATTGAATATACGGAAATAATTTTCAAAATCTTTTTTTAAAAGTCAATAGCTTTAATTTATTACGTAATTTTACTGAGTTAATATATTGCATGCATAATTTCATATACCACCGAAGAAAAGACACCACCTCCATTTAAGTGACAAAGTTTCTGTTCTCCTCAGTATCCTTTATTGATGTTTTTTTTTTTTTTTTTTAACGTTTCATATTAAATTCTGAACTAAATCAAATTTACTGTGCACAGCGAAACATTTTCCTGGAGTTTCACGGTAAAAGTACTGGCATCCATGTTGCCAGTACTTTTAACCGTAAAATCCAATTTTACTGTAAAATTTTACGGCAGAAAGAAATATTTGCTGTGGCTAGTGACGCCGAGTTAAATAGGACGAGATGCAAGAACCAGGGTCTAAACCTAGGATCCTTCCATTCTCAGACCGGTTGTCTAACCTATAACTATTGGAAATCGATGGGAGTGAGGGAATGAAGAATGCCACTTCAAAAGTCACGTGATATGTTGATTAGTGCTGCAATCGTTTTTTTTTTTTTTTTCTGTAAATGTTTTTGTAAAATTTTTCTATGTGGTAAAACCTTTTATGGTATTATTTACCGTAAAATCGTCCTAATTTTTTTCAATGTGTTGATTATCGAAAAATGCAAAACAAATAAATAAATACTACGGGTCTTAGCTTATATGTAGCATCAATATTAATAAATCCCTTTCGAAAACGTCTGATGTTTTCGAAGAGTCTAAATTTACCTTCAAAGCGAGAATAACAGCATGTTAAAGTATTCCAATAAGTTATGTCATTGAAAAACACCAATTATACTTAACCATTAGGTAAGATGTAGTTCGGCATCCTCATCTTTTGAAGTCAGAAAGAACGTTATTAATTTGAAGTTAAGTCGATAGTGAAGAGCATAACGTAGAAATAACGTATATTTCAGACTGTTTGGTTTTGAAACTTATTGAGCATTTCAAAACTCCTTATTTCTGGGGAAGCATAGTATATTTGATTCAATGTTATGATGAACATATTTTTTCATTCTAACCTTTTTTTCATGCATTTATAAGTGTACTGCCTCGGGCAGGAAGATGGCAGCGTCGGCATGTATGGGTTTTCGAGATATTTGAAGAAACGTGTTTTGGATCCAATACTAGCAATAAACAAATGTTGGAATTACACTGTTTTCACCCTATGTTTTCAAGCTGAAACCAAATAAGAAAGCTTGTGTAATAAAGTTAACGTAAAATGGCTGACAAAAAAGCAAAAAAAAAAAAAAAAAATGGAGCTACTTTATTTTACTTGCCCACGACAGTATATAGTTTGGGTTTCACGTAGAATAGTGCTGTTACGCACAATTCTGGATGGACAATATTCGTGTTTCATTGCAGAAACAAAAATTAAATTATTTTCAAATCTAAACACTGAATTTAGAGAAGAAGAAATAGAGGCGGTAGCTGTTTCATTTTTGCTCAATTTCTAATTTAAGCTTTATTGGTTGCTTCAGAATTAACCTAATAGTAAAGATATTAAGATCAACTGCAATGTTCTAGTGTTTAAATCACTTTATGGTGCGAAACAAGCTTATGGAAATAGCCTGTAGATTTAAACATCATTTTTTATATTTTATTTTAATATTTTTAGTTTTTGAAGTTTGATTTAGACGAAACTTTTTTAAATGTTAAAAAAAAAGAACCTATTACTTGCTGAAGCTTTACAGTAATTTTGAGCAAGCATAATAAGAAAAGAAGAAAAAAAAAACTGGCTTTTAAACTTTTTAAGATTTTTCATTTAAAGCTTTTACCTTTTTCATTTGAGTAAAAGAGCAATATCTTTTAAAGCATTTGAATTATTAATTAGCTTTGCTTTTTTTTTCCAAAACGCAGTCGCAAGAGCAAACGAGCTCGTAAATCATTTAACTAGCACTAAAGCATCTTTAAAATATAAGCATCTATATCAAAAGAGTGGACTGTGAGCTTTTATACTAGTTTATGTTATCCTATTTATATACTCGTAGAAGCCTTATATCAATTCACTAAGTAGTCACAAGCAGCCATTTATTAATGAGACGCGACTCAAGTACGCTTGCGCACTATCGCTAGCATGCCAAATGCCAAAAATCGACATTGTTTAAGAAGACCATGAAAGCAGTTTATTTACAAAATTAAATTTATAATTAGTATTATTTTTCATTGTTTGAAAATTATTTAAATCTGGCGTTAATAACTTAATATTCTTATTCATTGTTTTTGTTAACAATATAAAACGGGAAACAAAATGCATTGATTATAACAGAGAATATAAGTTTGAATATATATATATATATATATATATATATATATATATATATATATATATATATATAGCAAAAAGATAAAAGGGAGCCTAACAACAAGAGCAAATGCAGGTGCTCAAGGCTTTTCACATCAAAAGTACTTATGTGATTAAACAAACATTTTATTACTGAATTTCTGATACATAATATACTGAAGAACATTGAAAATAGCGCCCCAAGAAAGAAGCATTGGAATGACGTGAAATTTAATGTACATAATAATACAAATGAGAGATACACTTGATCCCATAATCGAGACAATTAAACAAATACAAGCTAAGAAATGATATAAGTATAATGCTACTTTAATAGCGCGTTGAACCACTTTTTGCTACAAAACATGCCGCAATACGGTCCGATATTGAGCTAATTAGACTTCTTATGTTATCCTGAGACAGATGGACCCCCAAATTTTGTACAGCCACTTCTAAATCTCGCACAGAGTAGCACGACGACATCTGGCGTTTCAGCTGATCCCATGCTTGCTCTTTTGGGACAAGTTTGGGGGAGCGGGCTGGCCGTGGAAGAGTCTCAAAAGGACGTAAAAAGTCTTGAGTAACTCTAGCTGTATGCGGGTGAGCGTTACCTTGTTGGAAAATTGCTCCTGGGAGGCCATTTAGGAACGGTCCTAGATGTGGTTGCAGAATGTCATTAACATAACACTGGCCCGTTAAAATTCCACGAACATTAGCTAGAGTGAACCGGCTATCATAGGCTATGGCCTCTCAGACTATAATGCTCGCTGTTCGGGCAGTGTGTCGTGCGAAAGAATGAGTTGAATGTTACCTTTCTCCAGGGTGCCTTCACACCCATGTGCGGTTATCATCTGACCCTTAAACGAACAGGGATTCATCACTGAACACCACCTTTTGCCAGTCAGTGCCATCCCACATCGCTCTAGCTTGCACCATTGTTGTAGACGGTTTGCCTATGTTTTATTGTTAAAGGGAGTACACGAAAAGGGCGCTTGGACTGCAGATTCACTGCTGCATAACGTTTGGAAATTGTTCGAGGAATAACTGTTATCTCTACGTCTGCTTGTATGGTGGAACGAGTTACTGTGAGATCCACGAGTTCTTGCCGCATGATCCTTCGATTCTCTCTCCTTGTCGACTTCTTGTTCGCTCCAGACCAGTTTTTTTTGAACGTGGGTACCATCTCGTGTCCACTGCCTACAACAGTTTCTAATGGAACACTTCGAACGGTCCACCTGGGCAGCAACACGGCTTGGTGACTAGCCTGCAATTTTAATGCCGATGATTCTTCTAACTCGCTTAACTGTGAGAAACGTTTTCTAACTCATCGACCTGGCATCCTTCACTCAATAAGGCTCTCCAACAATCGGGATGTAATCGCAACATTTATAAATCTTAAATTATGCGCTGATTTACATAGCACTTTTTCTAGATTGCGCCGATACTGTAGGGAAAACGGTCATGCGCATTAACACTAAACTTGGATCATTTGCATATCAGATGTCACTCTTCTTATATGCAAAATTTCCTGACTGTACCTTTCTTCTTTCTTGGGGCGCTAATTTCAATTTATGGACAGTATGTATCATAAAATGAAATATAAACTTTCCAAAAGGTTTTGTTGCATTTAAAAAAAAAATTTTTTGTAAGTGTTAAGGCATGTTTGCACGACCACGACCAGCATTACCTTTTAAGTACAAAAAATGTTTTTAAAAATTGATACTTTAGATTACGATACGTGCTGGTGGATTATGTTCGGATATATCTAAATTAAAAGCTCTCTCCGTGACTAAAGTGCAATTACATTTAAACCATTTTTTGCGCGGTCTTTTTTTCTTTTTTTTTGTGCGATATATGAAAATTTCAATCAGACTGGGACTCAACTGACGAAATAACTTTTAAAATGAGCGCGATGTAATATCTTCAAGTGACGACATAGACACCCAGATAAGAAGTTACTGTTACCTTCCAAAAAAAAATCCTTATTTGGAAAATTTTGTCTAATTACTCGGAAAATTATCGTCACTTGGTTTACTTTGATTTGTTTTAAAGATAGCAATTTCTAGGTCTTTTGTAAGTTTTAGGTTATTTTCTACGTGAGACATTTTTATGCAGTCCCTATCCACCGCATAATTTATTATAATAATATTTTTAACTGTGTTAGGAAAACAACTTTTTATAGCTACTCGTGAAGTTTCGAATAATTCATTTATACATTTTTTATGCGTTCCCTATCCACCGCAAAAAAGCAGGTTTTGGTGTATATGCGGAAAACCGTCAAACTAGCTCAATTGGGTTGATAAATGTACCGATACGTGTTGCAGACTCGTTAAAAACCACCAATTCATCAATTTTAGAGAAAAAAAAGCACCCAAAAAAATCACTAACTGCCTTGTTTTTTAATAATGTCAAGTACAGGGACTGAATTTCCACAATAAGATGTTAGATTTCTACAAATCAGCAATAGAGGGACCTATACTTCGAAAACACATTTAATTTTCCTCGAGCATAATGGAATGTGTTCCCTCGCACATCAGAATGATAAGTGGTTCCTAATTCAATGCCTTAGTCCAGCAACGGAATCAATTTGTAACATGTGCTGTCATTTCGACATCACGTATTCTGCTTTCGAGGTTGTTGCGATTAGCTGCAGATCAATTTGTCCTGATTTTGTAGGCGTTCAAGGGTATTAATGAAACAGAATGATAAATTCACTTTGCTTTACGTGGGGAATTTATTTTCAATTTTCTGAAATGAATGTCTCAAAATTATGATGTATAATGCTTCGGTGATTTCTAAAATGGTTTTGCTCGTCATTTTTCTTCTGAAGTACTGTAGGTGAGTGAGTAGCTTAAGAAATCAAGTCAATAAAATTCTACGTAACATCTACATTGAACAAACTTTTTTGAAATTACTTTGCTCTTACGTTTTGTTGAAAAGTATTGTAATTTATTTTTAAACAAAACGTTTTAGCATATTTTTTTATGATTTTAAAGCCTATATTTTACCTAGATTTTTCACATTAAAATAAAATTAATGCACTGACGGGACCTGTTAAACAATTTGTAGTTGAGCGGTAAAAAATAAAGTGTATCAAGTGTTGCTTTTTGTTCTTTCAGATGAAAACAAAATTATGCCATGGTGAAACAACTTAGAAAAAGTACTTCAAATTGCACTCTATTCCTAAAAGAAGGACTAATATATATTTTCTCTGTAGCTCCTTTTTTTTTCTTTTTTTTTTTTTTTTTTTGTCAATTTGAAAGGGTTTTTTTTTTTTTTTTTTTTTTTTTTTGGACAATTTATCAAAAAAACATTTTAGTTTTTGCTGCTAAGAGTTTAATTTGCCTAAAAATCAACAGAAGGCAAACGAGTGCTTAGTTTTAGATGCAATTAACTGTTCTTCTCCCAAGGGAAATCAGCTTAAAATGTTAAGTAAGTACAGGCTTCAATTAAAAAAAATATCCTTAACTGTAAAAGTTATGTTAAAAAGCTTCATTAGGAAACACTTCACTGATTAATTGAAAAACGCTGATATCACTTAACTCTTAAATGCTCAAGCTCTGAGCGAAATAACACTAAAAGATTAATCTATTCGTCCAAATTTAGTCGTTATCAAAAGATAAATATATGCCTTTAACATTGCTGTCCAATTAATATCATTGGTGAGTTGTAGAACGTTTTTTTTTTTTTTTTTTTTTTTTTTTTTTTTTTTTTTTTTTAATGCAAAGCAAAACTACTTTTTTTACTTGGAAAAAATGATGGACAAAATAGCTAAGAGGACTTGCATTTCAAAAACTAAAGGAATCAAAAAATAATTTCTGAAAGCTAAAAAAAATAAGTAGGTATCAGTGTATTTTGATGTAATAATATTCTTCAATAATTATTCTGATAATTTTTTTGCACTATATTCGTGTTTTCAAATAAAACTAGAAAATACCACATTAATTAAGCAAAATAAAATGCACATATGGATAATTCCACATCAAATCGCCTTAATTAAACAATCGGCCGTGCCGTCATGTCTGTTTTCTGTGATCATTTGGGAGTTACCATTCTTTATCTAAAATCAGTTTTTATGCTTTTCATTTGTGAGATTAAGTAAATCATCTCTCCGGAGTACCTATTATGATCTGCATCAAATTTTTTGTAGCATATTTAAATCATTCTCTTGCTATGTAGAAAAAGTAGCAGGGTGTTTTATGTTGTTTTGAAATAAAAAAATAAAGTTTTTTGCAAAAAATACAAGTTTTCTATTGCTTTAAATCCCTTAAAAGCTTTAAAAAGCCCAAAAGCTTTTCAGAATAACTAATACTGAACTGTCAAAGGATAAAAATTGATTTGTAGCAATAGTTAATCTCTAAAACGTTGTTCAATTTGGAAAAGAATTGTGCAAAAATCTCAGTTTTACAGTTCGCAGAAAAAAAATAATAAATAAAAGTACTAAATATTAAAAATAATAATTTGAAGAATAGTATAAAAAATACTTCTCATGGCAGTAGTTTGCTTTTTTCTTTCGACATTAAAATATGAAAAAAAAATTACTATTGAAAAGTTTTCATACCATAATCTTGTTTGGATTACGATACACCTGACAATAATATTCACACTTACAATACTGATGCAGCACAACTCTAGATTTCTCTGAAGAAGATTATTTTTGCTGTTTGAATGATATTTTAAAATCTCTTTGAAACTTATTGATAGAAATTCTGACTTTATCATCTTTTGATACAAAGGAAATAGCAATTTTTTTTAATTAAATGCAATCTGCACAAGCATGCCTTTGTTTCACGTTTTATAATCGTCGAAAGCTAATGTGTCGATTCACTTTCAAAGCGAAAGAAGAATGATGCGTATTGCATAAGTGTTTTAAGAGTGGAATATCATTGTCAGGTGTTATTTAATCCAAACGAGTTTGAGCTATAAAACTTTTCAATAGTAATTATTCTTTTTGTTTCATCTTTTAATGCCAAAAAAATGCAAAATAATGCCAGTACAAATATTTTTTACATTATTCTTTAAATTATTATTCTTAATATTTAGTACATTTTAATCAAAAGGGTTTTTTTTTTTTTTTTTTTGAACTCGGGAACGGAGGTTTTGTACAATTCTTTTTGAAAGTGAACAACTTTTTAGCGATTAACTGTTGATACAAATCAATTTTTATTCTTTGACAGTCCAGTATTAGTTATTCTGAAAAGTGTTTGAGCCTTTTTAAGCTTCAAAGGGATTTAAAACAATAGAAAACTTGTATTTTCTGCACAACACATTTTATCTTTTTTTATTTCGAAACAAGAATAAACACTCTTCTAACTTTTCTCCACACAGCAAGAGAATTCTTTAAATATGTTACAAAAAAAAAAATATGCAGATCACAGTAGGTACTCCGAAGATAAGACTTATTTAATCTCCAAATTAAAAAAATATAGAAACTGACTTTAGATAAAAAGTGGTAACACTCAACTATTCGCAGAATATTTTCTGTCGTTCACACTGAAAGAGAAAAGTATTAGCTTGAAATTGATACCAAATTCAGCTTAATTAGTTTAAAAATAAAGAAATTCTAGAGATTTACTAAATTTATGCCAGAACGGTGACTCCGAAAAATGATCAAAAATCTAATTTTTGAAAAAATTCTCAAAAGTGTAATTTTCATTAAAAAATCTTTAAAAATAATTTGAGCTTATCTCATAGATATCTATTCGTAAAAAAATAATGAACAGAATCGGAGATATGAATGGACGTGGCATTACGCGATTTGACGTGAAATATATATATATATATATATATATATATATATATATATATCAAACTCATTTTTTAAAAATGTATTAGAAAAATGTATTTAAAAAATGGTCAATGAAAGAGTTCAGTTTAATGATCTGTAAACAACGTGAAATGAGGTATGGCATTTTGCTACTTTCAAAAAACCTCATACAATTAATCCCATACACTGATAGCTTCAAGTGCTTCAAGGGACAGATTTGAATTTGATATTGCAGGCTCTATGACAAAACTGATCTGACTTTCTGTCAATCTAATGAGGTGTAAAATGTGCCTGGATCGTGACTGCAAAAGTAGATCATTTATCGTTTGGCAGTTTCATCAAAATTATAGTTAAGCGTTGTAAAAACTCTTTGTTGCTTCTTCACGTATCCAGAAATATCGTTTAACACTCAGTGACCTTAAACACAAGATAGATTTAGCTTAGATTCTTGGTCATTCCAATATTAAAGAACCGACTCTTGTTTAGTTGGTCCAATTATACTGTCTCAAATTATTGGAGAAACTGGAAAATCGCCCGTCAAGGTATGACGGGTGAAAATTGCTTCTACATTTGAAAAAAGTTAATGGCCTGCTTTGTTGACACAGTCTTACCAGTAAAACATTTAAGTTATCGGATCCAGTTCAGTCTTGTCAAAATAAAGCATTTGCCTGCAGGTCAAACATTACCAAAAAATATTACTGTCAAGTTATCATGTTGGGGTACGAGTTTCATTGTTAGTGACGTCAGGGGTTTTACTCGATCAGTGAATTCGCTATTATACGAGTATATATACATGAGGATCGTTTTAAATTTATTTAGATATAACATAAATTTAATAAATATCATAATTAAAAATATTATACAGATCATATATATATATATATATATATATATATATATATATATATATATTTCATTTTTTTTATTACGTTCTAGCCTAGAGAAGGTACTTAAGCAAAAAGTTAAAAAAAAAAAAAAGAAATTGGCATAGTTAAAAAGAGAAAGTCTGTCAGTTTTTAAGTGAGCTGTTATTAATCATTTTGGTTTTTTGAACTATTTATTCCTTTACTTTAGCATTGTCATTTTTTCAACGCCATTCTTTCTCAGATATAAGTATTGAAGCATATTTTTTTCTTAATATTACATTTTAAGGTAACGAAGTTCATGGTATAGATTTTTTTCAACACATTGTGCAGCTGAAAAAAAAAGTGGATTAAGTTTGTTATAAAATTTTTTTCTCTTATATTAAAAAAAGTATTACATAATACTTTGCTATTTCTTAAGGAAACGCTTTTATCATAAATTGATGAAAAGAGGGTTTCCCGTTTTTAATCAAAAGATGAACACATTTTTTTTCCGCGCATTCTTTGTTTTCTACTAAATTTGCTCGTCGTATAAGACAAGGACTATACTAGATGGGTTCGTCATAACTTTTTTCCTTCAGGTTATCTTAAAAGGATATTTATGTTTTTAAAAATGATTAGTTCCCCTGATACATTGCTCTAACGTTGCAGCAGGTATATTTCAGATAATGATTGATGCAAATTTATTATAATTTTGGATATTTATCTTTTACTTACGAATAATAGAAACTAAATATTTCCGAACTAGAATCATTTTTGCTGGAGTGCATCAGTGTCTTGTTGGTTTTTCAGCTGAAAAATTAAAGACAATTGAGTTTCTTTGTAAAATCAGATGCTTCTGAAGAATTTAATTAGTTACATTTTTCTGTTTACTGCTTTTATTTAATAACATTGTTCTAGTATTCGTAAACCCTCAATGATGCTATTATAGCTGAAGGAAGGAAACATAAAATTACTAGTATTAAAATTACTTATACACAACGTGTCAAACATCTTGCTTCGTCCCGACACGTTCTCGCGAAAATGTAAAAATATTATTTTTTTTTTATGCGGGACAAATTTAAAAATATTAGTGTAAAGTAAGGAACAATATATTGTCATAAGTGCTGTGCATTGCCAAGAATAATTATAATCTAACTTCTAGTCAGTTATAATAATGGACGGTACTTCATTCAAAGCTGCATTTAATACGCTACCGATAACACAGAAAAAAAAGGCAAATCTAGTGCAAGTCTAAATGAAATAGTACTCTAAATAAAATATGCACTTAGTAATCTACATATCTCAACCAAAAAATAAGAATACTTTTTTCCTGTCAAGTTACCACAAGCTCCAATATAATGTCCATAATAAGCATCAAAGAATTAGTATTTATTGGGGGGAAAGCTTATGTCACTAACACATTTAATGATATTTGTGAGAAAACAATTGAGAATAACTAAAGACATTTCACTGCGGTTAAAAGCATTTTTCTGAAGTCATGAGACGCCATTTTGCTAGAAAAAAAAATGACTAAAACGAGACAGCAAAAGATCACGTAATTGCTGTGGAGTAAAAGTAAAACACTTATGCATGCCGTCTGTTTCCGCTCAACTATGTCGCCATTTCACGCTCAGTCGTCTAATGATTAACAATTGACAAACAATTGACAAACGTAGAATGTATATTAAAGTTAATTGTGAAACATTTTAAAATTAGTAGTTTAAACAATTGCAGCCATAGGATTACAACAGTATAATTCTAGCCATTAACAAAATCAATCAAAATGATAGTATTAAAATGCTTTTTTAAATATATGCTTTCATTAAATTTAATTAATTTTTTTAAGATGGAAATTTGCATAAGAAATTAAAAGTTCATAACGTTCATTTTACCAGAGCTAAAGTAAAGTTTAAAAATATTTCAAGCGCTATTTATGTGATCGGTTTTAAAATCCCCTTTCATGTCCCTTTTATAAAGAAAAAAAACGATTGCGTTAAAATAAGTTTTAAAAAATGAAAAAAAAAATTAAAAATAAAACAGTCAGATTAACATAAAAGTTTTGGAAATTTAATTATGCGTACTTCCCGTTTCCCTTTACATTGCATTTTCTCATAAACTATTGTAGGAAAAGTAAAGCTTCAAAGTCATCAAACATTTTCAAATGTATCTTTGACAATACACTGCATTTATTGGTTCCAAGATAAGCACACGGTCCTGTTACGTAAAATAGAAGTAATTATAAAGAAAACGCAGTATTTCAGAAAGAAACTGCGCATTATTAATCTAGTGCTCGAAACTATTAAAATAACATTTAGAATGTCTTTCCGATGCTATTTAATTTTTACTTCCTCCTTATTTTCTGCATTGTCAATAGCAATTCAAACCAACCAGAAAAATGGATAATATTTTTGTAGAAGCCGACAAATGATGCTATTAATTAAGTGTAGCTTCTTCACATTTTTTTTTTTTTTTTTTGCTTTCCGAAATCCGTTTCAGTATGGGGCATTAATCTTCATTTGTTGAATAATCTACGCTCTGTAAGAGATCCACAATCGGTTAATAGATAACTGAAAAAATTGTGTAATTTCTATTTCCTGATACAAGAAAGAAAATGTTACTTTCATATTGTAAAAAATATTTTCAACAAAAGAACATATAATTTGGGTTGTGAATTTAAATTTCCAGCATTTATTTTTGGTTCGCCTGTTTACTTTCAGGTAAATTCTCCTATGCATTAGTAATTTTATTTTTCCAAATATTTACATAAACCCGGTAGATTCAAGTTTGCCACCAATGATAACCGGATGGTTTACCTCTTATCCGTCAACAGCGTTTTTTTTTTTTTTTTTTTTTTTTTTGCGACTAACATGTTTGCATGTAAAGTGTGGTTCAATATTGTTGACGCTCGGTGGAAGTGTCAAATACACGGAATTCGTCGGAAATGTGAAAGGAAGTTAACACGATAAGCAAATGAGCACGCTTTCTTTATTATTAATTCTATTTAACGTCCAAAATGCGCACCTCATCTGGGAGCTAGATGCCAGTTTTTAATTGAAATTTATTTCTTATTGCATGCGAAAAATGGCTCTTCACGCGGGGGGGGGGGGGACTTGTTTCACTAGAAACCAATGCTTCTCTTGTTTTCAACTTGCTTTGATATGAACTCATCCAAGACGATTCTAGCGCTTGGTCGGAACGGGGATCGCTGAAACACCTCTGTGCATCCCTGAACAAGCACATAAAGTGAATTATTACTAGAACATCATTAAAACTAACAGAAATTGAAGTAATAATGATTTGAAAAGTGGCATAATAATCTGAAAAAAAAACCGAATATGTGTTTTGTATCAGAATCACATTTACTTATTTTACTTAGTACACAATAGCAACATTCATTGTGGTGGTTTTCCCAATGAGAAACTTTTTACAATATTTTGAGGGCTAAAACATTCATTTATTATTATAAACAAGAGGAGTTGTTTTTCAAATACCTCTAAGAAAATTTCCGTTTCCGAAAGCGGATTACAACAGTGGCGTCGCTACAGGGGGAGGGGCGAGGGGGCGGTCCGTCCCGAGTGTCACCTGGGGGGGGGGGGAAATACCTAAAGTAGAATTGCAAATTTTTGAAAAATATAAAGCTAAAATGCATTTTAAGTCTACAAATTTTAAAATTTTCCCTGGAGGAGGAGCGCGGAACCCCTTCTTCCCCTCCCAACACCATGAAGTGAATATTATACGCACGATTAGATTCCTATTGTCGAAACTTAGACCTACTAGTGACTTCCTCCTCAACCAAAAAACTGAAAACTGTTATTTTTCCCTGTGTTTGAGATGCATTTGAAATAATTAAGGGCTGTCAACTTTATTGGTTCCCTTACTTTTGAACCTTGCAACGACCCTGAACATATGCGTCTAGAGAGTGTTGTATAAAAAGCGTTCATAGTTTTTTTTTTTTTTTTTTGTCTTACGAACCCACTTAAAATTTCGTAAGAACACAAATGTAGTTGTTTCTGAAAATTGTATGAATTTCATGTTTTCATAGAACCTTAAAACCTTTTTCTGTTCTTTATTTTTTACGGGTCTTTTTTTCTTGAGGGGGGGGGGGGGTCACCACAAATTACCGCACTGGGTGTCATCCATCCTAGGTACGCCACTGATTACAATACCTACATTTTATTTCGAATGTATTTAAGACATTTATTTGCAGATATCTTTTTTTTTCCAACGTAAGCGGAAAGGCAAGACAGTTAAAAACGGTCATTTCAGTAAAATCATTATTTCGTACCAGTTTTTCAATGAACCATGTTTTTCAAGCTTTTTTTTTTTTTTTTTGCCTTGAGTTTTCAATTACAACTCTTTTTCAAGCATGAATTTTTAATGATCAACTAAATAATGCCTCCACTACTTCATATTTATTTTTTCGATACGAGCATGATTCAGGTTAGAACGTTCAATCGAAACATAGCTATTCGCTGAAACTGAATATTCGGGTGAGAAAATTTTGCTTTAACCAATTCCCATTTATATTTAATAATATTTACTGATAACAACTACCAAGCATTATATCCAAAAATACTATCAGAAACAAATATATATATTTTAAAATTTTTGCAACAAAATTTTTTAGACTGACATTTATCATCAAAAGAACCTTACTTAATCATTCCTTGAGTTACATTTTAATTCTGCTATTGCTTTCTTAAAAAATGAGAAGAAGAAATGTCTTTTCATCCATAAGCTCATTACTTTTTGCATTGAATAAGGCGTTCCCTGTAACGCTGAAACACGTGTCTGCAGTAATCTGCAATTTGTGCTTTTTTGACGTTGTTTTGTCTTTCTTTACTGTTCATCACTAAGGTATTTATTTATCTTAACGGTCAATTGTTATATCCAAGAAAACGCACTTGTCAATAACCCGAAGGTTTAGAAAACTTGGAAAGAGATTGCTTTTCATCCAAAGTTGAAACGAATTAAATACACATTTTCTGAGCACGTTTCTACACAGATATATGAAAATTGAAAAAAAAAAACTGGACTGTCGTCTGATATGATTGAGTACTGAAGATTTTTAGAAACTACCGTTTGATTTAGAAGATAGTCTCGATACAATCTAAGACAAATATATCCTTACAACAATACTTGTAAAATAATCAATACAATTACTAATTTTTAATTAAAATAATTAAAGAAGTTCTTAGTTTTATTTAAAGTATAATATAAAAACAGTAAATTTGTTTTATGTTATTTTTGTTTGAAATTAATTTAACTGCCCAGGGATACCAACATTTCCTTAACTTAAACTACAATATTTGTTTCCACAATTGGCATTAAATTAAAATGTTACATCTAGGTTTATTTACAACAGTATGAGCTATTTCGACTACTTTTGTATTGAAAGAGAGCGGAATAAATATCTATATACACATGCGTATATGAGGCATGCTTTCTTTAACTTTTTATCTCTCTTAACACTCATGTTTACTTGGAATTGTTTGGTAACTTTGTACGTTGTTTTATTCCAGAGAGATTAATCCATCTTTTTAACCGATGAGACTTTTGACAGTTTGGCAAATTTCAGTGTGAGAGACAGCCATTCTGATACAAAGAAACAATAAAGTTTTTTCACAGAAATATGACAGTATTTGTTTTAAGGAAAATGTTTGTCGTTCATACTGGTAAAATTTTATGAACAAATTAATCTGAATATTTGTTTTCAAGCAAGCTTTTCACAATTTCAGAAAAAATAATTTCAACAGTATAACTTGTTAAAAAATTATATGCATGGGCTAAAGACTGCATTTACACTTGAATTTTTCCTAACTTAACATTTTTTTTTTACTGAGATCAATACTTATGCATGACATGCAAGGTGAGACGAAGTTTCCTAGTACATCAGGAAGAAAAGACAAATATATCATACCTTCTGTTTGACACTTGTATTTTTAAATTGTCTAATTGTTCAAAACAAATTAAAAGGTAAGAAATGTGAGTTTGCGAATAGAAATACTCCTTTTGTTCAGATTCCTTCGAAAGATATAGAAGAGGGGTCATAGAGAGATGGATCAGACTAGGAAACATAAAACGTACAATAGAGACGCATTTTCTAAATTTCGAAACCCTATTTTCCTTCAATGCTTCTTTATCGACCACGGTGAATTACGCTTAAAAGACACTTCCCAAGTTGTAAAGAATAAATTCATACCAGTGGACGCCACACTTTATGTGCAAGGTTGGAGTGCGAGAATTACCAATTTTTCAAAATTAGTATCTGAATGTGCGTCTGCGTGTTCTTTTTCATTTATTTGTTTTTAGGGCCTTTTGTGGCCCCTTTTGCAGAGCAGTTTTCTGTTAAGCTTTTTACAAATCGCAGAGAAGAGAAGCAATTTGCGTTTGAGTGACAAAATGTTAGAGATAATTCAATAAAAAAGCCTTTACTCTTTTTTTTTTTTTTTTTGATGTCCACCAAGTATGCGACTCAAATGGACTAATTAGGGATAGAAATATATTTGCTTTCAAAAGATATATCATTTAGATCCAGTGATGTTCTCATCTGTTTTTTTTTTCTGAGTATATACTCCCAGTAATGCATTACGCACAACATGTGTATGCCATCATATACGTACTATGTCATTATATGCAAATTTTTGAAGCTTGAACGTATGTGCTATATGCCTAAAAATTGTTTGAGAGTATACGGCTTACATGGAGTATACCCTATGCATGAGAACACCACTGTTTAGGCCTTCATTGATTCAGCATTTTTTAAATACTTATATTATTTCAATCTCAATTCGTTCTGAGACCCATAATTCCATACTTAGAAGAAAGAAAAAAAAAGCGAAAGGTATACAACTGGAATTATATCAACTTGAGAGAATCGTTAACTTTCATTTACCAAAACAGTAGAAAATGCACTGGTATCAACTAGAAAAGGATTGATCACCCACTTCTTTTCTTTTTTTTTTTTTTTTTTTTTTTTTTTGAAAAGGATCTAAAGTGTCATTAAACACTGAAGGGGCGGTGGTTGATTTGCAACTTAATCCAAAACTTGTTTTGAAATACATTTACATTTTTGAAACATATTTAAACTCATTTTTCAATCTTTACATCTCTCGACTTAAGCTTTCTTCCCACGCAAATTTTTATTTTCAACGCATCTCTTTCCTATTTACGCGATTGGTCAGCAGAAAAATTCAGTTTTATCTCGGTTATAAGATGAAGAACGACTGCATCATTAAAAACAAAAGCAAAAAAGAAAAAAGAAAAAAAAAACTCTAAAACTGGCAGAAAAGTAAATATCAAGATTTATTTATTGTAATTCAAATCATGTGCTTGTTATAATTTTTATCATTTTTTTTTGTTTATCATCCTTATATATTATTTCTGTAGCCTGTTTTTGGTTTCTACGCCAGATTTTCCTCAATTCTTGATCGATTTCTTTGATTTACGCCTTATTTTAAAGCTTATGGTGCTGGCTACTGACGAAAAATAGACCCACGGTCTAAAAATTGTTTTTTTCAGCCGAAAAACCTGTTTTAAAGAACCAGAATGAGGTTTTCGGTTAAACTTATAACTTTAATTTGCGCTATGACCGACAGAGCTGAATAGCTTGATCGGCAGAGCGTTCTCTTCGTAACCAGGAGACTGCGTGTTCGGGCCCACGTCCGGACAATCTGCAACAAAAAAATTACAGAAATATCGCGCATTACATGAGCACTTAATTAAGTGAATAACAACTATGAAGGAATAAAATAAATGAGAAGGAAACGCTGATATGAAAACTTGAAGTGACATTGTGCTAAATTACTACGGAATTTTAGTTTTTTTTTTTTTCTTTTTAATCTTTGGTTCTGGTAAGAAAATTAAAGCATAATGTAAGCGAAAATATAAGTAACATGTATAAGATTTCAGACTACAATAGAATTGTTTTTGTTCAGAAAAAAATAATAAATCGTATATTGAAATATATATTCTTCTAATGAGTTTTTGACTCTTTGTACAAATAAAAAAATTACTACCTCAATTTGAAGGGTAAAATATTTATTTTTTCTTCTTTCTTGCAAAAAAACAAATAGCTTATCACATTTTTACTACAGTCGAAAAGCTACGCTTAAAAAGAGCATAGTTCAATTTATTTTGTATTTTAATCGTGCTGTTAAATGATAAACACGTGCTGCCATCTAAGTCATAACGGTTCAAGCAGCCTGCGGCAACAAATTGTAAAAAAAAATCAAGAATAAAAAAATGTTTCTTCAATATCTTATCTTATATATTACTTCCTTCTCATTTTAAAACTTATCAGGCTGGCTAATGAAGAAAAATAGACTTACGGTCGAAAAATCAAGTTTTCGAAAGCGCCCCTTGCTGTTTCAAAACCTTGATGCTGCCTGTAGTTCTTATGCATTTTTTAAAAGCAAAGTTCTATTGCAGTTTTCCATTTTTTACGTCGCTTTCGGCAAAAAAAAAAAAAAAAAAAACTGTGTGTGTGTGTTCATATTTTAATAAAGCTTAAAAGCACTGGACTTAGTTGTTTGGTTAAATTGATAAGTTTTTTTCGGTAGAGCGTTCGGCTATAAACTATCTGAACTTCGGGCAAGTTTGGGCTGTCTCAAAGAATATCAAATTTATATTAGTATTACGCATTACATGTACTCATAACATACAAACGTAATAAAATAAATGCAGTGGGAATGCTACTTGGTGTTTCGACTCCTTTATGCAGGCTACAGTTATCGTTCGGATAAGTTGACTAATAATCGAAGAGTGTTCTTCCTTTTTTTTAAGCTTTGACTACATCCAGACCACTCAGCATAATGTAAGCATAAAAAAGTATTAGATTTACCTAAAGGAAATCCTTTTTGTGCAGAAAAACATTTTCATTGTTTGCTGAAATGTAGATGTTTCTAATAGCAGTGTTCGACCTTTTGTACAAATGAAAAAATACTACGCCCGATTAAAACTACGAGTTTCACCCAGTAAACCTTTAATTTTTTATTCGCGCGAATACGATATAAAGCATTAAAATTATTATGAACTTCATTAGCAAGAAATCATTTTCTACTCCTCTGCATTCTGCTGAAAAAAAAAAAAAAAAAAAACATTTTGTCTACGTTCGAAAAATTACACTTAAAAAACGGACTAAGTTCAACTGGTTTTGGTTTTGAATTTTAAGTGTTCGATTAAAAGAGAAACATGTGCGGACATTTAAGCCGTAACTCATAAAGCAACCTTCTATGTGAAATAGTTCAATATTCAAAGATAAAAACACTTATTTTCAATCTAATTTATTACTTCTCTAGAATGTTCGTTTCAATCGCTACGTGAGATCTTCGTCATTCTTTAATCAAATTCCATGCTTTTCGAATAATTTTAAATCGTATCATGCTGGTTAATGACAAAACATAGAAGCATGATCTTATTATTATTTTTTTGTTTTTGGCAAAAAGCTTTTTTGCTGTTGTGTACTACGCATTCCTTCAATGAATAGCTTTCGAAAAGGAAGGCGCAATTGCTAGGTTTGTTGGGGTTTTGGGCTGTTAATCAGAATGGCGCCAATTCGAATCCGTACCAATAAATATCTCTTTAATATTTCTTTTTTTCCCGTCAGATGCTCACATGGGCATGACTGTATTTGCCACAACCTGTTTTTTTACATGCACAATTATTGCTTTTTCACAAGTCATTATTGAGCCACACTTTTAATGATATTTATGTTTGAATTGAAAATATGTACGACCAAAAGGTGAGCGATGATCAAATTATCACAACGTTGTATTTAACGAGGTTTTGTTACTGATGTCTTTAATTTACATGCCTTCTCTTCTGCGCTTACTTTTTTTTCGGTTCTTCTTCATAATGTTCTTCCTTTGAAATTCTTAAAGAGCGAAATACCTTATAAAAACGATTCGAAGCACAGTGCGGAGTTCCGCACGGGTCGACTAGTTCATTCATATAATTGTTATCATTTGCATTTTGTAAGAGAAGGGGCGGTTAAGTAAAATGTGAAAATTTGTGACATATGTGGAGGGGAGAAATATAAAGTTTAAATAAAAAGCAACGTTTTTAATTTTCTCCAGACAAAACTTGAATGTTGACCTTTCAACAGTTGACCTCATCACAGACCTTTCTTTTATATGCTTCTTATTAGTTCTTGGCGTACGTATATTCACTAACTAAGCTTTGCTATTTAATGGCAAAACTAACAGCATAGATTTATTATAATTTTAAAAGCCTTGCTTTAATGATTTGGAAATATTTCATTTATTAACAAAATGAAAATAACAACATATAATAATTTTAGGTCGCTGCAGTTTTTTCTTGGAGCCACAACTTTTCTACCGTTTTCCAACAGTTAAATCAGGCTTTCCTGATGGCATTCTTTCTAAGTAAAAACATTTAAACTTAATTCATGTTTCATATTGCTGATTACAAACAATGACAAAAATCAGCTCTCTTCGGAGCGATTAGCGTCAAAAGCGAAAGATTCACGCTTATTAAAATTTCATCTAGATCGCATCATTACTTCTTGAGACATAGCAGTCACAATGAACAAGGAAGAACGTTCAATTGCACCCTCCTCTCAACCTTAGAGCTATTGGTACCTAGATCAAATCAGATTTTTTACCCTCTAAGCTTCACCAGTGAAACAAGTTTTGTACAAATCTGTTCATTACTTTTTGAGACACAGCAATCCCAAGTAACGAGACAAAAACGTTCGATTACTCAAACTTTTTTTGAGAAATTGGCGCCAAAAATGAACCAACGCCTGTACTATACAGAGACTACATTATGGACTTTTTTTATTGCGCCCGTAACGTCTTAAGATATAGCAGTCACGCATAACGTATAAAACTTTGGATTTCTGTCTTCTTTGTTGGAATCTTCTTTGGACTTACTATATTCTTCTAAATGTATAATATTTTTTTAAAGCATATTTGCCCCTATTATATCAAAAACTTCATTAAAAGTTCAACAATTACATTTTAAATGAGTATCTTACTCCTGCCAATTGCATCCAAATGATAAAAAAAATGGATTCAATTTTCCATATTTAAACATCCTAAACTATATCATTATCCCGCAATCATTATGTAAATATTCCAAACCATTGATTGCTTACATGCTTCAATCCAAATATTTCAATTCATTTCAAACATAGATTTGCTTCTTTTCAGAAGTAACCTTCTGGGACTTTTAAGCTGAATACATAATTTATTTTGAACCTATGACAAACGTATTTCTGTTGCCAAACATAATTACATTACAACTCAGATTTGCTTGAAGCAAATATATTCCTGAAGCATTTCAATTTGTATGTAAGACTTGTGCGAATGTCTTTTGTAACAAGAAACCACATTACTCTTTTGATAATTTGATCGCATACCAAGAACTGAACCCTTTAAATTATTCATTTATCAACTTTAATTAAATTATCTGCAAGTAGCTGTTTTGTTTTTGATCTTTATCACTCTTAACATTTCGCTTTGAAGTCGAAGTTTGTTTCATTCGACAAAAGTACTCTTACCTTAATTAGCACAAGTTTAAACTCCTTAACTAGTTCATTTATGAAATGAAATTTTTACTTCTATTCCCTTGTTTCCCAGATTTGTTATTTCATTATTTTAATCTAAATACATTTTAATTTGTATAGTAAAATATTCAGCCGGTTTGAATTTCCTCACTTCCAGATTTTGCTTCATAGAACTTTGTAGTATACTTTAGTTGGAGTTGAAATATTTTAATCTTTTGTACTATAATGTACTCAAAACTTTAGTAGGCAGAAGAACATAGGAAACCAACATGATGTGCTTCTTGTATTACACTTAAATGAATGTAACGACTTATTTGTTTCGCAATTCTCAAACTTTATTTGACGGAAAATCAAGTAACGTAAACCTCTTAGCGTGATCTTTGTGTAATTTGGTGTCATCTTGCAACAGCAAGTATTTAACAGTAGGTTTAAAACCAGGTTTTGATTTATGTAGAAAATTAGGAGAACTCAGCGATTGAATTTTTTTTTTTAATTTCATGCAGTTTTTTATATTAGTCGGAATTTAGACGATTTTGCATCAAATATAGTTCTGGAGAAACCCGTACTTTTTAATTCAGGTACGTTTGATTAAATTGTTTGTCAAATTTCCGTTTAAATCGAGGAGTTTATTTTAGATTAAATACCAACTTAAAAAGCGAGTTTACGTTTAACACCAGTTTAAAACCAAATAAAAGACCATTAAACTCATTAAAAAACTGAAAATGTTTTTACTGTCAATGCAAAAACATATTAAATTGCGTTTGATAAACTCAAAAACCTTATGGAAAATTGTTCATTTTCTTCAATAGAAAGGAGAACTATTCATCGTCTCATTTGAAGCAATTTTAAATCGTTTTTTTTTTTTTTTTCGCACGGTCCGTGCACCCATGTCCAGCATATGCAGATGTTCTTCCTTGTTTTCAGTTTTGTAGTTCTAATTATTCCACCTTAGCAATATTGGGCTACAGTCTACTTTTCTAGGGTTATCAAATCACAGGAAAAAATACGATACACAGCGAGTTTTCTTCTTGAATTTGTGAACTAACTAAATTAAGATTTTTAGAAAAATTAGTAACTTTTTCATACTAGAAAACTACAGAGAACTATGACAAAACAAAATTTACCGCAAAATAAAATCAGAGCACTTCGAGCACACTCTTTTGTAACAACAGTTGATGCACTTGATAAAAAAATGTTGATAAAATAAACTGCTTGTTGATAAAGCTTCATCATTAGTAAGGCTTTGTGGAGAAAATACAACTCCGATCTAACAATTTTTGACCTTGGTTTTCATGGCTTTATTTGGAGCACCCACCTTATACCCAGTGTGAATGACGTGATACACAAAAGAATGAGCTGCTATGTTGACTTAACAGACAATGAAATGACGATCGAGTTTTTACTTTTTTATTTTTTTTTTCTAACTGTTTGAAATTTTGTTCCAAATTAGATGATAGTTAAAAATACTTGTTTACAGTAAATGTAATCATAATTTGGACTTTCTTCTCTGAAATATGTTCTTTGAGATATGTCAAGGGAAATGTTCTTAATTTGAGTTTTATTAGTCATTTTTAAGCATTTCTGGCCAAAAAAAAAAAAAATTTTTTTAACAAATAAATGAAAATATTAGAGGAAATGGTACAAGTGTGGAAACTCTGTTTTAATTTTTGGTGTTTCTAGTTTTTTTATCAATGAAATTTGTCTAAATTCTGGAAAACACTGCAAAAAAAGATTATAACAATAACCGCTTTTGGTTTTATGCAAAACATTACGTTTACATTGTATTAATAATAGTTAACAATAAATTCAATATTTAGCCCGATTTTCAAAATGTGCTGGTAATGCGGAAACATTTGTCTTCTGTATAAAAACACTAACGAAAAAAATTCATACTTAAATGTATATTTATTATACATAGCAAAACTAATACAAATCTTAAGAATAAAATTTTTTTAATTAAAAATATAACACAAAATAAATTGATAAAATAAAATGTTCACTTGCAAAAGTCACAAATGTAATGATCATTTACACATCCAGCGCTCAAAGTATGGAACCAAGACTGACCAAAAAATGCAAATATGCAAATGGCGTATTTGCATTTTTTGGTGAAGGAAATTCACCCATAGGCATCTCCATCGCTGACTCCCCTGAGGATATTGAATCGCTGTCATCTGACTCTTCATTAAGTACAGGGTCCATTATGAAAGTAATGAGCATAATGTTATTAAGACGCGACGATAGATGGCAGCACGGTAAAACCGGCTGGGAAATGTGGTGCGGGATATGCCCTTGCAATGCATCCAGTCGTCAGTTGCTTTCGAGCAGTGTGAGCGGAGATAAGTGCCTCCGCTTGAAGTATGTTTTCAACTTTTGTAACATAACGCAATGGAGCGTTCGCTTGAACAATGATACGCCATAAAGTTTTGCGTGAGGTTTGGCAAAAATGCAACCGAAACATTCCAGATGCTGCAAGAAGCCTTCAAGGACGATTGCATTTCAAGATCACAGTCTGGGAAGTGGCAAGAGGCATTCAAAGAGAGCCAGGAGGAGGTCGCCGACGAACCCCGTTAGGGATGTCCCCCCCCCCCCCCGGTGATCCCTCACCACCTTACAGTCCCTACTTAGCTTCATGTGACTTCTTTTTGTTTCCGCGACTCAAGAGAGAGAGAGAGAAGAAAGGAAAACATTGGGGAGCCTTGGGAAACATCCAACACCATGTTACAATGTTCCTGAGAGGCATTCCCTTGGAATAGCTTCAGGGTGCCTTTCAGGCGTAGCAAACACGTCTCCGCAAGTGTATTGATGCAGGAGGAATGTAATTTGAAGAATATTGAACATTTGTACAAATTACGATCAATAAATATATTTTGCCAGTAAATGCTCATTACTTTCATAATGGACCCTGTAAGAGTTTTCTTTTGGGTAGTTTTTTTTTTTTTTTTTTTCACTTTTCCTGTCGAAATTATTTTTTTAGATTCGTTCAGAACTTTTTCAAGTTCCGTTTTATAGGGAGAACTTATAATCACTGCAACCGAAGTTCTTCCTCTGTTTGAAGTTTTCCGGTTTGGCGCAGGTACAGGCATTACATTCGAAGGCATAACACAGGGCTCAGGTCGATGTGAAGGGCCAGCTTCTGGGCATCAATATCACTGGGTCGGGTTTCTTTGTCTTGAATTCGAGCATCTCGAACATTTTGAGCAGCAGGCAAGAGCGCGCATAAAGAATGATCACTCACCTGATTGGTGATAGACGTAGGAGTCTGAATATTTAAACTACGACTTTGAATCGGTTCAGTTGGCGAACAAAATTGTGAAGGTACGAAATCAACATCCGCTAAAACAGAGCGGTCACAAGGGTATATTCCCGTAACATTAAACCCAGTTGCAGCAATAAGTCCTGTTTGGCATTGCAGGTAAGATTTGCCAAAAAGTTGAGCGATGTCGTAAGGGCCTACAGGCCGATCATTGTGTCGCAAAAACAGGTGCACATATTCACTGTAATAACTTTTTAAGGGTCCCATAAAGGTTTTATCTAACAGTTGAGATTTGTGGGGTGTATTTGGAGGAATGCTGATGATCGTCACATATTTTTTACGAGCAAGTTCAATTACGTCAAGATTCTTTGTTTGGGTGTTGTGTCCGTCGAGAATTATCAGAACAGGGGATTCTTCATTCGGGCGTGTCTTTTGAATAAAGTGGTTAAACCACTCTGTGAATAAATCCGTTTGGGTCCATACAGATGGATAGCATCTGCCGAGTGACCCTGGTGTTGCTCCTCTCATTAGAGCATCAGTGATATCTTTTCTGAGAAAAATCATAATAGGGGGCACTAAAGTTCCTCCTGCGCTCATGCAAAAAATTTCAGTAATAAAAGATCCTCGTTCCGCTGACGTGAGTGCTCCCACTTGCCTTTTCCCTTTTAGTCCAACAACATGTAGTATCTTACTTTGTACAACACTTAATCCGGTTTCATCGACGTTAAATACCCTATATCACTTGGTTGATGATTTTTATCATACTCTGCTTTTAACCCATTAAAAAACTTATCAATGATATCCTTATTAAAGTCACTCGCTCTAGAAAATGAGTTCCCGATTAGTTTGTGTATAGTTAGCCTCTTTTTGTGACGTCTTATAAACAAGTCAAACCAGGCTCTCCCTGCAGTTTCATTTAGAAACCCGTGTGTAATATTATTCCGAACAGCCAACTTGTAGGCCAATCTTTTTATATCATCCCTCTTTAACACTAGAAAGACGGAAGCGGTCATTTTGACCGCAAACGATTTTCAAATGCTCATATTTGCTGCGTTTAATTTTCAAACTCTTTTTCCTTCATTGACTTTTCCTAACTATTTATTAAGATTTTACAACAGTATTTTTTTTCCTTTTAGGATTATTATTATAGTCGCTATAAATGTTTATACCTAGAAAGACTGACTACGGTCATTTTGACCGCTAAGTGAACCTTTCTTTATGCATCCGTTTTCTTTTTTTTCGCTTATCAGTTGTGTGTACTATGGACTATTGTTAGTTGTCAGGGTGAGTAATGTTCTTTTGAGCTTGAGTAGTACCTGTTGGTCAGGTTTAATTCTTTGAACTGTTAGGAAAATGCGAAACACCTGCTGGTTGCATGGTTTCAGTTTTCTGCTATCTGCACAGGGGGCAAAGTTGGGAAAGGTAAATTTGAAAAGCATGTGACTGGACACGTGAAATTACTTTGGGTCTAAAAAAAAAGGAAATATAAACAGGTAAATTACAAAAATGTTTGCTGGAATTGTTTTGTGCACCAAAACATGTGCTTTGCTTGAAGCATTGACGTTTATTTTCTTCGGTGCTAATGAAGTGCTCAGTCACATAATTATCTTCATGATGTCGAGATGAACCGTTGACAAGCAAAACTTATAGGAACATTAACTCCTGAAACTGTTGCAGATTTAAAACAGATTATGGTTTGAATGAACAGACTGACTTATCTGAAGAGAAATATATTTCTAGTGATGAGAATAGTTTTTTTTCATGAGATTATTGCGAATATTTTTCGGAGCATAGATTTGCAGAAAAGAATTGTTCTTCCGAGTTAGAATGAGAAGAAACCTCGCCAATAAAAACTGATGCTCAAAATTTAAAAAGTAGTGAAAGAAAAAGTGAAAAGGGTCCGACGCCGAAAAAAAGGAGAAAATTTCAAAAACAGAACTCCTATTTCTTCAATTTCCGCCAAGTCATCCCCACTGATCAATTTTGCTGCATATAAATAAGTAAGTACCTCAGGAAAAAGATTAAAATAGTGTGAAATTAAATTATGCGGAACTAAAACTACGAGCATTTGTTCTAACTTCCAAACAAAAAACTGTTAATGACTAATATACAGGTGACGTGATAACATAAGTATTTCGAAATACTATAAAAGATAGTAATGTACGCTATCTTGCGATATTAAGATATTTTTTTAAAACAAACACATGCATGGTTGATTATAGTATTTGTTAGTTATTACATGCTAAGAAAATTTCCTCTTTTTTGTACAAATTTCCTCTTTCTCAATGCGAATTGTGTAAAGCATGTGTATTTCACTTGATCGAACGTAAAATAAAAAAAAGCTATCTGAGACTTATTTGCAGACTATATTAGGATTAAATTGTTAAATTAAACTTTGATATTATGAAACAAATCTTTTCTATGGCTGAAAATCCCAAAAGGAGGAAATTTCTATTATTTTAAGTATGGCGGTCAAAGTGACCGCTGCTCGTCTTTCTAGGTATACGCAAAACGCCGTCTTTCTAGTGTTAAGCCGTAGAAACGGTCGTCCATTTTTATTAAATATTCAACCAGCTCAGTTTCCAAATGACCTGGTAAAACAGACTGTCGTCCAACTTTGAGGTTCACACGTTTTATCACTATTTACAAATCTTTGTAATGACGACTGAGGACCTTTATAACGCTTCACAGCTTTTCTCAAACCTATCTTCTTTTCTCTTACGGAAACAATCGCTTTTACCATAGATTGAGCATCCCAATTCTTCAATTTTCCCTTGGACTTGGGACCAACAATCTTCCCTGGCATCTGAAATAGGCGGAAACGAAACGTAGTACAACACATATTATATTTCCATTTTTTATTACAAATACCAATTATAATCTCTAAAATCTAAACTAGCTATAATAGATAGCAAACTTAGCGAGGGAAATGTGGAAACGTTTCCACCATTGAGAAGAAATGCTAATGGAGGGAGCCATAGCAAATGTCTCAGTGAAATGTGCTTGGGACCCAATGTTTCCCAAGTCAGGTGACTTGTTTGGCTGGGAAGTTGTCGCCTTTTGGCACGCAATCGCTCTTTTGGCATTAAATATTTTTCAGACGACGCGATGGCGCTTAGTATGAAATCGGGGCTACAAATCAGAGCAACTCTTGCTCCAACTCCTTTACCGCATAATAATAAATAAATAAATAAATAAATAACGAATACAAATACAGGCCTATCATTCAAATTCCCTCTCTGCATTTTTTTCCGGATTTTAAAATATAATGTAATTGCATTTTTCATGTATTTTGATGCTTATTCCGTGAAATGACTGACATGTACAAATAGTTTAAAGTGTTCTGTTATTGACTGAACATTTATGGATTCGAATGCATTGTAATCAATGTTTTGAAATGATTTCACACGTAGGCATACTAGTATTTAAATTGAAGCATAAAAATAGCAAATCTTTATTCTTGCGCATCTGCTGTTCACAGGAGCTTGGCGAGAAGATACTCGCCAACAAAGCAAATGTACACAAAATGCTCAAGAGCCGTTAAAATAATTACTAGTTAAGTAAAAAAAGTTTTTTATGGCACTAAAATGTTATTTGCACTCAAGATGTACAATGTTTTATAACTTTTATAGATAAAATAAGTACAAAAATTTAAAAATTATAGGCAACTGTGGAATATGTACTCGTTGAATGCATATAAATGTTATTTTTTCTTTATTGAGAAGTAAAAAAACATTCGTACATGCTAGGGAAAAGTTACTGGATCTCCTGGTGTTGCTTTTTCCTCACAGTTTACAATGCTAGAATACTGCACTATTACTATAAATCTAACTTTTCCCTTCTACAGTTAAAAGTTGTTATTATGCATGGCTTCAGCTAATGAAAACTTCTTCAGCGGTTACTGTCAACTGGGAATTGCTCCCCATGTCACATGGTACTGTTGCCGTATCGGGATAGTAGGGTTGCACTCTCTCCATCTATTCCTTCTTAATGGTTTCCACATTACCCCCAGTGTAGCGCTTCCACATTACCAGCATAGTCATATTGAACTATGAAGATAAAATTACGCTATATTTTCAAGCTAGGAATCCACTTAATTGTACCAGATTGTAGAGTATTTTTTGCTTTACCAATAACAGCCTATGCACTATGAAGTAGCCTTAATGGACTATGTAATTAAACCAACTTTAAAGACATACCTTAAAAGTTTGAAAAATCAAGAAAAACTTAAAACAACAACTTAACTAATAAACCACGAGTTGATTACCAACGCCCCCACAGGCTTACTAAACAAACACAGTAACAAGTTAATACGTTCACCGCAAAAGTGCAACGCCTCCCAAGCCGTAGAGGTTATGTTTCCACATTACCAACACGCTTCCACATTTACACCACTTTCTCTACTACACGGTAGCATGACCCAAGTGCGATGTATCGACTTGATCCAAACAGCACCAATACAATGACTCAAAAAAGGTGGGAAAATCTTTCTCAATTTTATTAACTTCTATTAAGTGTACCATGCTCCTATTCAAGGAGCACAGTGGTATCTTGCAAAATATTTGTAACCACTTAAACACCCCCCCCCCCCCAAAAAAAAAACAGTTGAAAGCGAATTGTAAAAAAAAAACTTATGAAACAAAGTTTTTCTTTTTACGAATAACTCTCAAACAAAAGGACAATAGCTTTCTCGTGTACCTAGGTTAAATAAAACATATGTATGTAGCCTGAAGTTTTCTGTAGCAAATTTGTCCGTAGCAAAAATTTTCTGTTCAATTGAAGTCCGACTTGAAAATTGAAGTCCTTACATCAGCTTAACTCTGCATCAACTGCTCCCTGTCTTCCCTATACTTCCCAAAAGTGAAGCACTACTAAATACAACGATTATTTTTATTCTGCAGTGAATTGCACCTTCTATAGCAGTGATAGATTTACAGGTTTGGAAGCCCGACGCAATACATTTTTAGGATTCTATGTCTCCCGAATGGGGACGCTAAGGAATACAACAGAAATAAGGGCCCGGGAAGGTTGCCCGGTATGAGAACAATGAGATTAAACTTATTTTTAAATGCACATTTCATAGATCTTCAAGGAAGGCAGCAGCATAAGTTGAAGAAATGATAAACAAAACTGGACATATACGGATTTCGTTATTTTGATATTCGTTGTAATAAGATATTATTCTAATTCACGCCATCAGTGTAACTATCTCAGTTTAGATTAGAAAGCTCAGGCCACTCATCAAGAAAAAGAACGAAAAGAATGGTATATTGATAATAAGATGGGAGACCGTTTTTTAAGCTCATTAATTATTCCTCCTCATGGGAAATTATTTCTTAATGCACAGCATGCCTTTCTTTTCCCAGAAACATAAATGTTACTCGTAGCTACAAGTTAAAACTTAAAAGCTTTTCCATTACCAATTTTTATAAAAATGAAAATGAATAGCATCACATTAGTTAAATGTACCCTACTTTCAAAATGTGCTTCAAGGTTAAACTTTTTGTTGAACCCATTCTGTGATTACTTTTTACAGCTCGCTTTTGTCTTTATGTCTTTATTTAACGTTTCAAGAACATTTTTATAAAAGCAGATTCGTATGCTAATGATAAATGCAACATGCACTACCGTTATATATCTAAAAACCAGTGACTGTTGCATTTTTGTTTTTTGTTGTAGCTTACGATACCTTCAAGTTACTTCAAAAATATTTGGTTGAAAAGTTAATACTGAACAATTAAGGATAATTCTAATTAAAATATGTGCATCAAATTTTAAATTTAACATCGTAAATTTGTTTTTTTTTTAAGTGGAATCGATAAAAAATGAGTGGTGATGCCGACAAAAAATAATGTACTAGAAAGAAATACATTTAAGTGATAAATTTTTACTAAGAACTTATAAGTTATAATCTTATATATAATAGCTGATAATCGAGAATCCCGCGTGTTTCAACAATGAAACTCTCGCCACGGCATCGTAATTTGATGATATGTTTTGGTAATGTTGACCATGCAGGGAAATGATTTATCGTGACAAGGCTAAACTCGATCCGGTAATTTAACTGTTTTACTGGTAAGACTGTGTCATTTAAAGGGAATGAAGAAACGAAAAAATGGTCAACAATGAACGCTACCTACTGGAGTTAGGGTTACAATTTCAATTACCAAAATATTTCCAAATAGATAATGACTTCGTTCAAATGTAGAAGCAATTTTCACCCGTCATAACTTGTCGGGGGACTTTCTAGTGAAAATACTATTAGTTGTGTTTATCTATGAATAACTTTACTAATTAAGAGGTTTTTTCTACATTGTAGTCCTTGTCAAGGTGCTTTTTAGAAGTGCACTTTGCAATTTTCGAAATGTGTTAAAATGTGAAAATTTTAATTTTTAAAATCATATGCAAGCAAATAATTAGCGATTATCTGTATGCGTTAAAATCGTATTAATCGTTGGAATTTTTTTAAAGCATGTAAGCAAATAGTTATATAATGCTAGGAAACACTCTCTTCATTGTTCTGAAAGTAAAAAGGTATGTATAGTGTCATGTTCATCAAGTAGACTGTTTTACAATTTGTTCTTAACATGCATAGATTCACTTCGAGAATCATATACTCGTTTTTTAATACAGTTGAAATAAATTCAGCATAGGTAGATAATGCTAATTAAAATTAATTTTAGATATCATTGATCCAAAAAAGACAAATATTAAAAGGATCGAAATAAATTTGTGACGGCATGATCATACTGATTTATTTTTAATTAAATGGGATAAAATCAATAACTGGATTAGTAATGGATAAAACTACATCGATGTAAGGATGATTAAATATTATATTTAAGTACTGATTTCAGTGATTATTTTCTTGCTCTAATATGTATTTCATTTCTTAATTTGGCACAAGTCAGAAGTTAATTTTCGTTTTACTGTACAAATGCATCAAAAAATCGCAGATGTGAACACATTGTCAGATATAATATTTTCGTAAATCGTTTACGTCGCAAGAAGTTTATTAAGCGAGTTTGTGCTGCTTTCTAGTTAATTGGTTTGTTTCTTTAATTTTTTGTTCCCTTATTTGAACCACACTCAAAGCGCGTAGCAAGCAACAACAACATTTAAAGTGTACATCATTTTCAGAATATAAAAATGTTTTAGAAGTTTTTTAGAGGTAAACATTTTCTGCTAGTGAGAAAACCATGAACCAAAAAGGAAACTAAATAATAATACTAATAATGAGATTCAATAATGGAAATAAAATATAATAATAATAATAAAAACAAGTACAACAAAATTTTAATAATACTAACAATAAGTATAATATAAAATATAAATAAAAAATTAAAAATATAAATAAAAATAATAAATAAATGAATAAATAAATAGTTTTAAACTTTGCATCCAAATTGATAAATTTTGAATGCTCAGAAACAAACCCTCGATCTTCAACGAACACTATTAAAACGCTCTTTCTTTTTAATAAATGGTAATTTTTACATGCATTCCAATGAGATTTATTACTGTTATTATTTTTAAATTTCAGACTAAAACATAAGTAATATCCGCGTACTTGTTAAGACACTTAACTCCAACTAATATTTCCCCGATCTTAGTAATGACAGAATCTTACGACAAAGGGATTTCAAACACACACTTTTTTGCCAAAGTATCGAAACTCCGAGTATATGCTTTTCCTAAAAATACGAATTTTTAAAATGCAAATTTTAAACACAAAACTTCTACTCAAAAAATAACAATTAGTGAATATTCCCTAGTAACCATATTTGAGAGGAATTATCGCAAATAAGAAATAGAAAAAAGTTATTGCTGAAGTAAATGGCGACAATAAGTTTATAAGCGTAAAAATCCGATTACATTTTCTTGTGTGTTTATATATTTGTATATATATATATATATATATATATATATATATATATATATATATATATATATATATATATATATATATATATATATATATATATATATATATATATATATATATATATATATATATATATATATATATATATATATATATATATATATATATATATATATATATATATATATATATATATATATATATATATATATATATATATATTATATATATATATATATATATATATATATATATATATATATATATACAAATAGAAGAAACCGTTCGAAGAAGTCGTGTCGCGAAAAGTACATAATAATGAGGTAAAGCTTATATCAATTAAAATAATGGGCAAGGGCTTAAAGCAAATTGCATCTTCAAGGAAGAATTCCCCGCATGCCTTATCATAGAAGTTAGCTCAATTATAGCAACAACTCCCAGGAGAAGTTTCTTAATTGCCAGCATAATCTTGAGGTCACCAGACAGCTCTTTTCATGTTAATGTAGTATCTTGTTTCTGCTTTAATTTTAATCTTGTTGACGTAAACTGACATCGTTAAGATGGGATAAAGAGCTGGAAGAGAATATGGTAGCGTAATATAAAGTACGTGAGTGAATATTAATTATAAGCCCCTAAACATAATTTTGTACTGAACAAACAATCATAGATAAATGTTTACGAACAATATTGTGCTTTAAGAACTTTGAATAAAAACCTATAAAGGTAACTTACTTTATTGTATTAAAATTTTGTAAAATGTATTACGTAGTTGCTGTACTGCTTTATTTTATATTACTTATTTATTGCTTACTTTTATTGATTACATTTCATAAACTGACCATGTGTAGGGGAGAGGGGGCTAGAAGTTCTGTTTTTCAAACAAGCCCAAAATTTGTTATGGAAAATTAGTTCTTGAGTTATTATTCTGTGATTAAAATAGAGTAATATATGCCCCTATGATGTAACGACTGTTTTTTCAGTGGTATTTTGTAAGATTTTTTATAATTAATTTTATAGTACCGTAAGTCGAAAAGGAACAGCTTGCCCCAATACACATACAACATAAACAAATATTCGCGAAATTCTCTTATCCACAATTATGGTGGCACCCTATTCCGCGCGTAACCAGAAGTTTACTGTACATAGATGATATTCTAATTACCATTTTCAGCGACTGATGCAACTACCTTTCTCTGGATTACGAAAAGAAAGGTTACTTGCATTTTTAATTTACAACTCCGATAATTAAAGTCCTATACACAGATTTGACCAGGCTAAAGTCACGACGCTGCAGTCTCTGGCTAATGACGGCTAAACAGGTAAAGCCTAGACAGATTCACATGCGTAGGATATGATCTGCTTAATGAGACACCTGCTTTGTCTGAACAACATTGAATTGTTTTACTTCTTTGGCTACTTTCTCAAAACATCTCTAGGTGGCGTAATCAAGCTCTAGACCAACAAATTTTTTAACTTTCATATTTTCAGATCAAACTATGGAAAACATTTTGTATCACATTTTGATCTTCGAAAATTTCATATTTTTTAATCTGTCTATTTGAGAACAACCAAAAATTTTTGGTGAATCATCGGTGACGTCGGTGAGAATCGACATTATCCAATTTCTATATTTCACGGTAACGAATATATACATATAATATTTATTTATATGTGTTTTTGTTTACCGCACTGCTGAAATAAATAAATAGGGGGCAAGGAGTTCCTTAGGGCTTATTATTACTTTGTTCCTCGTAACAACTTGCCCACAAAGAAGGAACAACTAGCCCCTCAAGTAAATGTCCTTGAAAAATTAAAATGTAGGTAAGATAATGAAAAGTAAATCACTTCAGCGTAGTATTTTAGGATGCACAATCGATATTTGTATAAAAACGCGAAATAACTAAACACTGTCATTTAATGTTGGTGAAAAAGAATAAAAAGTTCAAAAACGAAAATGTTTACAAAAGTAGTTAAACGATGCTCGTGCTCAGTTTTTAACATACCGGACACCACTGGCTTGGCTAATGTAGTTACCATTGATGCGCTGCAACAATCCACTTTACCAGGTATTTACAAAATACATTTATCATTTTTCTTCATTGAGCTATTTCAAATCGAACAACATACCCGCGGAACTTTTAGTGCCGCTCTCTCCTTTTTTAACAGGGTTAAGCTTTGGAATAAAAAATATGCATAACAATAATATCATAAGAGGAATAAATAATTAAGGAGTGAGTACACCAATCTTTAAACGTATAACTTTAACACGAAAACGCCGCACATGATTTTTGACAAAGGAAACCTTTGTTTGCAATTTAAGAAAATGTAGCTGCTTTTTAGAATCACATTAAGCTTTTATTTGTTTAATTTATAACAATATTTCTTGTCTTCTGCACAATCTCTGTAATCGTAACTGCATTCAAAACTATTAAAACGAAATAAAAGAAAAGTGAATTTTAGGTTTTGTAAAAAAAACATAGAACTGTAAATTCATAATTTCATTTGTTCTTTTGAGTTTTTTAGCACAAAAGCCGTAATATGCTATACTGCACTAAACGGTTGTTAAAAAGTAGAAAAAAAAGTGCTAGAAAAGTAAGTTTTATTGAGGAGCAAAGGACATAAAACGTTTGGAATTTTTTAAAAACACCGAAATACCGAACGCATGAGCAAAGTCTTAAATGTTTAATAACGAGCTGAAAGAAATAACTGGGGAACAATTTTGGTTCAAAAAACGTTTACAACAAGACAAAGGCACGACGAAGCAAGAGTTATATGACTGAACACTAAATTAAAGACAATAAGCCTCCATAAAAACGAGGAACAATTTGGATGAAGTGGGTTCCCTTGTAGTTTCTTCAAGGATGGATGAAAATGATTAAAACTAAAATGCATTTTAAATGAAACACTGCGTGATAAACAGGTAAATTCACAATAACAGGTTTTATTCCAACACGGTAACATACCAAACTACGACGTCACAGTCGTACTTTTATGCAGTGGTTCAAACTGGGAAAGAAATCCCGGCATACAATTGATCACTCACATACTCGTGCTTTATTTCCTCAAAGTACCTTATTCTGGATGTTTAAAAAAATGTGACAGATAAGATGCATAAAATCTGTAATAACCGAAATGTTTTGAGTGCAACATTAACAACACAAAAAAGAATGATAATACTTACATGGAATGCCAATAAAATTAGCGCTAAACTACATGCATGCATAGTTTTTTAGAACGTATTTAAATACACTTCATGCCACTGACGTTACAATTTTCATTTTAGAAAATCACTACTGAAGCCATTTCGCAAAAAAGATAGCTTTTAATTCTAAGTTTCAAGTCCATTTTTTGAGCTCATTAATTATTCCTTACTCATGGAAAATTATTTCTTAATGCACAGCATGAGTTTCATTTAAAAAAAAAAGTTAGTAATAGTAGCTACAAGTTAAAACCTAAAAGCTTTTCCATTACATGTTTTTTTTTTTTTCAATAACTAAAATGAATAGTGTTTCATTAGTTAAATGTGTTCTACTTTTAAAATGTTTGAAGTCCTTTTTTGTATTGAATTCGTTGTGTAGTTACTTTTTAGAGTTTCTCTTTTACGACACCGTCTATTTTAAATTTAAGATCTTTCTCAGGTTTATGCCATTTTTTTATTTGCTGAAACAGACGATCACTTATGCAAAAAAATTAAATTAACGATACGGTAGAGCAATGACAATAATTCTGTGTTTGAACTAGTTAGGTTAAATTTTGATTAAATGTTTTATTTTAATCTTCATGGGGGGGGGGGGCATTGAAAATATTAAAATAAATATTGTTCATTGTTTCGGGTTCATGCATATTTTTGGACTACTAATGACTAAATTTTACCTTGTAATTGCATTTGTTGCACAGTATTCAAAAATTTAGTCAACTCAAATGTTGCATTTCGTTTTCTGTGTCATAAAGACTAATAATATGTAGCTCGTGTGAAAGAGGGGGGGGGGGGAGAAAGTACTAGATGAATTCATGGTTTGGGTTAAAAGTGACCATTTTCGAATGCTTAAGATTTAGATATTTACTATATAACTACAGGTTGTTTATAATTTTTATTATTTTATCACATATATTTATTTATTTTATTTTATTTTACTTTTATTTATTTATTTACTTTTATTTATTTATGTATTTATTTTTTGTTATTACGTTCAAATATCTAACCGATACATCAAATGAGATGGAAAGTATTAGATAATAAAAGGAATTTAGTTTGTTACCGGAAAACTATACATATATATATATATATAACACATATAGAGTTACACTTACTATCGAGTTCTATAAAAGTGAAATTTATAAGCATTCAGCACAATTTTCAACTCAATGAAATCTTTTTATTACCAATATAACATATATGGACATTAATAAATATTCCTTCATTAAATAAAATTGCTTTTTTTAAATATGCTCAACAAAAACTTCAGTCCAAACATTCACTAAGTAAATAAATTATACAATAAGTAATTAGAATATCTCGAAAAAAGCTATTATTACTTGCATCAGTCAGCTTCATTTTAATGAAAACCAAATACGAAACAAAAATTCAAAAAAAAAGTAATTAATTAAATAAGGAAACGTATTTAAGCTAAACAACTTTGCTTGAGAATGCACCGTTTTTAGATACGTGGCGGAATATTTTTTTTCGAAATTAGCAATTAAATCATTAAATTACATATAATTCAATTGTGCGTCTCAGCTTAATTATTTTCACGACTTCATTAAATCAGCTTCTAACTACTTATTTCTTAAATTATGAAGTAAAGAGGAACGTATGCTTAAATATGTTTTCTTACTGCGCGCTAGAATTATTGATTAAAATTGGATTGTGTATAGAACATCTCCTAAGATGATGCTAATGCAGTAAATTTAAATGTAATAAATAATTTACTTACGGGCATTTGCTACGGTGTTTGTTTCAAAATATTTTAGAAATATTCTTTAACAAACATTAATTTTATTCATTCATTATTTTTTTAACATCTGCAGTGAACTCTCAAAAACTCGAAATCCTAAAAAACCCGCGAAGATTTCGAGTAATCGGTAGTTTAACTAAGTTTCTCTTCCCCACCTTCACAAAAAAAAAACTTTTTTCTTCTTCTTCAGAAATAGTGCAAACTAAATACAATCACTTATAGTTTGGATAAAATTAGTTATTAGCACTACATAAATATATCTTACATAGAATGCATTTTATTCCGATACTTGGATAAGGGAATTTGCATTTTTTTTATTTAATCGCATCTTAAAAAGTCATTCCATTTTTAGATGCAATTCAACCTATCTACGTTTTTAGAACTTTCTAGGTACTGCAGTAAATAATTTGAAAAATCTAAACTTTGCTGATTAGTTGGAGATTGTAAAGATTCTTTATCAGAATCTGCACAAGCAGGCAATAGACGAACTGCTTGCACAATCGCTGCGTAGATGCCGGATTCACATACGTAGTAGCATTTTCCTCATTATTCAAGAAATATATTTGATTTTTGCCCAATCATCGTCAACAATATTTTTTTAATTGATCCAATTTTCGTCGGTAACTTTATCATTGTTATTATTGATATATATGAAGCCACAGCTCATATATGCATTGTTTCTGTCGTAGGCTTAATTTCCTTTCGTTGACTTCAGTGCTTATTTCTGCTAATCCCTTTTTTCTTCTTCTTTTTATTAATCTTAAAAGCACGTTATTTGAGTCATCCAGAAAAAAAAAATTCTTTCAATGTTTGCCAAAATTTTTATTCTCTCAAAGATTACCTAACACAGCTACTCAATGAAATTTTAGATCCTCTTTAATAACAAGAAATAGCTTAATCCGCTACTTTTCACTCAATATTGCAACAATGTGCATATTAAGAAACACTATTGTTACGAAATTATCCTAATCATACTAACTAATAAGCAAAGAAATGCGTCCCTTGTTTTTTTTTTTTTTTTCATAAAACGAAAATGAAGTTTTTGTAAGAACTTCGACTTAAAAGGAGTACGTTCGAGATATAGAGAAAACTTTGTACTGAAGACACTAAATTAATTTGGGGAAGAGTGAAAACTTTTGGGATTAATGAATATTTGAGCTATAAGGTTTTAAGTTATCAAGACTGTTTAAATACATCAATAAGCTCCTTGCTATATCCTCAAGGAACACCATTCAAGGACCCTTTGTTTTATAACTTCTCTACTTTTATTTCTCTTTCACAACAATTATATTATAATGATTTTTATTACATCTTTTAACAAAAACAAAACTAAGAAAAACTCTTAATGTATTCGAAATATATTCAAAAATCAGGGAAAAAGATTAGTTACCATTTAAAATAAATTATTAACCTTGTTCAAAGTTATTCTGACAGTTACGATCCTTTTAGACGTGTGATGGATGAAATTCAAAGTTTTTTTTTTTCCACCTCCAATTACGATAAAAGCACGATATTAAAATTAAACACGAGCTTGGGTACAAGCAGGAACAACCACAGCTACATTAAACAAAGGAAAATGCTGATACGAAATATCAAGAACAGAATTTGAATATAAAGTAGACCGTTTAGAGTAAGATGATAGAAAACATTAATATAAAAACTAAATTTAAAAAAACAAGAAATCACAAATAATTTTAATATTCAAATAGTTCATAGATAATTGCAATTTCAATGTCACAAAATAATGTCCTTTTCTTTTATTTTATATTATTGTTCTTAGTAATTTTAATTTTTTCTTTAAACTAAAAAAAGGCAACAAAAGTAATTAAATTTAACATTCGAGAGATAGATTTTTTTTATCTTTCGCTGTGTTCGAATCTATATAAATCTATAGGCAAAGCATATTCGTAAACTCAAAACACAAAATAAACTTCTAAACTGATGAAATTACAAATCAGGTTTTATTTAACGAAATAATGAATCTTTCGAATAAATTATGGGATTCTTCCGAATAAATTATGGGTTCTTACTTATATATTTTAGAAACTAAACTTCCATAAAGACTTAACTTTCTAAACAACTAACACCTGCAATCAAACGTTAGGACCTTTTGTTAAGATTTTTTTTTCATTTGGAAAACTGCGTTTCAGATTCGAATTTTTTAGGAACTATTGAAATAATTTTCTATTTGAAAAAGCATCAACATTTTTCGTTTCTCCGTTCGTTTGACATCGGGCAAATATTTTCACCAAAAACAGTTTGCTGGGTAAAATGTTTGGTATAGAAATATTTTATCCATAAACGACAACCCATCACTTATTGAGAAGGAAGGGATCAGGTGCAAGGAAAACGTATGAGGCAAAATAAAAAAATAAAAAAAATGCATACATAAATCTCTTTCCTTTTTCATAATAACGGGTTCTGTAGTTTGTGGATAAACAACGTAAAGCCTTTGATTTATAGATATCAAAAAGAACGAAAATAGGAAAATAGGTCGTATGATAGTGCTTTTTATTAAAATTACTAATAAAGTTTAGTTTTTTACTTAATTCATATAGGGTAGATGATTAGTAAAAAAGCAAAAAGGTAAGGCGCACAAATAAATCATACGGTGTTAACACAAAATAAGTCTTTAAAATATGATACAATGTGAATTAATTAAGGTTTTTTTTTTTTTTTTTTTTTTTTTTTTTTTTTTGACTACTCAAACATAATATTAAATACCAAGTAAAGGCAAGTAAAATTAAATTGTATGTTTAAGAGTAGTTAAACATATTTAACATTCGAAAATCATGCGGAAAAATTGACATTTATATTAGGAATATGTAAGCTTCATTGTATCTATCGTCAAAAACTACGTTTATGCTTAAATTTTAGAAAAAAAATATATACGAAGTTAACAATGCATTAACACAATTCCAGATAGTTGTTGGATTGAGTGAATACACTTTTATTTTGTTCCATATAAGTAATTAAGCTTTGAAATTAGTATAAATAAACGTAATTCAAGCAATAACAACGTTTGAAATATACGCGGATATTTACGTGAGTTTCTTGCATTTTTTGGATGTATGGAGATAATTAAACTAGCTTAAACTAGAAGTTCAATTTGTCTAGAAAAATATATTGGCCTTATTTCTAACACAAATAAACTTTTCTAGAACATTAAACATTTTACATTCTAGTAAACTACAATGAACCATGAAGCAGTAATGAACAAACATTACTGCAAAATAAGATTAAACAATGTTTACAATACGCTTTTGTAATAACTGCTGCTAAACTTGTGCTAACTCATATAAAATTATGCATTGATAACACTTAAAACATAAATTAAGCTTTCTAATGCCGATAAATTCACTATCCTGTGAATTTTTGCTACCCTATTCTAAAAACTGGGGGGGGGGGGGGAGGACCTTATTGGGCTACATTGCCATATTTGGTGCACTTACTTCAAGTGTAAATATGTATGCATGAAGCTGCTAATGTAGTTGCTTTTAAGCAATGATACTGTTGCACTGAGTAAAATGTTCACCTTTGTTTGACCGATATCAAAAACGCAGATCAATGTCATTCCATACAAGACAATTTCGTAAGGAAAAATGTTTTCTTGTTTTCCTCTGATAAACGCCTAAATCAAGCTTCTTGCATTCATAAGTCTTGATAGAATTTATTTTATTTTTGATTTCAAGACACCCGCTCTCGAAATTGGTCAAATTTCAGAAATGCCTTCTTTATAAATGACAGTAGAAAATTGATCAAGTTGATAATAAGATGAGGTAACGTCTGGGAAGGGCCGTTTACGGCAGTCTTGTTGCTCATTACAAACGGACTCTTTGGTTCAGGTGAAGTATTTTAGTCCAAAATAATCTTGCGTTGCAATTGTTCATGGTGAGGCCTGTCATAAATCTTATCATCAGCCCCAATGACCCCACATAAAACAGTAAAAAAGGTTCACTTCTGGAAGTGATGCAGAAGATGCTAATAAAACCAGAAAACTATCTATGCTCCATATTTACTCTTAAATTTCTAAGCAGGCACTGACTCATTCTGAAAAGTACATGGTGTTCTCGGAACAATTCAGAAGCATGATGAAATAAATGTTTCTTCTAAATTGATTAAATAAAATCGTATCATCATTTTTTATATCTGTATCAAGATAGTAAAAAGATAAGAGTTTATCTTCTAGAAGGAACTGAACTGGGGCGTTTTGTTATTTTTTATCAAACGATTTATCTATCAAATTTTCAAAAAAACGATTGTTTTCTTTATATTTTAGCCAATTTGGTGGCAAAGATAGTTCTTTAAAAAAATCACAATTGCTGGTACGTTGTTTTTAAGGAATTTAATTGATAAGTTCTTTTCCATATCGTCTAAAAAAGTTTTTCTGTCAACAACAATTTAAACTCCCTAAAAGATTTTTTAGTTTTATGTACATGTTTCGGCTTTTCATACATTTCAGTAAAAAAAAAATCATGTGTCAGTTTTAGGTATTACTTCCATTTCGAAAATACAAACTACCTGAATGAAATTCAATTTCGATGTACACATTTATATCAACGAAAAGGTCTTAGCGCTGCAGGAAATGCAAATTTTAATCTTCCTTTTGCAACATATCGATGTTGTCCTTTTGAATAATTCAAATCCGGGCCATGTCTGAACGGTTGATTAAGTAAGTCGATATTCAGTTGGGTGTCCCAAAATAACTTCTCTTGATTTACAATGTACTATATTTCAGCTTGGTTCAATGATTTGAGCAAAATCCACAAATAGAGGATTTCTAAGTTCTCGAGCTGCAAAACTGAATTTCGTTGCTTTCTGCTAAACATTATTGACACTACACATGTTATCAAACATAATTCAGATTTTTTTTTTTTTTTTTTTTTTTTTTGCCTTGAATCTGCATATTCTAATTTATTTCACATATGCATAAACAGACTTCTTAATTTCCTATCCTGTCTCTTTTTTTATACTTTAAATGTATTTCCATGCTTTTTTTAAAAATTTAATTATGTATTTTTTAATGGAGCAATAAGATATATTTTACTTCACGATAAACTTATATCGCAAAAGAATTCAGATGCACGTCTTGGAATAAAAATTTTAGCTAAGGCATTACAAACATTTTTTCCTAGACATTGATGAAATATTAAGAGAACATTTAAAAACTGTTTTCTTATTTACAGGGGTATACAGAAAGCTAGAATACGACATTCAGATACTTCACTTTCTTTTATTTTACAGATCATCAGTCTGGAATAGCCATAACCAAGCTGAAGGCAGACGTTCTTTCACTGAAGCTTAGATTACCTTCACACTACTTTTTAGCTGCGCAGCGAGGCTTCACAAACATGGTTAAGCTCATTTCATTACGCAAAGCTAAAAGCTTGGATAAATTTTGTTCTTAGACAGAACAACAAGCGTTAAGCTGCTCGATTGCTACATCCAGACACTGCAGTCGTACTGCGCATACGACATGTTGGCATACAGAAGATTTGCAGAAATAACTTTTGCTTTAGCTCAGTAGAAAATATGTTGCAGCGTAATTTCATTTCCATTTCAAAACCTTCAGTGTCGATTATGTCATAAAACAGGCAGTTTTGGTTTTCTTTTTATCTGTCACAGTAATTCATTGGAATCAATTTCAAAACAAAAAAAAATAAGTTTTTCTTCCTTCTTTCTTTCTTCTTTTTTTTCATTATTCTGATGAGACCAAGAATAAAAAAAAAAGAAATGTAAGCATACATTTTAAAGTTCTGAGTAAAACTCTGAGAAAGTTGAAATCCTAGGCAAAAAGTTTTATTGTTTTGTCCTTCTTTTTCTATTTTTTTTTTTTTTGTTAATTTATTTATTTTTTGAGCCATACTGTATTGCAGAAGTAATATGGCCCCCTTCTCCAAAACAGATGAGAGTTTTAATACCATTTGCGTTATTTATCTTCATTTTATTCATTAACTTTGCTTCTTACAAGGGTTCTTCTTTGCTTCTTACGGTACGGAATTGTTTCTCAAGAACAAAAATGAAATACGGTTCTTAAAAGGGCTGAACCGAATGGTGGAAATATAATTTTTTACAACTCTTCCATTTTTGAAATATACGCGATTAAAGTTAAGCATATGATGGTACTTTTCAGTGGCTAAAGTCCAGTCGCGAATAAACGAAACACGCTTCCGCAGCAGCGGAGTAGATATTTGGTTATACAAGGACACGCAGACTAGTTAGTTATACAACGCTTATAAGATTTCCCGGCAGTCACTGATCATTTTCTTAAATAGCTTATTAGCTTTAAATTATTGTATTAAATGCAATGCCCATGAATGACGCAGTACCAATTTCGTTCTAATACTCGAAAGGCGCATGAAAATTTTCCGCATTCTGTCGGATTCACGGAGATATACACCATTGAATATCCCTATTATACGCTAAATTTTAATCACTTACTTGTTTATCTCGAAAATAAGAATAGCCCCTACCATTAGATACAGAACCCTCAGTAAGAAAAAGGTATCTCTTTTCCCTGGGAAAACAAAGTCGTACCGTTTCCTTGTTAGGCCCTTTGCTTCTAGGTATTTTACTTGTTTAAGTGGCACAGTACCACATCAATATGTTTGTGCCCATACTAAGAGTAGCGGTGATCCTTGAATGTTTAAAAGAAGCTTTACATATACAACAGAGTATGACGCGTGATATAACATTAATTTTAGACAATGTGATATAAAACAGAAATTTGTATTTAATTTCATTACACCATGTGGAATTGAGGATTAAAGAAAATCACTTTATTTTAACTCAATGTTTGTTATTAGTTTCTGTATTTTTGATAGCACTGAGGTCCTATTTTCCTTTCCATACATCCCAAAGGGGAAGACTTACTATAAAAATGTTAAACAAATTAAGTAAAAAGGAAATATGTTTACATTTTACCGATATGCGTTAGTCTAATAAAGTTCTCTCCTGGCTGAAAATTACTCACAACTAGTTCATAGAGAAATAAGATAATACCTGTATTCATTATCAGCAAATCCATAGATCCACGCAACCCTTGTATCCGTATCACAATCTATTCTTAAGCCACCCATCTTGCGCTTAATATACAGAAAGAAACATTCTTATTGAAATTTGAGAAAGCATTTACGATTTTTATAATAACTTTTATCTAACTTTTGAATATAACTCGGAAGAGTAGACTCTGTATATTTTCATTCAACAGCAAACTTAATGAAAATTCAAGCACATTTCCTAAACTTCTCGTCCGAAATAGTTTGACAAACATTTGATTTCCAGTATAATTATTAAATTCCAGGAATTTATCTCTTTGCTTCGAAATGTGACTTTCAGTTACTATATCGGATTATTTTCGATATCCAATTTACATGCGCGCGTTTACCCTGTAATGTTTAGTTTATAATTTTCGAACTGGTTATCTACAGATATATGCTTTATAGAGATGAGTTGGGAGGAATTGCACGACTGGAGGAAGGGGAAGGTGCTACATTAATGTCGAAATAAAATGTAAAAAATTATTTACAGCTTATCCAGTAGATGTAATAGTTTTATACGTTGACTGCTACATCTGTTGGACAAGCTGGAAATAATTTTCCATAATAATACATCAATGCAGCGATGCTACATTTCTCTCGACAGTTCCCTATAAAAGCAATAAATTCTTAATAAGGTAACCATGTTTGAGAATTCAATTATTTGATTATTTTTTACTCTAGAATCGATTACCGTTTTAGGGAAGACTTAATTTAAAACTCAGATTTCATATGAGCAATGTCAACGTTTTTAATATTGGTATAAATAAATTTCTTTACAACCAAATGATTTTGTTGGTCGCTCAAAGTTTTCAAAAAAGAATACGATTGTAATATTTTGCGTTTTTATATATTTTACAAAAAATACTTCTCCATGTTAGGTTAAAGTTTAGTTTGTTGTAATATTATCCAAGAGCATAATGCTTAGTTTTTTTTAGTAAAATGTATGATAAGGGGATACATAGCTACAAATAAAAAATAATTTATCTTTTTGGTCATTATATTTAATTCATGAACGCAGCGTTTATTTTTGTGGTGTAATCCACATTGGATTCCCTTATTTTTTGTTTGTTTCGATTTCGCGCAGATTTCCTGAGAGCTAACTTTTGATCTAACCCGGTCTGTGATTTTAGAAAAGTGATGACGTCAGAACAGACGGTTATTTCGTGTGTGGCGCCAATGTCTTTTTCCCCGCGATCATAGGCTGCCGAATATGGTAATGCTTTGTTTAAGAGTTTTGATTTGTGCATTTCGATCACCCGTTTTGTTATCGGTGTAACCGACTTTTTGCTTGCCACGTAATTTGCTCGGATATTCCGACAGTTCTGAATTTTCCTCCGTGCTGTGCTGACGTCCGCGGGACTTGTTTGTTTTCTTTAGCGGATGCGCCGTTTCCCGCTACCAGCAATGCTGAGTCTGGTCGTAATTCCCGATTTTGAGCCGGGGTTGTCCCTTATGTCCCAATCATGCCTATATGTGTGTGCTTGACATTATTTTTGGGTGTTTGTGCCCAAACTCATTTTTATGATGGCCTAAGTTGGATTTGATAAAGTGTTATTATTTGGTGCTGAAGATATTTCGCCCCAGTGCTGCCGACCGTGCAACGCACGGCTTGTGTGCCAATATTTGTGACGTTCTTCATTGTTGTGCAAATAAATGTCTTGATCTACCATTCTAAACTTTTGTGTGGACTTTTCATGTTTGGATTACAGCGGGCCTGCAAAGCGAGATCACATGATGGGTGAGACACTTCCAATTTATTTCTGTAATTACGTAATTTAAAAGTGCCAACTTGAGTTATCTTTAAAAGTGCTTGACTAGTATGATGATGTCATTTAAGTCTGATTGTCCCCGTCATATAATTCTCACACTTAACGAGTTTCGCTTCATTGGTCGAGGAGTCCTTGCGATTGTCGTGGTTGCAAGACTCCGGCCTGGGTTCAACGTACACACTATACGATACGGCTGCCGTCCGATTATTTTACCCCTCACTTCAGGGGGTCTACACTAGGGTGTCCCGAAAAAAAAAATTTCCGTTTTTCTTAATGCAAGACCTCTCAAAATTTGCGAAATCGATCGTAAATTACAAAAATGATTTAAAAAATAGAATAAAATTATATCTTCAGGGCTCTACCGATCGTCAAAGTTTTGAAAAATTGTCATTTTTATGGCAACTGAAAAAGAAGTACTATGAATAAAGTTATAAATTTACTGTGAAATAAAAGCTTGACAGCTGAAATAAAAAGATCGTGATTCTTAATATCAACACGAACAGAAAAAAAAAAAAAAACATATGGCGATTACTACTGTAAATGCCTATATGGGAATAACCCCCATTTCCGCAGTAGAATCGTCCACGAAGCTTTGCGCCACGTCTCGATTTGCATGCAACAATATGTTACTGACGACTTCGACTTTGTTTGGTTTCAACTTGCTAATTCCTTTTACTTGTTTCGAGGGCTTTCTTGGCTTGACTCACGGGTGTTTTCTTCGTAGCCAAAGTAATTTTAATGCTATAAAAGTACAGTTGCAATTGTTAGTGTTATATGCCGATTCTGTTAGTTTTAAGTCATGAGTTCGAGACGTAGTGAGACTACTTGTGCTATACTGGGACCCTACAAGGAACTTGATGATCGGCAGCTACCTACTGTAAAAGACGTCATAAAATTTATTTTATTTGTCAGGAGCGAACAGAAATGTATGCATAACGGAAAGGACCCTTCCAGTTCAGATATATATAAAATTGTTTCTGAAAAAATCAACAGTATTTGGACAAAAGCTTCAATTCCAATTGTAACTAAGGAACGAGTAATTCAATTATTAAAATTCTATTTCGAAAAGTACGTCAATTTGAAACGATACCCCAGAAGCAAACGAAGTGATAGTTTTGAAAATAAACTGAAGTGCTTTTTAGAGTCATCTGAGAAGCTCTTCGACGTTGCTGCTTGTAAGTGCCCTGTATTTGAGTCTTGCTCGTGTTTAAAACCTAAAAAAGTTCCCATCAATGAGAGAAGTTTCTTGTTGGATCAAAGAAATGACAGGAAAATGGTGATAAGTGGTGTCGATAAGAAAGAAACAGCTAGATTAATGAAACAACAGCAGAGAAAACTTGAAAGGGCAGCAAAAAAGTCTTCTACTGAAAATAACGATTCTGTCTCAGCAAATTTTGATGATGATTCGATGCGTGAATTTTCTCCAGAAACGTATCCCATAACAGAGACGAATACGGCCTCTACAGGGACACCATCAACTTCAACGACAAATAGGAATACACTGATCTTGCCAACAGTTGCTAAGGTCTGTGATAGATACGGTTTGTCGACGCGATCTGCTGCTGCTGTTGCTTCTGCAGTTTTAGCTGATGTCGGCTTGGTTTCAAAAGAAGATTTAACTCTAGTTGTTGATAAAAACAAAATCCACAGATCTGTAGCTAAAGCTCGGAAAGAAGCTTCCAAAGATATTGGAAGTATTGTTATAAAAAGCATTTACTTTGATGGACGTAAAGACAAGACTCTGATAAATAAGAAAATAGGAGCTCGTTACCATCGCAAAGAAATTTTAGAAGAGCACATCTCAATTTTAGCAGAACCCGGATCAATTTATTTGGGACACACAACGCCAAGTCGTGGCACTGCAAAGGCAATTCTAACTTCGATTACAGCTCTATTAGAAGGTCAATGCTTGAATTTAGAAGATGTGATTTGCGTTGGATGTGACGGAACTGCAATAAACACCGGTTGGAAGGGTGGCGTGATTCAATATTTAGAGGAGTATTTGGAAAGACCATTGCAATGGTGTGTGTGTATGCTTCATGCCAACGAATTACCCCTTCGTCATTTATTCTTGACCTTAGATGGTTGCACTTTGGGTCCTAAAGAATATTCCGGACCTATTGGAAAACAGTTAGCTGGTTGTGAAAATAAAATGATATTGTCTTTTTGCGCGGTGGATGGTAATTTGCCTAATTTGCCGAAAAATGTGGTTGATGAACTAAGCACGGATCAAAAATATCTTTATGAGATTTGTCAAGCTGTATCAACTGGTTTCTGTAGTCCTGAGCTGGCAAATCGCCAACCTGGAAAAATGGCGCACTCGAGATGGCTTACTTCTGCTAATCGTATACTCAGACTTTATGTAAGTACTCTTAATCCAACAGAAAATTTGCGATTACTTGTTAACTACGTGGTTAAAGTGTACGCTCCAGTTTGGTTCTTAATCAAGCAAAAGTCATCTTTTAAGGAAGCAGCCAAACATCTTTTTCAAATGATTGTGTACTCTCGATTTTTACCCGAAAACTTGAAATCTGTTGTGTATTCTGTTATCGAAAGAAATGCTTTTTTTGCGCACCCAGAAAACCTGCTGGTCAGTATGTTGTTTGATGATAGGGAGCACATTCGGGAGTTAGCATTACGAAGAATAAAAAAAGCTAGAGAGGCTGAAAGTAGCACTAAACGCAGAATATTTAAAACACCAAAAATTAACTTCTCTGCTAAAGATTATACGGAAATAATTGTCTGGCAAGAGTGTCAGGTTACAGCACCACCGGTTCTTCGACATATTTCTAACGAGAACCTTCAAATTATGGCAAAAGATAATAGCTTGGAAATCGTTGACTTTCCTTGCCACTCACAATCTGTGGAAAGATGTGTTAAACTAATAACACAGGCTTCACAAAGTGTTACTAACGCTACTTCTAGAGATGGCTTCGTTAGAACCAGGTTGCAATCTCGGGCAGAAATGCCAAATTTTGGACACAAAAATAAGTTTAAATTCTAAACTTTTGTCATTATTTATAAACTGTAAGATGTTTATTTTGTTTTCTTGTGCTTTGTTTCATTAGTTTCTTAAATAAAATGCTTTCTAAACTTTATTTTTGTATTTTTTAAATCATATCGTTTAGGTCTGTCAAAAATGTAAAATATGCAAAACTTCAAAGAGCGGTAGAGCCCTCAAGATGACACGCAATTCCATTTTTTTTACCTTTTTCGTGATCTGTGAAAAATTTCGCAAATTTTGACACCTCTTGTGATAGTGTAGCTCAAAAAATTTTTTTTCTCATATATGGACGGGACACCCTAGTCTACACGACATTTTTGGCGCGTGACCAGTCCCTTTTGGAGTGTGACAAAAAAAAATTTTTTCTAAACAAAATGAATAATTTGTGTGAAGAATTTTGCTGGGTTAATCAGACTCAAAATGTTTTTTTGGGGGTCTAGAGGTGCAAAATTTTTGATACGTACAATGTGCATTTTGATATGTTGATGTGTTGCATTGACTAAAAATATTTGATTTGTGAATATTGTGGAATTTTTTTTTTCTCGGAAGTGATAATCATGAAAAACAGAAATCATATTCGAAGAAATAGTGCACCTCGTGCTGTTATTTCTAACAGTACAAATAATGTGAATCCAAATGTAAACACAAATGTTACACAAACCCCTCAAAACGTTTCAAGGTCTCCTAATGTAAACAAATCGCCTTTTATGTTGCATGTAAACAATTTTAGTGGTGATTCCACTCAGGTTGAATATTTTGTAGAGCAAGTAAAAGATATAATTGAAGTTAATTCTTCGCAAAATAAGAAGGGAGTGCTATATTTAAAAAGTAAATTGACAGGAACTGCACTCAAATATATTTTGGAAACACCTGATTTACGCTATTCTGATTCAGTAGAAAAAATAACTGATGCTTTGTTGACATTTTTCAAGCCTGTCAAAAATATTTATTCTGTGAAAGATTTTCACGCCCTTTGCATGGAAGAATCAGAGTCAATTTTGAATTTGGCTCATAGAATAAAAGTAATTACCACCAATGTTTTCAAAATTAAAAATCCCGAATTCCAGAATGAGATAATGTTGCAGAAATTACTATCCACTATCCCTTCAGACTTCAGATCCAATATTTTGGAGTTGAACATAAAGTCTTTTGATTCAGCTGTAAACAAAATTGAACAATTGCAACAATTAGAACGAGATGTTCAGTCTTATGACCAACCTCAATTTTCTGATGAACAGGTAGTAGCTCTTAACAAAAAAATTGTGTTTTTAGAAGAGCAGTTAAAAAATGCTGAAAATCTCAATGTAAATTCACAAATGAACTCTGATGATTGTTTACCTAGAAAATAGTTGTTTACCTGTGTGGATGATTTGTCTGATGTTGATGAAATTCCTTTAAAGCGTTCTGATCAAAATGGTGTGTTTCATGGGAAACAAAAATTTTGTAATGATAGAGAAAGTGCTAAAATCACATGTAATTTTTGTGGTAAATTGGGGCATGTTCAATCAAAGTGTTTTCAATTTTTGAAACAATTTAATAACAATGTGAGATTTCAAAATAAATCTTTGTCGAGAAATTTTTCTCAATGTAATAATGTAAATGCTAGAACTGATAAATTGTATCGGCGAAGAAATGAACGTTTTATTTTGCATGAAAATAAGGAGAATAGTCAGGTTAATTTTTTGAGTTATTCAGAAATTCTTAAAAATAAGGTGACATATAATGATCTGGGAACTCAATTTTCTCCAATTAAAAGTGTTCAGTATTCGCAGACTGTTCGCGTTGACACAATTCAAAATTCTGTCCCACTGACATCAGAGAATTCGTGTCAAATGCAAAATCAGACACCAATGGTAAATTTTGAACATCATGTTCCAAATAGAAGTCTGTCGGTACAAAATCCAGAGCCCAGATTTCAGTTCCCATAACCTATTCATAACACTGTTGAATTGTTACCAAATTACAATTGTAATTTCATGCCTAACAATATTCCCATGGCTAATAATTCATATGGAGGTAATACTTCATTAGTTCAACCAGTTGTTGAACACAGAGCAAATTTTGCCAACCAAAATGTTGTAAATGGACAAAATTTTATGAACTCTAATGAAAATACACAAAATGTCCATAATGGTAATAATGCTGGTTACAATGTACAAAATCTGGTTATTCCACCTCCTCCTGGTTTTAATTTGTCATTTTTGCCTGCAAATAATACTGTGATGTCACAACCACCTGTTTTTGACGATTTAATGCCTTTTCATCAAAATTCAAATGTGATGGGCAATAGTCCTGTTAATCGTAGTACTTTTGTATCTGATGTGACTCGCTCTAGTGGTTATAGTTGCTCGAAACCTGTTAGAAAGTCTACCGGTGTCATTAAATTGGGTAAAACTCTTGCAACTCAAACTTCTCCTGTGAAAAATAATTCCTCATTGTCGGTTGAAGCTCAGGAATTTATTCCTGCTGCTCTGGTAAATGTGAGATTACAAAGTTCACATCATGAGGACTTGTCAAATAAGTTACCATTGGTCAAAGTTCAAATTTCTAATTTGTTTTTTTCTTTTTTAATTGATTCTGGAGCTAGTCTTAGCATTTTGAGTGATGATGTTGTCCAGAAAATTAAACAAATTGTCAAAATCAAAAATTTAGGAAGACGAATAACTGTAGCCACTGTGAATTCCAGTGTAGATTTTATTTCATGTGTAGAATTCTCATTTAAAATTCAAAGTAATTTCTTTCGTCATTCTTTCTACACGATGAATATCAGAGATAATTCTCCATTTGAGGGAATTCTTGGTTATGATTTCTTAACTAAACATAACATGTATATTCTCCCTAAAGAGAATGTATTATTTTATGACGGTAACAAATTTCCTTTGTTGAGGAGCCCTCATGAACTTGACAACAATGTAAACTTGTGTAATAATTGTAGTGCTTACACATCTCCCAGTTTGGAAGCAATGAATAGAGTTCAGGTTTTTTCTAAACAGTTTGTTGAACCAAAACAAACAGCTCTCATTAAAGTTTTTGCTCATGGGAAGTTAGACAACAAATCACATTTTTTGTTTACAATTTGTGATTCAGTTAATTCAGTTAAAATTGAAGAGTCGATAATTTCTATTGATGAGGATCCGAATGGGCAGCTGTGCACGAAAAATTCTTTTTATTTATACGTTGAGAACAATTCTTCTCAAAAAGTTCATCTCAATAAAAACATGACTTTGGGGCATTTGAGTCAAATTGACCATATTCAGGAGATTGAGAATAAAAATAATGAGCATTCACTGAACTTTATTCAGGCGTCTAATGAAGTTGTGCAACTCAGGGAAAAGGAATTTAACTTGGAAAATTTTAATTTGGCTCATTTAAAGGATAATCAACTGTCTGACATGCAAAATTTGTTGAAAGAAAATACACAGTGTTTTTCAAGTTCTTTGAACTCTCTCGGTCATTCAGACAGAATCAGAGTTGATTTTCAATTCACTCATGATTATCCAATTAAGGCGCTTCCTTTCCCCATACCTCAGAATCTTCAAGAAGAAGCTAAAAATCAGTTAAATCAATTACAAGAGGCTGGCATGATTTCTAGGAATTTATCTAACTATGGTTGCCCCTGTCTCCTGGTGAAGAAAAAAGATGATGGATCAGGTGTACAAAAATACAGATTGGCCTTAGACTTAAGACTTTTAAATGCCATAATAGTTCATTCATCTTACCCGCTTCCGAAGATCCATTCCCTGATCAACTCATTGTCAGAATACAAATATTTTTCAACTTTGGATTTACATGCTGCCTATCATCAAATTGATTTACCAGAAGAGTACCGAGACAAATTCTCCTTCACAACACCTTGGGGTACTTATGCTTTTCACAGAATTCCTTTTGGCGTGGCCAGTGGAGCGAGCATACAACAACATTATTCTGACACTGTTTGTGAACAAACAAACATGGATGGAATTTTTAGCTATCAAGATGATTTGATTGTAGGTTCCAGAACCTTTGATGAGATGAAGGCTAAGCTTCAGAAAATGGTTTGTTTATCCCAATTTCTTTCTTCTCGAAATTGCTGTCTCCAGCTGAAACGAGGTATCCTGCTATAAAGCTAGAATTGATGGCAATTGTGAAGACTCTCGAAGCATTCAAGTCATACATATTTAATCGCCACATCTTTTTACTATGTGATGCCAAAAGTCTGAAATTTTACGGTAAAAACTCGTCTCCTGCATCTTTAACTACTCGGTGGCTAATGACTTTATCTGAATACAATTATTCCTTCTTACATTTGGCTGGTGAAAAAAATTTATTTGCTGACATGCTCTCTCGCACAGACCTTACAAATCATCAAGTTGATATAGTATCAGATCCTTCTTTGTTACGTGATAATCGAATTAACCCTGTGGTTGACACAACTTTCGATAAGGGGGAAGTTTTACCGGAAATTGTTGAAGTGTATGAGGATAATACTAGGAATTGTGTAAACACTGATGGTTCTGATCAAAATGTTAATTTTGTTGATAATGTACAGAATTCTGGTACACTTTTACAACATTGTGTTAATGTGTTGAGTTTAATTGATGTTGGAGAAAAGGAGAGAGATCCTTTGTTGGAAGTAACTCAGTCGACAATTTTAAAAGAGCAATTAAAAGATCCTAAATTATCTGTCATTTATAATAATATTCTTAATAGAGTTGCTCTTGAAAAACATAACAAATTTTGCATCCATCCTGAAACTTTGGTTTTAATGATGTGCAAAAGTAATTCATCTAATGATGATCAGGAAAATTTGAAAATTGTCATTCCTGACTCTTTAAAAGCTAAGGTTTTTAAGTATTGCTCATCATTCACATCTTGGCATAAATAAGACGTATGCATTCTTAACTAAAAATGTTTATTGGGAGAGAATGTATGTTGATTGCTTAAATTACTGTGCTAGTTGTACAAAGTGCATTCAGGCTAAGCCTCATCGTATATACAAAGCACCCTTTCAGGAAACTTTTTCACCTGTTAAATGTAATCAATTGGTGACACTAGACATTGTTGGACCTTTTAGCAACAACAAATACATCTTAACTGTCATTGATGCCTTTTCGAGGCACTTAGAGTTGTATATTTTGAATAATATAACTGCTGTGTCAGTTGCTAAGTCGTTCTTTAAATACGTCACTTTGTTTGGCAGACCTGAATTAGTTTTGACAGATCTTGGTCGTCAGTTCAATTGTGAACTATTTGCTAAATTTAATCAGCTTTTTAACATTCAGTTAAGGCACACTACGTCGGCTAATGCCCAGGCCAACACTCTGAGTGAAAGGGTGAACTTGTCCATTAAAACTTCAATTAAAGCTTTGTTAGCTTCTGGTCTTGATTTTGATTATGCTGCTGACGTTCATAAAGCCTGTTATAACGCGTCCACACATTCAACTACTGAATTCTCTCCTAATCTTGTTCACTTCGGTCGGGAAATGTCTTTGATAACAGACATTGTTCATTTCAATATTAATCCATCTTTGGATTCCGCTTTTGAATTGCACAAGCTCTTAGAGCAACTTCAATTTGTGTATCGTGAAGTCTACCGGAATTCTGTAACTAAAAAGTTGGCACAAAATCAAAGTCATAATGAAAATTGTAAACCTCGTAATATTCAAGCTGGTCATCTTGTGTACTTGAAGTCAAAAAACAAGTACAAACCTTCATATGATGGCCCATATTTTGTAAAAAAAGTGATCTCACCTGTATTGCGTCTTATTCAGGAATTGAATAACAAGCAGGCACCATTGAAGAAAATATATGTATACCGTTTGGTGAAGTTCACTTTGGTGGTTTCAATCACATTTGGGTGGTGAACAATCTGGGAATAAGAACAATGATGTTGGGAGACCGGAATCTCCTATCCCATTTCAGGTACCTGTGAATGCTGATGTGATTCCTGCTGTGAGACCCCAGAACCCAGATGCTTCCGCCGGACCGTCTTCGGTTCCTGATGCCGTTCCTATGCCTGACATCCAGAATGATGTCGGAGCTCATGTTCCCCAGCATGATCCTGTGCCGGTGCAACAGACCAGATCCCCATACCAGCTCGGCGACGTTGAGTGACTGGATGTGCGCTGCCGCCGCTATGTCCTTGTGGCTCCTTCTGCTGACCGTGATAGTGATTGGGCCTGAGAAATAATAGTGCCTAATGATCCTGTCTCTATCTGCCGAGTGCCATGAAGGGACTTCTGATTTGTGCAAGTGTTCCTGATGATGAAGTGATCTCATCAATAGGTGGTAGTGCCTCCAGAAATTTGGTGATAAATGTTTAAATTTTTTTTTTTACAGTTTACGTGCAATTGCTGCTGGAACTTTTTGCAAATTAAAGCGCATGAAGAATATGTCTTCTGCAAGACACATGGATCTTGGGTGCTTCTTCCAAGATGAAATGCTGTCAAGTATCTTGTATATATTTTTCTTTCTTGACAAATTTTGATGTTTGCTTTTGAATTTTTTTAATGATGATTGATGTTGTGCATATGCTTTCCCTTTGGCTTGTGGTTGAAATTTGGAATTGTCCTTGTCACACAATTCTTTTTTTTTTCTCTTTTGACAAAAATAAATGTTGAGTGATGAAAAGTGAATTTTTTTAGGGGTTGATGCAAAACATAAAATATGCTTGTGAATGAATAGCCAAATTTTTTTTGATGATTGTCTATTGAAGTTAAAAATTCACTTGAAGGGCATTTGATCTCACTCAACTTGCATACTGCTTTGGTTTTTTTTTTGTTTGTGACCCATGTGACATGTTGTTGAAAGTAATGGCAGATTTTTTGCAAAAGATTTTTTTTTGTGCATTACCTTTTGAAAGCAAAATTTTGGAGCAATTTTTTTTTGGAATTTGAAATATATTTTGGTATGCTCTTGAATAATTGGTCACATGTCTTTAAAAGCATCTAAATAATTGGAAAGTGAATTTAGAGTGAAGAATTTTGAAACTTGCTCTTGATATTTTATGTGAAATACCTTTTATTTGTAAATATGAGTTCCTCTGTTGTCACGTTTGTTTGCCCTTTTTTGCAGGTTGACTGATTGAAATGATTTGCTGAATGTGAAAGGTTCTTTTGATGGTGCTCTTTGTTTTGGTTGAGCCCTGTTGAAATTGGTGTACACCTAATGATGTTGCTTTCCTTTTTCCCCATTTTGGTGTTGTAGAGGTACATTTTTGGCTATCTAAATTTGTTCAGATCTGATTCCTCTTTTCATTTCGACCTCAAAATTTCACACAGTTGGATTTTTTTTTTTTTTTTTTTTTACAAAAATGTGTTGTTGTAATGTGAAGGAAAAATCTTCCTTCGTACCTCATTCAAAATTGTAACCTTCTTGGAGTACCAATTGAATGATGTGTGACAACTTGAAATGAATGATTTGAATGAAGGGCATTCTGTGTCAACATGTAAATATTTTTCTTTGTTTCTTTGTGGAATTCCATGTTTGTGAAGTGAATTTGAAGCATGCAATTTTTTTTGAGATGACTGAAAATTTAACATCTCCTCTGATCATTGCTAATTCTTGTGTGAAATTTTTTTTTTTTTTTTGGTTGAATGAATGCTGCAGTTGCCATGTGTACACATTTTTGATTTTCGGATTCACTAGTGATGGTAAATATTGCAAAAATTGATATATGGCCATTTTGTACATTTTTTTGGTACCATTGAAATGTTTTTGTGCATTTTGAGAAGTGAAATTTTTTTTTGATTGAAATTTTTAATGCACCCATGTTCTGTGTCAGCTGAAACACTGTATGTTTTTTGATTGAAATTTTTAATGCACCCATGTTCTGTGTTAGCTGAAACACTGTATGTATAAAGAGAATTGCATATGAATAATTTTGATTGCATGATGTGTAAATATTTTGAAATAATTTGAAGAAAATTTTTGAATTTGATGCAGGGCTTTTGGAAATGAAAAATTTTGAATTTGATATTGTGAAATGACATGATAAAAATTTAATGCATCAAATATTTGTTGTGAAATGCCAATTTGAAAAGTTTGAGTATCCTTGTATATATGGAGATGAATGAAAGTGAAAAGATATTTTGCTGATCAGGATACATTTGGCATGTTTTGGCCTCTTTGAGAAACCTTTGAAAGAAAGATTTTTTTTTTTTGAAAATTTTTGGCCACTTCGCTCTCTTTTGTTTTTGGCATTTGAAAATTTGAATTGTTGGCCATGCTTGATGCCATTGTATATAGTTGATTTTGAAAATTTTGGCAATTTAAAAAAAAAAAAGTTTTTTTTTGTTCATGCTCTTTTGGGAAGTTTTTGAGGCTCAATCGGAAGTGTTAAAATTTTGAGCAGCACGTGCCAATTTATTTTTTTTTTGTTTGCAAATTAGAGCTTTCGTACATAATTGTTTGCCCTGTGTTGTGCCTTCTTTGAGCATTTTGATGATTACGTGGCTTGAGTAGAATTTCGATGCACAATTTTTTTTTCTGACAACCTCTTGAACATTTTTTTGTGATTACACCTGTTGTGAAAGGCTTCTTTACAGCTTCTGATGTGTGCATGTGCCTATTTGTACTAGTTGTACCTGACGATTTTTTTTTTCTTCTCCTATTTGACCAATTTTTTTTTTTTCAAAACTTTGTCGAAGGGGGGAAATGTGGTGTAATCCACATTGGATTCCCTTATTTTTTGTTTGTTTCGATTTCGCGCAGATTTCCTCAGAGCTAACTTTTGATCTAACCCGGTCTGTGATTTTAGAAAAGTGATGACGTCAGAACAGACGGTTATTTCGTGTGTGGCGCCAATGTCTTTTTCCCCGCGATCATAGGCTGCCGAATATGGTAATGCTTTGTTTAAGAGTTTTGATTTGTGCATTTCGATCACCCGTTTTGTTATCGGTGTAACCGACTTTTTGCTTGCCACGTAATTTGCTCGGATATTTCGACAGTTTTGAATTTTCCTCCGTGCTGTGCTGACGTCCGCGGGACTTGTTTGTTTTCTTTAGCGGATGCGCCGTTTTCCGCTACCAGCAATGCTGAGTCTGGCCGTAATTCCCGATTTTGAGCCGGGGTTGTCCCTTATGTCCCAATCATGCCTATTTGTCTGTGCTTGACATTATTTTTGGGTGTTTGTGCCCAAACTCATTTTTATGATGGCCTAAGTTGGATTTGATAAAGTGTTATTATTTGGTGCTGAAGATATTTCGCCCCAGTGCTGCCGACCGTGCAACGCACGGCTTGTGTGCCAATATTTGTGACGTTCTTCATTGTTGTGCAAATAAATGTCTTGATCTACCATTCTAAACTTTTGTGTGGACTTTTCATGTTTGGATTACAGCGGGCCTGCAAAGCGAGATCACATGATGGGTGAGACACTTCCAATTTATTTCTGTAATTACGTAATTTAAAAGTGCCAACTTGAGTTATCTTTAAAAGTGCTTGACTAGTATGATGATGTCATTTAAGTCTGATTGTCCCCGTCATATAATTCTCACACTTAACGAGTTTCGCTTCATTGGTCGAGGAGTCCTTGCGATTGTCGTGGTTGCAAGACTCCGGTCTGGGTTCAACGTACACACTATACGATACGGCTGCCGTCCGATTATTTTACCCCTCACTTCGGGGGGTCTACACGACAATTTTCTTTCGAGAAAAATTGTGATTAGTTTACATTGTAAAACTACTTACATTTTTAAATGAAAAATTATCATATAAACTTTTTGCTACAGTACGATTGAAGTGAAAAACCAACGTGACTAGAGCACAAATGTTGAAGAAAATACACCATATAGCTATTTCAAGGCAACAATGGAGCCTCTTCATTGGTGCAAGAAGCTCACCAACACAATCAAAAGTCGCGAGAGAACTGACAACAACCAAGGGGACACCGATATTAATACCAAAGAGGGCAAACCAATAGGAATTCAGGACACAAGACAGCAACCAACCAATAAAACCCCGGGTCAACCCCGGGTTCAGAGCAAGGGGGAGAGACAACCAATCAGAAACCAGGGGACAAAAAGAGTGATGAGATATAACGAAGTATCCAGAAAACCAATTATAAAAATTGCCTCCAAATATCATGAAAAAATGGAGTGCTGAAAAAATCATTAACAAGAGAATGAGAATTTTTTCCACATATAGTAAGCTTCCCACAACCAAAAGTCGACTTTTGGTTGTGTTGGTGAGCTTCTTGCACTGATGAAGAGGCTCCATTGTAGCCTTGAAATAGCTAAATGCGGTATTTTCTTCAAAATTTGTGTTTTATTTACGTTGGTTTTTCACATCATTCATATTGTAGCACAAAGCTTATATGATAATTTTTCATTAAACTTCGGCTTAAACGGACCTTTTGATCATATTTTTGAATTTATTATTTATTAGCTTTGGTATTTTTAACTTAAACTTGTGGCAATAATGAAATTCTATAATAATTGCTCTACCCATATCAAGTCAATATTTTTTTACGTTACATTTACATTTAAATATTACGAGACAGCAAAGCTTTCTGAATAATTTTCTTCCTGTAGTTGTAAAGTAAAATATTTGGAATTTTACTACGATATTTGCTTAGCTTTTTTTAATAGAAGTTCGAAGTTTTGAAAACATGTAAATCGCACGCTTAAATAAGTCACAAACACCCTGTAAAGTTTCTCAAATTTGTTTTTAACGTTTTAAATTATCAAAATTTTATTTTTAATGTTTTACACCATAATTCCTATTTTACATTTTTTAACGATAAACATCATTTTTGAAAATTAAGCTTTCTTAGCCTATGGAGGAAGTCCCGATCACATGGAACGATGAAACGATTTATTTTCAAAACAGAAAACAGTCTTGTTTCCTTTTTTCAGTTACACATTTCAAGCTACATCAAAGAAAAAAAAAGAGCAAAGGGAAAGTCTATACAAAGATATTTCGTCATTTCTAGAAACATTTGCTTAAGTATGCATTCTTAAAACTCCCAAAACACAATCGGACACGTAAAAGCATTGTTGGATTAGTTAATCTGTAGAAATTCATTTCAGGTATTGATGCAAGAGATAGATATATTTGAAAACCTTTATATTCGCAAGGATCGATGTCAAAACTGAGTCGTAAGTTTAAGTTCAAGCCTTAACCAAAACATAAAAAATTGTTTAGAAGAATATAGTTATTGTGAATGTAAGTTGCTTTACAAATATATAAGTCATGTCAATAACTACGCTTCTTGAGAAAAACAGGATGGAACACAAAAGGCACCCACCAACTCTTGGTGGTTCTGGTTTGTAATTGCAATAAAATATACTTGCATTTTCAGCCAAGAACTAATTTGAGCTTATTTATCGTAGCGAAATAAAAACTGAGATCTAAAAGAAGAAATACTAATGTGCAAAATAAGCTTTAAACGTTAATTTTTGGATAGTTCACATAACTTTGCGGCTTCTGCGCGAACTAAAAACTGCACAGGAATGCAAACACTTTCAATAATGAATGAAAAAAAAGTATTTGAAGGTAGCATGTAAACGGTTCTAGAGCAAATTTTTTTATCAGTTGGGTTTTTATAAAAAATATTTAAAAATTTACCGTTTTTTACCTTTTTTTTTTCAAACATTGCTGCCAGTGCGCTACCTGAAGCATAATAATAATTATTATTTTAATTATTTTTAAACTGTTTAGGCTTCCATAGACAATTTTGCTTGCTATTAGAAGTTACTCATCGAAAATTTCCTTTTTTCGGCCCACTCTAATATATACTTTTCTTTCCGTTTTACATTCAGAAATTTTAACTTGTTTAACTTAACTTTTAAATATGACGGAAATAAGGATTTTTTTTTTCCTCCAAGGTATTTTTTTTTCTCCAAGTACTAATCGAAAGTTCAATTTAACTACCGCTCCTAAAATGTGAGTCTAGGATTTATCTCAAAAGCATTTTTGGAAGTAGAAAAACTCCAGCTGCAAGGACAGTAATATTTCTAAAATAGAACAGAAACAACAACAAAAAAAAATATCAATGGATAAAGAGAGCTTTATAGAAGGTTTATCCCTTGAAATAACTTTCGTCTACTAACACAAATTCAGAAGAATAACATGTTTTTATCAATTTCGATGGAACATTCCCGCGTTCTGAAACGACAACATGTCAATAACATCATCGATCAAAGAGATGGATCTATCGCTTTAACGAAAGTTAAAAGAATGTATTTTATGGATACATAAACTAGATAGTTGATGTTAGATAATTATCTTGACAAAAATGTCAAATTTATTACATTTCAAGGAAAATTTAACTGACACTTAAGATAATCTTTGATGAACGGTAAAATTGTTAATTGTATAGTTTTATCAGTTTGCCACAGTTTAGAAAGTTTCTCTTATCTATATTAGTAAAATATAAAGAACACGTAATCAAATTATCAGTTATTTTCATTTAATATTAAAAAGTTTAACGACAGTTAAAAACCATAACAAATGCTTAGTACCTCAGCTAAAAATCATTGCGAAGGAACTGATAGAGGCAGGCACAAAAGTATTTTTAGTTAAAAAACAATAGAAATATTTTTTATAAAAAAATAAACAATTGTTAAACTTTGCATGAGTAATGCTTAGGTTTAAGGTGAGACACAGCGCTTTCAAAACCTCGAAAATCGATCAAAATATCCGTTTTTGGATTTTTACATACTTAATTGAAAGAATTTTGTCTGGACAGTTTATCAAAAAACAATTTTGTCAATCGGTGCAAAATTGGCTGAGATCCATGTTTGTACATGACCACGCCCCTTTGTTTATATTTAAAATATTAAAAACCTTTGTAAATAATTAAGAAAAATAAACATATGTTGTGATAATTTTTTTATGTATTAAATAAATTTTTTGTCATACATATCTAATCAATTCATTAAAAAATAGAAAAATTAGAATTTTCGAAAAAGGCGCATTGATAAATTACAATTTCCTTCAAGAAAAGTGTCCAAATTAATGAAAGTTTTGTATTGTTATGAACTAAAACTGCTTGAAGTTTATCATTTTATAATATTTTACAAACGTAAGCAATAATGTTGAAAATGAAGATACATCTGAATCAAAAACACCAAATCATAACAAAATACCTAAGTATTCAATAACATTTGGACAAGTTTTGCTAGTTGAATGGAAGAGATAGAAATTAACAAAGAGCAATGTTGCGCAGGTACTTCATATAGAAGACTAGTTGACCCAGCCACGCGTTGCTGTGGCAAAGTAGTTGGATCAAAATAATCTTTTATTCTATATTTTGATAGAATCAAATTAAAATTTTTAATAGAGTTTAAAATAGTATAGCCGATTTTAAAACACATGAGATTGATAATGGGTGTGTTTCAATGTAAAAACGATTCATAAATGTTCCTGGAAAAGAATGGGCAGCTGATGTGGCAAATTTCTGCCAGTAACATGTCTTGCCAAAACCAGGAACGTTTTCCGATAAAATTTCGTAACCTTCCTGAAATTATCTCGGAAGTCTCCTGAAAAATTCAAAGATCTTCCCGTTTGAAGCTAGTCGTGTTTCTGGAACTTTAGTGTTAACTTAGGTAGGTATTAAGAAAGCTTTGCAACTTTCTGATTTATTATGTAACTTCTATAAAGAGTAATGCAAACATAGCCAAAGCTTAGCCAGAATTGCAAGCAAGTATCGAGAATTTTTACTCATCAGTAACGGTTCGGATTTTTTTTACAGTGCAAGCTGAAGCAAGTACTTATTGAATTCAGTAAGTAGGGTCTGGTGGGGGAAAGTGGTCAATGGGGTAAAGTGGTCATTCGTCAAATGAATGGCTATAGCTTGGAAATAAATGTTCGAATGAATGTGAAAATTTTATTATACAGTAGGGCAGTTAGAAACTACATTTTGAATACAAAATTTTACAACTGGCGAAATTTTATTTGGTAAAAAAAATATTTTGTGTGAATATGAAAAGTTTTTAAATCTAAACACCTCTTTTAACTTCCTTGGGAAGTTTTGTTTGTTAGAATTATGAACAGATTGACTGCATAGGAAGCTTCCTACATGTCTCAAGAACTCGTTCTGATTAGCAGTTAGCTGAATCTCTTTTAGATAATTTTTTAGAACAATTTAAGTAAGATGGGGTAAAGTGGTCATAATATTAGGCTTAACGAATATTGTTCTTCTAATGTCACTTAATCGTTAAGTATAAGGCAGCTGTAAATTAAATATTAATTTCACTTAATATGTACTGTTTATACAGTAAACGGGGTTGAATATACGAGTATATGCATATGCATACGCATATACTCGTGTAGGTCCGTATATAGACGTATAAATGCACCAATAAATACGTATATGGGTATCTGCAAGTATTTTTAATCTATAAAGATATACATTCGACTATACACGTATATACTCACTTGTACTCGTATATATATAAACACTTTTATACTCGGTGGTAGAGACGAATATACGCATACGTACTCGAGTAGACACTTACATACAAGCATATGATATACAAGTAAACCGGGTGAGTTTAAACTTTTGGGCAAATTATTAAAATGTGTTAGAGGAGAGGATAAGAAACAAGAATCATAAGGAACATATGGTCACAAACACAATGCTGACGCACTTCATGCACGCAAAGCCAGAAACTGATGGATGCAAAACAGGTCGCAAATTTATATTACACACAGACAATTTTACACAACATTTTAGGTCTCAAAAAAGTTTTAATGCGATTGATGAAATTTGTGGCCTGCAGCTATAACACTTCTGGTCGCAATCACAAAGCACTCTCTGTTGTAATAACGAGACTTTTGAAAAAGTTCCATTTGTCGCTGCGCCTTTGTTGCAACTACAGGCCGTAACTTTTAACAACTGCTCTAAATATTTCTTAAAAACTAAAATGTTGGGTAAAATCATCTTTGTGTAACAAAATTGCGATTTGTTTGCATTCATCAGTTTCTGGCTTTGTGTGCATGTAGCGCGTCAGCTAACGTAAGCTCCTTATAATTCTTTGCTTCTTATTCTCCCTTCTCACACTCCTTAGATTTTTGCCCAAGAGCTTGGATTCATTCTGTAGGCATACATGTATATAAGCTTAAAAAACTCGTGTATACATACATGTACTGATGTATGCACGTAAATGTACGTATATACGTCTATACAGGTATATAATCGTGTTTGCACAAATACATACGTATATACTCGTGCTTCCCAATATATATATATATATATATATATATATATATATATATATATATATATATATATATATATATATATATATATATATATATATATATATATATATATATGTGAGTAGACACGTACAAACACGCACTGGATGTATCCACGAATTAACTCGTTTATACTCGTATATGTGTGTATGTACACGTATATATGCGTGTATGCGTCTACTGTACACGTATATACTCAGGTATGCACGTAATGTACTCGAGATACAAGTGCACACACGCATATGATGTTCGTTTACACGCGTATATACCCGTACGTACACGTGACACGTATATACTTGAGTAGGCACGCGCACGCATGTATCTGATGCATACATGTATCTACTCATATATGAACGTGTTTACTAATGTTTACACGACACGTATATACTCGTGTATACACACGTATGCTTGTGCATATACTTGTAATTACAAAAATAACAGAAATATACAAATATTAGGGTTGTTTATAATGGTTTTGCATCTATTTTTAACTATGACCACTTTACCCCTTGCTATGACCACTTTCCCCCACCCCATGGGGTAAAGTGGTCATAAATACAAAGAGAAAAGAGAGTGTTATAAAACTACTTAAATCAATATTTATTTTCCTAAAACTCGGTGTATTGTGTTCTTTAATAATGCAATGTAAAATAAAAACAAAAAAAGTTTAAAAGTTAAAAGAATGTATTGTATCTATTATTCACATAAGTTGAAAACCTACGATTTTATGACCACTTTACCCCACCAGACCCTACTAAATGAATTTTCTATGGCAAAAGCATTATACTTACGCTTAGTAAATTTTGCAAGTATGACTTCGGCCAAAAAAAAAAAAAAAAAGCAAAATAACTTAAAAGTGATAGTAAATATCGAAAGTGATTGTAAAATATCGGAATAGAGAAACTAAGCGTAAACCACTATACAATTTTAGATTCTACACTACATTTTATTTATCTCAGTTTTCTCTATACTTTGTAATCAATAACTTCTTTACAAAATACACTAACTAAATTAAAAACATATAAAAATTAAATGTTATCAATGAGGTAGATAGCATTGGTTTCGAACTATTGTTTTTATTATTTGAAAACTGAAAATTATCTAAGCACTAAGTTGTGCGCAATGTTCTTGCGTAACCTGTTTTTTGCTAATACGAAAGGTATAATAGCTTTCCCAATTGTGAGTAGATGATAGATAGTTACCCATGAGAGAAACATGTATGTTTCAAGTCCAAAGCGAAAGTAGACATTGTTTGTTCTTGAGATCTATTTATGGTCTTTGCAAAAGCTAAACGAATCAGAAATTGAAACCTTCCAAATGTGTTTGAAAATTATGACGCTATTAATGGATTACGTGGCAATACAAACATTTCTGCTTTCAACTTTCCCGTCAGAATTGTTGAATTTTGATGAAGAAACGTGTACCGTTGCATAAGCTAGGTGGGTTTAGATCGCAAAAAAAGAATTAATTGGTGAGCCAATTTTCAACCGGAAATCGTGAAGTCGCATTTCTGGTGTATCCAGGGAATTTAAAAATTCAGTTAGAATGTTTAAGGCTTTGTTTTCATCGACAACTGTATAGCCTTGATCAGCATCAACGGTCAGTATTTTTTTCCAGCCGTCAGTAATGGCTCATTAGCTAAGACAGCGTCATTGCACTGTTTTTTCTCGTTGCAAATCAGTGTTAACTAAGTCGGTGGCTCAATGATCAAGTGACGGCATACCATAATGACTAAGTGGAAAATCTGAAATTGAAATTCAAAAACCTTCAGTCAAAACTAAAGCTTCATATTCATGTCTGGTGTAAAATCTGGATTTGGACATTTGTGTGTTTGTTAAACTGTATAAAATTCGTCTTCAAACGAAAAAGTTATATAGTTTCTCCACAGAAATGATGATTGTGTTTTATATTATTATTTTAAAGAGTTGTGGAATACTGTTTCTCGATATCTCAAACCTGCATTAGAAAGTGTCAACTCCCAGTGACAGTGTGCGACCAATAAATAAAATTTGCGACATGCATCGTGATATGTATTAAACACTCGACAATTAACGATCCGCAAATATTTTTGTTCGGGAATGTTTACAGAAAACAAAAAAAAAACATATTCACTTTGTTTTGGATGGAGTTTTGGTCCCAATGACTTGGCTTTAATTATGCCCGAGATTGATGAATGTTGTATTCTTTGTTTACAGAAGGACATTGCTAAGAAGGCTTTCGTTATTTTCCGTTTTTATTCAACACTGTAAAAACAATTAAGAAACGCCCTGAAAAATAATGGGCAGCGAATAGGCCCAATTTCTGCCAGTAACATATCTTTCAAAAAGTAGGAACGTTTTCCACTTAACATCAGAAATCGTCCTAAAACTATCCTGAAATCTTTCTGAAGAATTACGAAACCTCTCCGATTTGAAATCATCATTTCACTAAAACCTTCACTGATAACCAAAGTAACATAAGTTATTAAGGCAAATTTTTCGAATCACCAAGGAAGTATCAAAATAATAATCGCAACCATAGCCACTGCTAAGAAGGACTAGCAAGCATGCACAAAGAATTCTACTTGTTTGTTACTCTTGGAAAGTTACGGAATCCAGAGACTCATTTGCTCCAAAACACGGAGTGGTATGGAGTGAAATAGGTTACCTGTGGCCACTGGCACTAAATCAGGATTCATCGTTTAAAATAACATGCCTCTTGTCTGTCACAACTTAGCTAATCAAATGCAGCGAAAATCCAATCAACAAAAATCCAATCCATTGCTATGGACGTCGGATGGAAGTAACAGCGTTTTTCAGTCTACTCAGGGTTGTTTTTTCTTGATACCATAAGTTTCTTGGAAGGTGTTAAACGACGTGGAGTTAATGTGAGCGACCTTGTTGATAGGGTAGTGGTCGCTCTTATGATGTGCGATCTTCGCGCTCATTCTGTTTCTAGAATGCCTTTACCTACCGCAATGGAGTGATTCATTTATTTTTACCTACACTAAGCTACTATACCGTATCAGTCCGTCCGAGGTGGTGGCAGATACGTGCGAGCGTACAACAAACCTGCCTCTCTGAGATCGACTATACGTCCCTTTAAAAAATCCAACAATTGTTCGTATACTTCTAAAAGGTCGTCCTAGTCATAATAGTGTCCTTACAACTCAACAGTTTCGTTTGAAGTGCCATTTGACACAAGTTTTCACACTTTCAATCGTACTTATCTGCGCATCTTGTATGCGCATGGCACGCGTACCCTTTCGTCATTGGCAACGAAATTTAAATCATCTTTTACTAAACTACATTCCTGCCGAGTTTGTTGGTTGGTATTCAATTTATTCTTGATGCATACATTTTATTTTTGTGACAGAGTGTATTTCAACTTCTGAACACAGTTAGGTTTGCGCAACTTAATCACGCCCAATGATCCTGATTTTGAACTGAAAATTTAAATTTAAGTCCAAGGATTAGAAAAAATCTAATGAAATTCAAAAATTGCGGTAAAAAATAGTTTTTCGTTACTCCAAAGTCTTAAGCGCCCTCTATCGACATATCTGAACTACATCTTCGAAATTTATTTTCGATAAAATTCTGATAAAAAGAATAATTTTAGCGAAAACCGCAAACGAATTGACCATCTTTTCCGTTTTTTATGATCATTTAAAATTTTGGACCCTAAACTTTAATTGCGCCTATCTCCTTCAGAAGACATTTGGGATCCTTATTTGTGCCATTATATTGTTTGTCCTGATATATACTATTACCCCTTAAAAGTTTTTTTAAGAGTTCAGAAACACCCTTTAAAGGGTATTAATTAATGTGGAATACCAATTCAGTATTTGTTCCAGAAAAAAAATATAAAAATTCGATTTTATGCTTCATATCATATGCTAGTAATATGGACGTCGCCGTTGTTTGTTTAATCGTAAGTTTTCAATGATTGTGTTCTTTTAAATTTAATTATCGCTTTTTTCTTTTTATGGAAATTTTTTTTTTAAATATTTTTTTGAAAAACCAATAATATTTTACCATTTACTGCATTAATACATTGTAGCTGTCCGACGCAGGGCACAAAAAAATTGCTCTTACAGTGATTCAACTAAACGCTCTCTCTCTTTACTTCACTGCTTAACTTTTCAATATAATCCTTAACTTAATTAACTAGTTAGAAGTGATCTGTGCCCCAAGCTTTGAAATCACTTTTTAACAATCGATATTTATAAAAAAGAAATTAATCACGCTTTTTTTTTCTTTTTTCTTGAGCATTTCTCTTTTTTTTTTTTTTTGTGTGTGTGTGTTATTGTAAGTTTTTATCAGGTTATATTTATTGCTTATTTTCAATAGCAAAATGACAATGTTGATTGTAACTTTTATTCACACACAAAAAAAAAAAAAAATACGAAAACAAAAAATGCTTATTGTATTAGAAAAAAATCTATACTTTTTTTAGAAGTTATTTGGATACAATACTAAGAAAAAGAATAATCCACCTTAGAATGGAAAAATTATTCCATTAGTAATGCACCGCTTGCATGCTAAAAGTATTGTTTCGCAAATGTGAACGGAAAAACCATTTCACTAATTATGGAGAATTTCACTCATGATTTATACATAATTAGTTTTCTTAGCCTCTAGTCCCAGCTAATGATGCCCTACCTAATGAAACTGAAATAAGAAAATTATTTCTGTAACTTATCATGCATGCTTTACCTTTTTCTTTCTTTTTCTGTTCTTCTTCTTAGAGAGAGAGGAAGTAGGTGGTTGTGTGATGAAAACTTTTCTAAGAAGCTTTTTTTTTTTTGGACAAGTTACAAGAAATTGAACTTCACGACTATCATTCAGTTACTTCAATTATGTTTTTTATGCATGCATTCATTTTTTTCGAGTTCAATGAAACAGTTTACCTTTTCTTTTTTTCTCTCCAGTGTTTAGTAATGTATGTCATGAAAACGAAATATTAATAATTCGAATTTCAGAGTTTATATCCCAGAAATCAAAATTGGGTCATTCTCATAAAACTCTTTTTGAGCTTATTAAGTCCAAAAATATATATATGGATGGATTCCAATGAAGCATTTTATAAGTGAATCTAAACTCTTGGACGGAACTTTAAAGAGTGTTAGAAAAAAGATTAAGAAGTGAGAATCATAATGTACATATGGGCGCAAATGCAATACTGACGGGCAAACAAAGAGATTCAAAACAGGTCACAAATATTTTACACAAAGACGATTTTACACAACAGTTTAGTTTTTAAGAAAGGTTCAAAACGGTTGTTGAAATCTGCGGACTGCCGCATAATACATGCGTTGCAATGACAAAACCATCACTGTCGAAATTAACGAGCTATTTTGACAAACCTTCATTGATTGTTGCGCCTTCAGCTTCTGTTGTTTCGACGAGTGTTAGGGTTCCTAACTTTTAACAACTGCTCTAAACGCTTCTTAAAAAATAAAATGTTGCGTAAAATTGTCTTTGTATAATAAATGTGCTACCTGTTTTGCACCCATCAGTTTCTGGCTTTTTTTGCGCATGTAGCGCATCTTTATTGCGTTGGCTACCATATGTTTCAGCATGATTATTGCTTCCCCTCTAACACCCCTCAAAGTTTTTCCCAAGAGTTTATACCTATGTAAGAGCTTCATAAAATCGATATTAGTCCTAAGAATATTTATAATAGAAAGTACATAAAGTATTTACGAAATTTAAAAGGTGATAGGGAATGACCAAATGTCAAAATAACGCACATTTTAAAGTAAAAAATTACAGATACATTAAATTAAAGAAGGACACTATAGTATACCATTAATGGTACTAATGACTAATGTTTGTAGTTCTGGGAAAAAATGTCTTGTACGAATGTTACATTAAATGGAGAAAAATTGTTCGTTTTACGCTTGTTCTTTCATTGTTACGGCATATTTCCAGAAAAAAAAATGTTTTTTTTTTTTTTTTTTTTTTTTTTTTTTTTAATTATTTTCTTGTATTTACATGAACCCTTATGTTAAACATGATATTATCTCAGTATGAAGTGTTGACTTTTCAGGGTTGTTTCATGTTCTACTAATACTTTACCCCCTGTGCTTTATTAATCGATGTTCTTATATAAATCAGAGATACAAGTAGTACACTCGAGTGCTATTCCCAAATCATTATGCGAGCACAAAGCAGATGTTTGACAAGCAATGCATGAGGCAGAGAGAGAGAGAGAGCGGAAACTCTTACCCTAATTTTTGAACTGAAAGCAATTTGGGGTACTTTCCTGTACTCGTGACAGTTTGAATTTTCCTCTCTAAAGAATACCTAGAATAATAATAAAAATAAAAGAAATACAATGCTAAAAAAGTAATTTTTGAATAAATAATGCTTAAGCAATAAGCACACTTAGGCTTCATTCCCTCATTTTTCATTTATTCACACCCTCAGTTTTTAATTTCCAAGTCTACTTTCACTTATAGAGTTTGTGAAAAACCCTCATTTTTTAAAATACCTCTGAAATCTACTAAACGAGAAAGTGGATGCTTTTTTTTCAGGAAATGATGTGCTCAATAATACTAACCAACAATTAAAAAATAATAATAATAATGAAATTTTTTAAATAGCAATTTTTAAGAAAAAAAAATGATTTTTATTTTGTTTTCCAAATACCGTAGAAATAAAACAAAAACACATATTCCCAAGTATTGCATATCTTTCTAAACAAAAAAAATAACCAAAACGCCACAAAATATGTTGTATCGTTCCTGATATAAAGAACTTGTAAGATTTTGTCAAAAAAAAAAAAAAAAAAACGTGAGAAATGATGCTCTGGCTGCCATTTGGAACCCTACATCTCGGTTCAAGAATTGTTTTGGACAAAACCAAAATATACCCTTATCTTACTTTTGCATAAGTTTTAACATATGTTACTTTCGAAACATTCTAAGTCTTTCAAGGTCCTGGCTGAGTTGACATGGATTCTACCATGTACGTTTTCTTTAAAAAAATTAAAAAAAGAAAACATTGCGTAATTTTAGAAATTTCATTCAGTCGTATTTTATTGAAAACCTTGTACAAGAAAGTAAAAACTAAAAGAAAAAAAAAGAAAGCTTTTTGGTGCACACATTTACTGTATATAAACTGCGTCATCCGATACAACATTTCTAAGGAACAGGAATTCCAAAAAAATGTTCTAAGTAACGATGCAACTGAGTCTTTAGTAGTATTAAAATGTTATTAAAGAAGAACCTGTCTCGGTTACTCGAACATTTTATGGAATACAGTCGAACCCGCTTATTAGAATACCGGTTAAAGGAATATCCCGCTTAATATAATACATTTTCAATGTACCAAATGAATGTGATGTGTTATTTTTATCCCAGTTAATGGACTATACCGCTTATTAGAATATTTTTTCGTGGCAAAATGGCTACTCCATTAAGCGGGTTCGACTGTACAAAATTTCTCGATATTTCCTAGTAGTACTGCATTTTACTGTGCTACAATTTACAGATGTTTAATAAAACGTCGCAGTTCTTTAAGATTAAATAAATTAAATATGTTTGTGCACACTCTTGTTTTTTAGCTTTAAAATACTATTTTTTGGGAAAAATACACTCTACTTTATTAACTAGTGGTTGATTCTTGTTTATTGGGAAAACAGCGCTTAACTATATTTACTTGAAACATTTTATATGATCACTAGAAGCTTCATCTCATTAAAGTCTTCGTACACTTTTAAAAAATGCAAGGGCGTGCACAGAAATTTTAGGGCCCGTCATAAATGACTTTCAATTGCCCTCCTTCATATTGTTTACTCCTACATGTCTACACTCCTCATTTTAAATATCTCGGACCCTCTTCAGTTTCCGACCCGAACCAACAGGTGTCCCTTCTCCCCCCTCCCCCCGTGAACACTCCTTAAAAAAATCTACACGCAGTAAAAAATCCAATTATCCGAATTTCTTTTTTCTGAAACTCTAGTCATCCAAAACATTTTCAGAAAAAAAAGGCGAAACACATTGCCGATGAAAAAATAATTACTTTGTCTTTAAACTATCTTCCCTTGAAACTAGTCAAACAGTCTATTTGAGATATTGAACAAGCAATGACTTTTAAATTACGGTACGTACATACTGAATTAATGTACATCACTTGAAAGTAAACAAAACACGTACAAAGTATTGACATTTAATTTTATTAATTAAAGCTCGTTTTCTTTACAAAAAAAATGTTGGCCTCTTATTTTCAGCATGTGGTTAAAACAGACGCTTTTTGCGAAAAAAAAATGTAGTTCTTTGAATTTTTTTACCTTAGCCGGATCCGGCCACAATTGATTTGAAAAGTTGAAGCTCAACTGCATTAGAAAATATTCTAATTTTTCATTAAAATTTGAAGAAGGAAGGAATAAATGCAAGGAAAAAGTACAAAGTACAAGTTTTTTTTTATTTATTCTCAACAAAACACAAAAACCGTTTTACATTTAAAGGGTATTTTTCCCAGGAGTGAAATTAAATTTCCTACACTCGTATATAAAAAGATATTTTTCTGATTGAGGTCTGTGGGGTAAAAAGTAATTACGTTTTCCAAAAGTCAAACAAAATATTAAATAATTTATTTTCTAGATAACTAATAAAAAATCGAGCTCCGACGTGCACAATGTCTGAAAACACTACTCCTGTGTGCCGTTTTTCATATTTTTGGCCTTACCGTTTTACCGGGGAAGCGAGCAACAACTACAAGCACACAAGCGCAAACATCCTATTTTATTATTCGTATAGATCATGACTTGTTTATCCTTATAATATTTACGAAAGACGATTTTTTTTCCGTAAAAACGCCGATTGATATTTATTGATGCTTTGCGTTATAGCTTATCTGATTAGTTACACCAAACTCCGATGGCAATCGGTAATAAATCCGCCCCGAATTTCTTATCCAGCTTAGGGTAAATCTTCAAACGCCTTAGTTTCCGTTCCTTTCGAATGTGGCATTAGGGATTTGGAAACAGTTTCACCAATTGACTCTCATCAACCATTGAGAGATTTGATCCATCCCAATAGAAGTTTCTTTTCCTCTTAAGAGAACAATATCTGGAAATTGCCGATGGCTCCAGGGAAATAGATTCTCGGGGAAGAAGCTCGTCGTGAACTTGATAACCCGGAATAAAAGGATGTTTTAATGCTGCCCATTATTGGTTAGCACTGAACTATTTACCTTTAGATACAAATCAATCGTGATTCGATCACTGAGGCTTTATTCTCCGAACAGTTTTATTTATTCTAATTTGAGGGTTGAAATAATGAAAATGGAGACAAAATTAATCGTATCGTTGAAAAATAATCCTTTTCTAAGTTTTTGTTTTTCTTCTTGGGAATTATAAGAGATTCACTTTAAACTTTTCTTTTTAGTTCTTCATAGAAAAAATATTTTCTAATATAAAATTGCAAGATATTTGCTTTGACAGTGATGCTTATTTTAACATAAAAAAGAAGATTTCATCATTGAAAATAAGATCTCAACAGAGAAACAATTAAGCAAGATTAGGTTCGTTTTCTTATTAGTTGTCTAACAACGGTAAAATTCTTTTCGACAACCTCAATGTGGAAAGAAATTTATTTGTTGAAACATACAGCGTTTTTAGGAATATTTAGTGTAATAGAGGCGTTTAAAAAAGAGTAGAGTCGCTTTTCTTGACTATTACATAAATGCTAGAAAATCGTCCGTCAAGGTACGACGGGTGAAAATTGCTTCTACATTTGAACGGAGCAATTATCTGTTTGGTGAAATGTTAATCCTAACTCCAGTGGATCAACCCTAAACTCCTGTAAATAGCGTTAGTTGTTGACCACTCTTACGTTTCTTCATTCTCCTTCAATTGCAGTCTTACCAGAAAAACAGTTAAGTTACCGGATCCTTTTCAGCCTTGTCAAAATACAGCATTTCCCCGCGTGTCAAACATGGTCAAAAAATATTATCAAATTATAAATAAATAACTTACTGAATTTTTGGTGCTTCAACAATGAAACAATGCCGTCATGCATGCTATGGCACGAGTTTCTTTGTTGCTGACGTCAGGAGCGTTACTTAATTAGTCAATTGGCTATTATATCCCATTTTTAGCATGCGATTTTTACCTTCCGAAATACCAAAGCACCGATGCCTTTTTTTAATACAATTTAAAACTAAAAATGGGAAAGAGAAGATTGATTTGCACTAATACCAGCTTAATCCAATTTTTAGACATACAGTGAAACCTGTGTAAGTTGACCACTTGCGGTTCAGCACTTTGGCGGTCAACTTAGACAGGTGGTCAACTTATAAAGGGCGGTAATGTTTTTTTTTTTTTTTTTTTTTGTCATTTCTTGCATCATGTATTCATTTTTTGAGGAGTTCACTCTTACTCTTTCTGTTAAACTCACTTTCAGTGTTTAACATTATTGAAAGTGAAACAATAATTAAAAATACCTATTAGTATTTTTAATAATAAACAAAAAATAATTTTGTTATTTTTTCCTTGTTTTTAACTATATTAGACACTGTAGGTTTAGAAATTCCATATATGCCAGCTAATTTCCTCTGGATTTCTCCATTTTCAATTAATTTTAATATTTCATACTTTTTATTAATCTCAAGTTCAACTAACTTTCTTTTTGAAGCCTTTTTATGTATAGACAAAGAGTAACCAGCTCGACTCTCCCAGTTCATAAAGGCAAAATTAAAATGTCCTATCTCTTAATCCCTTGCACCAGAAACATGTAACTTTACTCATTAGCAGCCCAGATCTGTGTACTCGCACTGCGAGGGGCCCGCGTCCTTAAAGTGGCTACTGACTTTAGAAATTGAAGATAAAATAGAAAAAAGCTAGCACTAAGACTTATGCACTTTACAAATAGACACTGCTGGCCACTAGGGAGGTGCTCAACATATTTTGTTGCAGGGGGGCTCAAAATATCTAGATCCGGGCCAGCTCTTTTTGCACAATTCCTATGTTGCCATAACATATTGCAACTGAAAGAAAAGATTTTGAACTTTTCTACTGACACCTATTTTCATTGAACAGAGAACAAAAAGCTATCTCAAATAGAACAACAAATGAAAAACAAGTTTAGAGAATAAAGAGCAGCATAAGCTTTATGCTGCTGTTTAGTTAGTAAAATGCTAGTCTGTCATCAAAGCATTAAAAACATTCTTGGAAAGCTATCAAATAATAATAATAATAATAGTAATTAATAAATAATAAAATAAAATAATTTGCTGAAGAAAGTTTAAAAAAATAAACCAAGTGGTCAACTTACAAAGGGTTTTTTACAATACTTCAAACCAAATTCGGCGTACATTGGTGGTCAAGATAGACAGGTGGTCAAGATAGAGAGGTGGTCAAGTTACAGAGGTTTTCCTTCATTATATGATATAGGACAAATTCCGTTCCTGACAAAAGTGGTCAACATAGACAGGTGGTCAACTTACAAGGGTGGTCAACTTTACAGGTTTTACTGTACATAATTAACAAAAAACTGCTAAGCTAAAAACGACAACTAGAATGAAGTCGGACACGGAGTGTCTTTCAAAGAAAAACTTATATTTTTGAAAAAAAAATAATAAAAGAGCAGAGGGTGAAACGCTTGTCTCTCGTGTAAAATTAATAAAAATTGACTGAACGGTTTTGATATTAAATGTTTCAAATAAGCAATTAACTTTATTTTTATTGCGTTACACCCCACACGCGCCTACACTCACACACAGATATACATATATAGTCTCATATCTATATTAATACTTGACCAATTCACATGAAACTTGTTTTAATTTTTTATACTATTTTGTGTGCTGCTAGTTTTTTTTTTTTTTTTTTTTTTAAGTTAAAAGGTTAGAAATGTCCCTTAAATTGATTTTTTGCCCTTTGTTTTCGTGTTTTACCATCAACAGATGATGGGTGCTGCTCAAAAATAGTTAGTTTTTAAGCAGTTTGTGTGAAAAATATTCATTTACCGTTTTCACTTAGTGGAACTAACTAATGAACCAGAAAATTTATTATTCGCCCCCTTTTCGACGACTCCCACAACTCACAATAGCAATGGAGTGCGTTGTTGTTCTTCCAAGTATACAGTTGTATGATGTGTAGTGAATGCTATCGCGACCGCGCGTAGAGGGCGCTAAACTAACTCCTGCAAAAATGAACTCTCGGGACCAGAGACTTAGCGAACTATATACAAAATCGAACTGTGAGCGTCGGACGAGGTGGTATGTGTTATCATGAAAATAAGTTAATTTTGTAAATATATTTGTAGAAAGGTGTACATAGTTATGTGTGTGTGTGATCATTAAAATACATGTGTCGTCATGTGATGTCATTTCAGTTTTCGCTTCTTTTTGACTCAGATTTTAAGCTAAAAATTTAAGTTTATGCCTAAGCTTTAGAAGACTTTTAATAAGATAAAAAAATAGCGGTAAAAAAAAGGTCTTCGTGCCTTTGAAGTCTAAAGCACTCTCTATCGGCATTTTTCAAACTACATCTTCAAAATTTATCTTCAAGAAATATTGATAAAAATAAAAATTTTAGGGAAAACCGCAAATGAATCGACCATTTTTTTCGGTTTTCTATGATCATTTATATTTTTGACCCTAAACTTAACGCCTATCTCCTTCGGAAGACGTTTGGGACCCTTGCTTGATACATTGTTTGTTCAAATGTGTACTATGCCCCCTTAAAGTTTTGCTCAAGAGTTTAGAAACACCCTGTATATTATTTGAAAAAGAAGAAAAATGAATTGATGTTACACATGACATTTGTTTTTTTCGCCAAGACAAAGAGTGGGAGGCATTTGCGTAAAGGATAACATTCTTCTTTTTGAAGGGGAGAGAACACAAATTTAAAGAACAAAGCAGTTTCCGACCAATCGATAAGAAACGAACACGTATCACACTAAATCTTTCTTTTCAATCTCTTGAATTGATGTCATCTATTCGAGTCATGATGCTGTAAGTATTGTTCGAAAGTAGCTCTGATTACAGATGGCTGAAGTTTAATAGAGTTTCAAGCTTTAGGAAGAGACGACGAAAAAGGATACTGTACTTATACACAACGAGTTTGATCAAAGGATCGAAGGCAGAACCTTGGATTTAAAGTCAATGATAAACAATATATCTTGAAGAAAGAATAAGGAAATAAAATCCCTTTCTTTTCCTATTTGAGTTTTAGATGATATCATTAGAAGTGATTTAATAAAGGGCTGATTTTACTGAAGTAGTGATTGAAACATGCAAACGAGACGAAGTTGATAAGAAATGTTTTTTTATAGGTGAGTCTTGAATTTTAAGGCACAATATGGTACATTTGAAAAAATGTAGAGAAAGGTCAAATTCTAAATTAGTTCTTCTTAGTGTAAATATTTTTCTGATTTATGTAATAAGTAATTAAATCTGTTTTGCTTTTCTATAAAAAAAAGTAATTTTTTCACCGTTAGTAGTAACATAGCTTACAAGCTTGCAGGCAAAAATATACTTTTGTGATTAAAAAAAATATTCGGAATGAGTACGTCCAAAAAAAAGAAAACTGTTATCTCATACGAAACAACAAGGCCCGGTTTTTAAAGAAGTAACCCTGTAAAAACTTAAATGCAATGAAAATTGCATTTTTTCCTTGTTAAACATTCTTTTCCAATTAAAAATTTAAAAAATCGAAATATATTAGGTGGGGATGTTCTTGAAAGAATCTTTTTTGAGAATTCACTGAAGGTGTACCTGAAATAGCGATTAAAAACTTGATATTGACAATATAATACAAACCTGCCCATAAATAGTTGCGTGACCATAGCCAGTTATTTACCCTACGTACCCATTTCGCAGCTTTTGTTTTCTATCATATAGGTACATTTTTGCCAGCAATTAAGATATTTAAGACCTTTTACAAATAATGTGTCCACAAGTAGTAAATTAAGGGCAAGTGTTTTAGTTCTGGGCACGTAAGGATACAATAAATTTTTAACTATTTTTTCTCAAAATTATTTTCAAGGATTCATGATGCAACATAAGCTACATTTGGCAAATGAAAAATGAAAAATCGGGCAGAAGAATAGTGTGTTTTTTTTTTTTTTTTTTTTTTGCAGACGAACCATGTGACTTTGCTGTTTTTTTTTATAATTTTAATGTTGCTCCACAGGGTTACTTGAAAAACTTTAAATGTAACCATATTATAAGGAAAATATATGTTTCAATATTGTTTGATTCCTCATTTGTGTATTTCCTGAAAACAATTAAATTCAGCCAGCATGGCCGTTACTTGTTTTTTATGTGCCCAAATTGAGTGAGTGAGATCCGAGACCATAACTGGTCAAACTACTCATTTTTAATTTATTTCAAAAAGATAGACATCAATCATAATTGAATACTATTGAAACTATCAGTTTTAAAGTGCAATTTTACGTTCTTACGCCGTTCGAATTAGTTTTTTTTTTTTTTTTTTCTTCTATAAACTAGAACTACCACGTTTGTACTTCATATTTAAAAAAAAAAAAACCTAAGATATGCCCATTTACCCAAGATTTTATGTTTTAGTTCTTAACTCTTTCTTTCAGAAAACATTTTGAAAAAATAATACATGAATTAAAGTTTTAATCAGTTTAGTTTTCATTAAACTGTTACACAGCTCTGAGAAAAACTTCAGTTCCGTTCTCATAAAAACAGATTGTATCGTATTTATGTAAGTCTCTGTCTCTCTCTTATGGGTATTTTCTTAACCTGTCAATTTAAATTCACCTTAAACTGAAGCTCGGATGGAACTCTCCTCCGGGAAAACAATCATTTCGGGTATGTGCCACTGACGTAGGTTCTCGACCTTTATTTAAATAAGCTGTAACTCTAGATGTAGATAGGCTGGAGGGGTTTTTTTCTCTCTCGAGTGAAAATGTAGTTCGATGATTCACATTATCTGAATTGAGATTCTTTTAAGATGTCTGGATGTAATTTCATGGTTACACACACCCCCGGCGGGATTGTCGGAAAGGTTCGGTATCCTTTAAAATAAAAAGGAAAGAAACAGTTTTTTTTAGACATATCAGAGTACAGGAAAATTATTTTAAATTGTGTTGATTATTTAGATGGTATAGGAGGAAATCATGTAATGTTTGGATTTATTTTTTCCCGATGTTACATAGATACTTATAATTCAAAAGTGACGTTCACAAATTTGTAATGTCTCGTAATATTCAGTTTTTGTGACGAAACGAAATCTATAATAAATGTTTTTCTCTCTGTTTAATTTAAGAAAAGCGGAAAAAAAATGGCTGAAAATATTCCCGGTGACCAAAGTTTTAAAATTCATACACTGTAGCATAACGCGCAATGTCTCCAAAAAAAAGCAATTCATGCTACCTCATTTCTCCCGTTAAATATTTAGTAAATCCTGTTGTTACTTCCTTTGACATACAGAAGAAAGTAGTATGTGATTAAAAATTGCATAATTTAGCCTTAACTTTTTATAATTCAGATACTAATTTAATAATTTATAATTTAAAACTACGTTCAGTTGAGTAATTTTGATTTTAATTTGAGGTTACCAAAATAAATGCACCTTAATTGGAAAAAAAAACAAAACATTATTTTGTGTCTCCTGGCTTCTTTTCGGTTATTGTTATCAAATTGTATTTGTCCTAAAGTGATTACATTAAGCGGCGCCTACTGTATTGTATTAGAGAAAAACATTTCCCTCAAATTTCAGCCACATTTTCCATTTCATTCCTCCCCGAATGAATGTTGAACGGTTTTTTCGACCCGACCGCACGTACATAGAAGCCTAATAAGAACTTACTAACGCCCGAAATATCCATTTTGACGATCCCCGAGTTAATTACCACTAGTTTTCTCGGGACTTCTGTATGTGCGTATATATGTACGTATCTCGAATAGTTCTAAATCGGTGTGTCGTAGAATGTTGAAATATAGGTATGTAGACCCTTGGTGGGGTCTAGTTGAGCACTTCCCCTTTTGGTGGCATTCGGAATTTCCAAAGCGTCCACCTTTTAGGGGAAAAATCGGTGCTAAATCCAATGCAAACTCCAGCGATGCAAAAATTTGGCGAACGCTTGCCAAAATATCGCCAAGTTTTGATGCTAACTTGGCGATATATAGCCGAGTTGGTGACAATTTTAGCGAAAAAATTAATTTTCGAATTTGGTTTCAATTTTGCTCTTTTGGCGATATTTAGAGAGTTATCCATTGAGCCACGTTAAAAGTGTCGATATTGGGAAACGTAATTTCTGTAAAACGCTTTTTTGCATCGGTTCGTGACAAATTATTAATTTAATTAATAATTTATAAATGTTTATATTTTAAATGTTATTAGATTCCTTGACGTGAGTAATGCGCCCGAATCAGGTAAGGTTATGGTGTTATTCTTTTTCCGAAAGTGTTGATCAAAAATCATTGTTTGGCGTAAAAGGAGGTCATTTGGCGCACACACCAACTCGTTTTGTTAGTCATTCATGATTTCTTTGAACCAGTCCAGATAAACTGTGTGCCGCTCCATATTGTTTTAGTTTATTTCAATTAGGAGAAAAAAAGAAATCCCAGTGATGCATTCTTGCTGGCGAAGTCATAAAATAAGATTTCTGCTCTTTATGATTTTCAAGAAATGAGGTGGTGCGTTGTTTTCCGCACTGGTTCAAAGATGCCCTGCATGGCTGTATTAACTGCATGATAATCTATATTTTGCTTTTTAGGGTCTAAAATGCATGTTCAAAAATCTAAAATGTATCAATACGAGAAAAAAAAAACTTTTTTTTTTAATGCTATCAAAAGTTTCTCCCCTCCCCCCCCCCCCCCGCCCCAAGTACGAAGTGTATTCATATTTTGTTTTCACCTTCTGTCAAGATTAGATTTTCTGTTTCGAATTATTTTGTGCATTACTGCTGCGGCAGCAGTCAGTATTTATTCTTTACACAAACGATGCAGTTTCTAGAAACTAGAAAGACTAACTTTTTGCATCAAAAAACGAATTGAAAAACTAACAATTTTGTTATGATTAAGGTGAAAAAACAACGTAAATAAAGCACAAATATTGGAGAAAATGCAGCAAAATGCTGTATTTTCTCCAATATTTGTGCTTTATTTACGTTTTTTTCACCTTAATCATATTGTAGCACAAAGCTTATATGATAATTTTTCATTGAACAATTTTGTTCAATGAATAAAATTATTGAACGTATTTGCTCCCCTGCTCTCCGCCCCCCGTTTGCCGCTTTCGGTTTCTCAATGTCACCTACGGTTGGTGACAGGTGACAACTGATGATTTTAATGCTTTACCCCTTGATGTCCTGAGAACATCCAGATCTCATTTTCTGACAAATGCTGTTTTTTCCCTTACTGCCTTGAACTGGTTTTTAAATAGTCCCCACCCCCCACGCTTATTTTCTGTAAAATAATGAGCTCCCTAACAGCTAATACACCTTAAAAGCACTCAAAGTGGTTATCAAATTAGAATATTACATTTATTGAGGACCTAGAGATGAAAAACAAAGTCAGTAACAACTACTTAAAAACTTGCTGACTCGTGCGAAGCCCCTGCTGTATACTATGTAAAAATTAAGATATTCGGCAGGTCGACAATCCCCGGGCTCAATTACTCACGTACCCATTCAGATAATAGCTTTAAAATGCATAAGAGTTCACACATGTGTGCGTAAAGGTATTAACCAACAAACCAATACAGGTGCCAACATGAAACATAGTTCTTAGTAAATTAAACAATTTAAACTGCTCATAATAAAAGATAAAGGAAAAATATTGAATAAAAGCATTTTTTTTAAATTGATTAATTTTTCGTCACCGACATCACTTTTACAGGTATTGATCCTCGTTTAATGGCAGTACATGTCTGCCGTTTAAAAAGGCAGGGAGGAGTTTGCAATCTAACTGAGCGAATTCATCGAAGATTCATTTTGTTAAGCTCAATTTTTAAAAAAAGTAGCCGAAATATTAATTGTTAGTTTGTTTTTTTCGCCGATAGTTTAAATAAGGTTAAAAAATGATGCCCTACTTATAAAGTTTAATGAAGTGTTGATGAAGTTATGACTTAACCACAAACAAATACCATTGAGAAATAATGATTAGGATAATTTGGTGGAATTTAAAAAAAACACTCACTAAAGAAAAAAGGTTGATCAATATTTTTTTACTGCTATTTTTTGTACTGAAGACACATACCCAGTTTATAAGTATTATTTCATCATACTTATGCAGTTTAAGTGCTGCTAAATTTTAAAGCACTTATTCTTCCTCTATAAATTTGACTCACACTTAAACAATATTGGCTTTTCTCGGATGACTTTTCTTCCATACGCTCACACTTCTTTGCATTGAAAAAGGTGCTTCTTGTAACACCGAAACACGTGTCTGCAATAATTTGCATGTTTTGTGCTTCAATAGGTTGGATAATAGATTATTTTAATACTGAATATATTTGACATATGCAAAATCTCAACATGCGTATCAGAAAAAAAACCTTACTGCAAATAAAATGTGAATACCATCTTGTACTAATACTGATGTGAAAAGAAAAAGCTTGATACTATTCACTTACTCGAACTTTTACTGACTATTTTTATGTCTGGAATAGTTTTGATCAATCATGCACTTCAATTCAACTGTTCATATCCTATCCAGAAACCCAATAGGCAAGGCTGTGTTTTCTCTGAGAAGATTTACCAATGCCTTGTATTACGATTGCGTTTTATGATACGCATACAAATGATCGCTATTTTCTTAAGCCTTGAATTTAAATCCACCTCAAACTGAAATCCTAACCGAATGGAAATTTTCCCAACGAAAGCAATCATTTCGGGAATGTGCCACTGGTGCAATAGCCCGACCCATTCTATTCAAATAAGCTTTATCTCGGGAAATGACTACGGGGGGTTATTTCCAGGAGTGGAAGTGCAAGTTTGATGATTCATATTACCGAGTCTCGAATTTGTTCTAAGCGCGTGGTCCTAATTCCAGTTATTTAAACAAACCGAGGGATGATAGAAAAGGATTCCTGTTGTTTTGAGACATTAGAAGAAATTAAGTGGGATTTGTGTTATTTTTGAAAATGTAATTCAAAAAAAAAAATTTGCATTTATAAAGTTCCAATGATGAAAAATTGTTTCAATAAAATTACAACTAAATATTTTTATCAAATGTACTTGATCTTGTTTTTGGATATGTTTTGAAAAAATAAAATGGACATCTTGTTGTTTATTAAATGCTTATTGTAAGTGCTAAACTCAATCACAAACTTCGAACGAGAAAAGTTTGATGTTAAAAGCGCAATAAAATTTTAAGGACAATGTTTTACTAAAAGTATTTTTATTTATTTCTTATTTAGATCTGCTAAAAGAAACCAAGAAGCATCTATCAGTTTTGATTACAATGGGGTGGTTTCCTTCAGTCAAAAGAACTACTTTTAGTCATTGAAATGGATAGAATGAGCAAAAAAAAAAAAAACATGGACCCAGAAAATACTTTCATTTTCCCAATAGTTTTTTTTTTTTTTAATTAATTTTTTTAAATGTCCAATTTTTCAAACAAGGCGTGGTCTTTATGACGTCACAAATGATGCAATTTTGCGCATCTTTCTACTACGTTCCCACGTTATGATAATCAAGCAGCGAATTAAAATTGCGCTCTACGCTTGCCATCAACCATATCGTTGCCAATACAGGTGAGTAAAGATGCGAATTAAATATTTTGTTCTATGAATGGCAACATTGAATGGCATTTCATCATTTGTGATGTCACCCGACAGAAGTGTAAACAATGAAAGCGCACCGATTTAAGTAGCTTTATTAAAAAATATTTAACTTAAATAAATTATTTTAAAAATGTTCAGATCCTATGTTTTTAAGCATGCTCTTTCAGAAAAAAATACTTTTAAGATTTTGGAAACGGCCCCATTGCATGCAGTTGTTAGTGGACATACAATTTACTTGTTGATTATTGCTTTACATGTCATGGTATAGCTTTTAAAACATTGCGATTGTTTACCGTTCTAGCAAGGTTTGCACGAATGAAAAATGTGAATAGAACTAGAAAATTTTTCAAGTTGATAGCATTTAGAAGTGCTGAATAATGAAGTTTTGAGCATGGAGTGTCATCAAGAAAACAAAGAAAAGCAATGTTAAAAAACTTGGCTGCAATGAGGAAACTTCAACTTTCAGAAGAAAAAAAATCCTTGTTCTTTCGGAATAGAATAATTTTTACTAATATCTCTCATTGGTATTACTCTCGCAATGCCTAATTTCCAGTACAGAAGCCAAAGTAGAAAGGCTCTACAATAACTCAACTGCTTACCGATCAAGCAATTATGAAATAAAAATGTGCCGCTTTGTAACAGATGTTATTGCAACCGTATAAGTGCTTCATATCCTAATCTTACAAATGTAAGTAATACGAATTCTTGAAAAGCATGAAAAGCTGCATTTATAAAATTATGCTTTCAAAAACACAGACCATTTCATTAACTATTGCTTTAGCTGAATACGAAGCATTGAAGTTCCATTATGATAATGTACTTAATAAAACAATCTCACTTAAATATGAGAAGGTTTTAAATGCTTACGATTCTTTTCTAACATTTTAGAACCAAGTGAAGACTGATCTGCCATCAGTAAGTCTTACATATAAAAACGCAAATGGCGCGATTTCGACAAAATAAAGCTGATTTATAGAATAAGAGGTGAATTGCAGCACCTGCGCCTAGAGTTAATTGGATTAGACCTTTTGAGTCAACTGAAATAATTAAACTAAGAAACAAAACTTGGATTTATACTAATGCAGTAAATGATGAATACTTCCAAACATTTAATTAAGGAATTCGATAACAATGATTGAAAAAATCGTAAATAGTCTGCATGAGAAAATAGATTTTTCTCAAAGTTAAACTGTAAAAGGCAATGGTAAAAACGACTAAGTAAAAATGACAAGCAAATGCGCAATGCTTCAATATAACATGCTTAAAACAATGAGATATGAAGAATTTAAAGAAGTAAGTGAAGTACTTTCCAGGAAAGCACATGGACGATATAATTATTTCACAACATTAAATAGTTAACTATCAAACAAGCTTTTTTTTTTTTTTTTTCTTTTTTTTTTTTTTTTTTGACGCATAAATTATTTGCGCTTGTCTAGATAAAATGTGTGGAATTTGTCAAAATTTTGAGAAATTTAAAGAATTATTGAGAAGGTACCACCCATTTTCCACGAGAAGGCACTTCGCCCCGCCTTCTCTAACGCAGAGCTCCCATTTACAAGGGGGTGATCGGTCTGGTGAAAAATATGTCTTAGTATCCTTTACATTACTTGCTTCACTTGTCTGTTGCTACGTTCGTTATTCTTACATTTTGAAAACTGCTGCTTTTACGACAAAATGCCTTCCGAATATGCCTTCTGCCGAAAACAGCGAAATAGAATCATCGGATACCACGTGACAATGGCGGAGTCATGTACCTTCTCGTGGAAAACCGACAATATCATGGAACTTCTCCATCAACTTATGTCTGGATTTTCATCTGCAAAATGTGTTCAAGGTGTCTTCCACTTTTCATTAAAACTCACTAAATATGGCGACTTTTTTAAAAATGTCGGTGGACTTTAAGACCTCATATTTCGATAACGGGGAGATGAGGGAAAATACTTTATATGACAAAGAAATCTGTTCTTCCATGCCTTTTTGAATATTACTTATTCACTTTCTGTTCGTCGGTACACTATCATCTGGTGTGCTGGTTTGATTTAAAAACCTTTTTTTTTAATACCTTTACATTGTGGGGTTTGCCCAAGAGCACTTTTATTAGGCTAAACAGGTGAAATGAAATGCTTATTTATACATATATTCTATTAATATGTCTTAGCTAAAATAAAATCATAAAATTCTTATCTATTTATATCTAAGTTTGATTATCTTCATTTGCTCTTAAACAGATGAGAAAATATTTTCATTTTTTCTAGACTTACATGGCATCAGCATTTTAAAGAGTCTGGATAGTTAAAACAGCGAAGCTTTTCACATAATAAATTCTGCAGTTGAATTGGATTTGATTTTGATCTACAACTTGATTGCTAGCGCAATTTCTTAGTTATTCTCCAGCGTTCGGCCCAGGGGCCACTTCCAACCATTGAACAGATTTTGCCCTGCCCACCAAAGTCAAAAAAACTTCTTTCATTTGATAATATATTTCTTTTAAAGATTTTTTCGGAAAAAACTACGTTCGAAAAATCTCAAGCTCCACCATTTAGTGATTAATAAAAAAAAAATTATAAAAAAAAAAAAAAAAACACGTTGGAGTCGGCGGCACTACTGCCAACTAGACCTTCTGAACTGAAATACTACTGGATTGACCAGCCTCGTGTAAAAAAAAAAAAAAATACAGTGTTCTCATTTTGGTGTTATTTCACTCTTTATCGTAACAAACTACAAAAAGCAATGACTTAAATTTCAAACATACTTTTTTTACCTGTCATCAATGCCTATTCAAAAGGTTGTGGAAACTAATAATTTTCAGAAATAGCACATTTTATGAATTAAAACGGAAGTAATATTTCTAACGTAAACATTCAAAGAAAAATTTATCTCTTTCAGAACAAAGGAGAAAATACAAAGAAAACTGGAGAATTATTATAATTTTCAGAGCAAGAACAACACAAAATGTTCACAAAAAAAAAAAAAAAAAAAAAAAAAAACGCAGCTTCAAGCACATTTTGAAGGTAATCCACTTTTAACTAATGAAATGCTATTTGTCTTCATTTTCAGAAAAAATGCAGTGTGCAAACGCTTACATTCTCCTTGTAGCAACAAGCAATTATTAAATTTTGGGGAAATGAATAAACTCTATGCATTAGGAAATAATTTCCCACGAGAAAGGAATAATTAATGAGCTGAAAAAATAGTTTCGCGTCACATTATTAAACGATCAGTTATTGTTAAGATAAGGCGTGTTTTTTTTTTCTTTTTTTTTTTTTTTTTTGGACAGAAAAGATTAATGCTGATCGCAAAATTGCGGAAATATTTAGGAAGTATTCAATTCCCATCCTGATGGACTAATGTTAAACCCTGTTCAAAACATTAATGTATACAGAAAGTTTTCATTGATTTTCCAAGATAAACTGAAAAGTTAATGAAAATAATCAGTTATCCAACGTTTTGAAGCACAAAAAATGTAAATTACTGCAGACACGTGTTTATGTGGGAACACCTTTTTAAATGAAAAAGTGTTCCTTGTAACACCGAAACAAGTGCCTGCAGTACTATAAATTTTTTGTGCGTCAAAACGTTAGATAATTGATCATTTTAATTTTCAGCACAAAGGTATTTATTCGTAAATTGTTATGATAAGTTAATGGTTGGTAAATTGCAATCAAACGCCGTGGAATAATGAAGAACGTAACTAACTCATGAGTGAAAAAAAAAAAAATTCTTTGAAAAGTGTAATAATATCTGTAATTACTTCTGGCCGTAAAGTAATACGAGAAAATAATTCTTTGAGTGGCTTTAGGTCCAAAATTTTGTGAAATGGGATTGCTTGAAACCTCGAAACACGTGCATGCAACCAGTTGTGAATTTTGTGTACATCAAAGCTAGACTTATGTAAGTCACATGATCACTACTTTACAGGACAGATGAAAAACGGTCGCTTTGTCCATACAAAGGATTGGACTCGAGCTCTTTTAAACACTGGTAAATTATTACAAAGAATTTTTTGTGTGGTGGGGGGGGGGGGGTTACGTTCATAAGGCAGGATGCAGAATAGAATTCTTAATACACTGCACTTATAAACGGAAAATCAAAATTTCTGAACTTACGTTAGTCTAGCTCCGAGGTACAATTTGCGCAATGTCAACGCTGTTTACATTTTTACTGTGTTTCACAAATATACGTTTTCATTTCGTGCATTTCTACTGTTTAATAGATGTTGCTACTTAAGTTGCTCAATTATGTTTTTTTTTACCTTTTTAGATTAAGAGAAGTATGTTTTTTGAAAATTTGTTTTTCAATTTTCCCTGTCGTAAAACTGTACACATTAATGTTAGTTAGTAACTGTTGAAATTCATTGGAAACTAAAACCTTGTTTAGAATTTACGAAATTTAATTTGACATTAGTTATATATCTTCAAATAGTTCTATTACATTACATATAACAGGCGTTGTTTGTTTTCGGAATGATGTTTTAAATTTAAAAAAGATGTTTTGACGTAATTTACATTAGCGAAAAAAGGTATTATTAATATGTTGTTAAATCATTGATTTTTTTGCTGAAAGGAAGTAGAGGCTCATTTAGTTCTAGAAGGAAAGTCTTGTTAATTATGGCAAAGGTGGAGGGAGAAGTACTTGGGGTCCCTCCTCCCGAATTCATACTCCTCGTAAGAAACCACATATTGCTTAAAGCTGCATTTTGAAAATTTATATTTAAAAAAAAAAAATCACTCCTAACCCCCTAGGTCCAAAAACTGCATTTAAACCCTACTCCCTTCTCGTAATGACCAAGTCCGAAACTCTAAGCTGGATCCACCCTTACGTCATGCTCAAACGTCATTACTTTCGTCAAGTAGTTTTGCAAGAGCAAGTAGTTTTGATTAATTTTCGGAATTCAAGTGTCTTTAATTTTTATGCTACCGTGTGTACTACATATATATATATATATATATATATATATATATATATATATATAGAGAGAGAGAGAGAGAGAGAGAGAGACTATCATATAGGGTCTGGTGGGGGAAAGTGGTCAATGTGGTAAAGTGGTCATAATTCATATAAATGGCTATATCTTAGAAATAAATGTTCGAATGAATGTGAAAATTTTATTTAAGAGTAGTGCAGTTAGAAACTACATTTTGAATACAAAATTTTACAACTGGCAAAATTTTATTTGGTAAAAAAAAAATATTTTGAGTGATTATGAATTTTTTTTTTAAATATAAACACCTTTTTTAACTTCCTTGGGAAATTTTGTTTGTTAGAATTATGAACAGATTGACTGCGCAGGAAGCTTCCTACATGTCTCAAGAACTCATACTCATTAGCAGTTAGCTGAATCTATTTTGAATAATTTTTTAGAACAATTTTAGTAAGATGGGGTAAAGTGGTCATAATATTAGGCTTAACGAATATTGTTCTTTTAAAATCACTTATTCTTTAAGTATAAGGCAGGTATAAATTAAATATTATTTCACTTAATATGTATTGTTTTTACAGTAAACCAGGTTAAATATATGAATATATGCGCATGCATACGCATATACTCGTGTAAACACGTATATATTCGTATTCACATAAATGCACCAATAAACACGTATTTGGGTATCTCGTAGTATTTTTTATCTATACAGATATACATTCGACTATACACGTATATACCCGCGTATACTCGTACATATACGAACACTTATATACTCTTATATACTCAGGTAGACACGACGTATATACACGTACGTACTCGAGCTGACACTTACATACTAGCATATGATATACATGTATGCAGGGCAAGTTTAAACTCTTGGGCAAATTTTTTTTAAAAGGTGTTAGAGAGGAGGATAAGAAGTAAGAATAATAAGAAACATATGGCCTAAAACTCAACGCTGACGCGCTATATGCACGCAAAGCCAGAAACTAATGAATGCAAAACAGGTCACAAATTTATTACAAAAAAGACAATTTTACACAACGACTTAAGAAAGTTTTAAAGTGATTGATGAAACTTGCGGCCGGCATCTGTAATACATGCGTCGTAATCACTCTGTTGCAATTACGAGACTCTTGAAAAACTTTCATCAGTCGCTGCGCCTTTGTTGCGATGCGTGTATTAGAGCTACTACAGGCCTTACTTTTTAACAACCGTCTAAATATTTCTTAAGAACTAAAATGCCGGGTAAAATCATCTTTGTGTAACGAATTTGTGACCTGTTTTCATTCCCTCGATTTCTGGCTTTGTGTGCATGTAGCGTGTCAACGACCATAAGTTTCTTATGATTCTTTGCTTCTTATCCTCCCTTTTCACACCACTTAGATTTTGCCCAAGATTTTGGATTCACTATGTAAGCATACATGTATATTAGCGGATATACTCGCAGATATACGTAGATACATGTACTGGTGTTTACACGTAAATGTACGTATATACGTCTAACAAGTATAGAATCGTGTTTACACGTAAGCACACGTATATACTCTTGCTGCCACATATATATACGTGAGTAGACACGTACCAAACACGCACTGGATATACCCACGAATTGACTCGTGTATACCCGTATAAGTATGTAAGTACACTACTGGCCGTTGAAATTTCTACACCAAGAAGGAATAGTCTGAATGAAATAAAATTTTGCACACGTGATGGCAACATTGTCACTAGAAAAGATTACAAAATGAAAGCAAAATGATCATTTATTACTGGAAAAATCTCACATGAATGGAGGTTTAAGTACCCTGTTGCGCCACCTCTAGTTGGAATTTAAGAACCGATACGGTCGAGCATTGAGGTACAGCAGTTTCGTACGATGTCTTACGTCTTCTCGTACCACAGTTGCTGTAAACGCGCCACTAATTTGATCAAACTTACAGGCTGTCCAATTTATTGTCTCAAGTGATCCCAGATATGCTCATTTGTGACAAGTCACAAATCGCAGAACAGAGCATCACGCAGACCAGAGGAAGTGATAATGCGGAAGAGGAAATCCCTTTACACCCTTGCTGTGCTTGACCGCGCATTGTCAT